>NC_066323.1:17723185-18037416 GCF_022539315.1 Serinus canaria
GAACTCAATGTCCTTTCTTACCATTTCTTCCTATTTTTCTTCCTCTGGAAGCACAAGGCCAGGGTGAGACACACACAGCCACCAACGGGTCTGCCTAGAATTTAGGAGGAAGGTGGAATATTTGTGCTCAGCTAACATCCAAAGAGAAACAAAAAGCTTTACAAGAAGCAGAACAGGTGAAGGTTGACTGAATTTACTAAGAATGTGCAACCAATCAGTAAAAGCTCCAAAGAGATTTTCCCATTGTTTAGACATCAGTAAAGGTTGTATCAAGTTTAAAAAGAACTGAACACATACTCTCACCTTTTCCTAAATAGGATACACTGGAGATATCTTTCTGTACCAAATGTTTTCATTCCACAACATTTGTTGCATTTCTGAGACCTGACTGTCTGGGTTCACCTAAAGGGGCAATACTTCTTAAAAGAAGACAAGCAAATATTCATTTACAAACAACATAATGTCATAAGTCTTCATTTCTATGGAGAAAAAAAAAGCTGTAAGACTGGTTTTGCTTATATTCATCATTTGTAAAAGAGTGTCACTTATGTAAATTAAAGTTCAGATTTAGACCTCTAAGTATGAATCTGTGTGAAAAGTAATCCTCCATTTCTCTTTTTGAGCAGCATTTACTGGCAGAATTAACTCTCCTGATATGCATCTTATTTATGTATGAGATATTCTACACACTCCAACACAAATAATTTTTTAAAAGATCATTTTTTAAGGTATTGAAAATTTGAATTTAGTTATTGAATAGCAGTAACTGTTCAGGAATACAGGAATACATTGTTCCTGTAATAGCAGGAAATCCTTTGCAGTGAACTACTCAAATAATGCCAAAATTAATTTGAACTCTAATTTCTAGTTCCCTGGTTTTTGTTGATTTTAATTTTTCTTTTTGGACATCCAAATGCATTCTAGGTTTGACATCTTAGCCCTGAAGAGCCTTTAGTTTGCAGATTATTGAATAATCCTTTGACTGTTTAAATGTTCTACACAGTGTTAGAAGCTAATTTGGCTTAGTTAAGCATTAAGTGACAATTGTCCTGACCCCCATGTGAACCTTCCCACACTAATTTCCATTCCCATCGTGAGATTTAACATTTCTAACACATTTCTACTAAACTCACACAAAGTATAACTATCTAATACAGCTGACAAATCCTGCTGCTCCCAAGCCAGGAAAGTCACTTCAACAAATGGTACTCAACCAAACATGGACATTTCATCCAGGCTTCATGGGCTCTAGAAAAGTAGAACTGGGCATTCCCCAGCAGCAAGTGACACTTCTGATTCTTGTTCAGAATCTCCTTCATAAGCAGGTGGAAAGGAGAATCCTGGAAATCTACAGAGTTAACTATCACTTTGGGCTGATAAAGTGTCTGGGCTCAAGTCTCCAAAGCCAGAATCAAAGCAAATTCCCAACAGACTTCTGTTCTGTCCCAAACTCACCATAAGCTTTGTGTGGGATCTTAAAGAAGTCATTTCCCTTCTCTGTGCTTCATCTCCTCATCTTTCAGACAGAGATAATAGCAACTCCTTTACTCCTAGAACATGTGTGTGAGGTGTGTAGAGATCAAAAGACAAGGCAGAAATACCAATGTATTATCATAGATACAGGGATCAGATTTATGGTAAAAATCCAGGGAAAGCTTCAATACCAGGAAGAGAAGAACAGATACATTTTGTCATCCCATGTACTCAAAATCAGAACCAAAAAGGTAGCTGTAAACAAAGCAAGCAGCTTGTACTCTGGCACATTTCCCTGTATCTGGAATTGGAAACAACACAGCAAAACCTATTCATTCTTGGATGAAAAGTACATAAATATAACAGATGAGCCCTTTTAGGAACTCCCTGACAACAGCTGCCTACTGACTGGGTGTGTTTGGGGTATTCAGTGTGGATTCAGGAGAAACAAAGGGCCCTAGGACTCTGGGAATGTGTGCAAACATCTGGAGTACATACAACCTGTACCTGTAAACTTAACCAAACAAATCAGCTTGCTCTGCTCCTTATTTGAAACACTTTCCTTTTACAATGCATGGGAAAACCATAGCAACCTCTGTTATACCATTTACGATTAAGAAAATCAGGAGGCAGACAGCTTAGATCTATAAAAGTGATTTGATATATTTGGCAATCCAACTTGGCCTGCCTGCAATGAGCTGTTAAATGAAATTTTGCACAGCCATGCCATCAGGCTTTATTCACTTGCCACATTTTATTCTGAAGTGTAAAACTGATGGCTAGTACTAATCACCTCAAACATTGCCAGGACTGTGTCAAATTTTGGGATGAGATTGATCCCATCTTACACAGGGATGGGGAGTGAGTGTGATTCATAAATAAAGCAGAAATCACCAATCAAACTGAAGAGAGTGGTGGCCTAAAATACCCACAAATTCCCCTTTCTAGGGGTGCAGTACATCAGCATTTTGAAGAAATCCAGGTCAGATATTTAGTGGATTGCTTTTTAAAAAAAAGTAGATACATAAAATAATGTAGGCTTTGGGGATTTTTGGGTTTTTTAACCTGCAATAATTGCTGGATAAAACCTTAGTTCTTCAGAGAAAGGTTTTTCAAAGATAGAGAGAAATGGCCACACAGCTCTCCCTGGGAACAGCAAATTGACCAAAAGCAGTGCTGGGGTGAAAGACATGAAAAGCTTTAAATCTACCACAGGTTTTACCCAGAACTTTCTTTTGGTGGACAAGATGCTGAATTTTTCTCATTTCTATTCCCCTGCCAGTTTCATGGACAACAGATGAACTCTAACTCCTTCTCCAGTACTTACAGGTAAGAATAGGCATCAGAGCAGCAGTAATTCCAGCATTTGCAGCTGCAGTAACATATTTGTGTCACACATTGACTGACTGAACTGAACATAATGGTGGGATTCCTCAGTGCCATTTTTGTGACCATGTCACTACCTGTTCCGTGTCCTCAAGGGCAAAGTAGAGAAACAATTTTAAAAATAAGTAAATGATTAGTTATTGAAAGGGGAAGGCTGAAGAGATCTCTTATTCTAAATGCTGCAGGGTTTTCCTTTTACAGAACCCAGTAAAGACATCAGTGCCAGAAAAGAGTCTGGTTCACCCAGACTTCTGGTGCTGTTTAAACAATTTATTTCATCATTTCTCACAGCCAACACTTGGTTGCATTTCTGTTTACATACTCAGCAGGGGCCACCACCTTTGGGAAGAAAGATGAGAACATACTCACATTATGGTATCTGTAAGATTCATTGAGTCTTTAATGATTTCCATGAAGAGTCTTGCTGTGAAAGCAATGAACAAAGTCAACAAAAGGTCCAGATACAGTACTCTTGTAATAAAATTAAAATTACTAAAGCAAACTTGTAGGTGTCTGACAAAGAATTGAAAAGTACAACATATTTATATCTAATGCATCAGCTGATACTAAATGCAGCACATGTGAACAAGGCTGGGCTCAGTGAGAACAGGCTGTGCAAACTGATCCAGACTCTGAGTGTGTGGCGTGTAGATGGATGGCTCTTGTTTCAGGAACAGATTTTCTTTTCCCAACTTGCAGTTTTAATGACAACAATACTCAAGTCCCAGGCACGAAGAAGAAATACTGTCCTTAAAAATCTCATGGGTTTTGCCACAGCAACAACTAAAACACAGCAGTAACTTTTTCAAATAGACACTTAGAGATAGCAAGACATTCATGAAATTATATATACATATACAACTAGACCCATGGTAGGTAGCTAACTCAAAGTAGTTTTCCAATGAATATCAGTATATGGATGCTTTTACTTCACACTGAAACTTATCGTTTGTTTTAAGATTTATTACCATTTGAATTTTTTGATGACTGACATAAATCAAAACCATGTAAGCAAGGATTTGTTGCTAAATAGTTCGAGTGTTTTTAAGCCAATTGGTTTGATCTTGATAAAGTTACTGAAAAGAGAGAGAATGAAAAGCCTCTCCAAACTGTACTTGTTAGAATTGTGATGATTTCTATTACAGCTGGCAACTGCAGAATCAACCTATCTATCAGTCAGCACCAGAAAAGGGGGAGAATAAAAGTAAAAAGCTTTGCATTGTCAAGAAGCAGCCTCTGGCACTTCAATTAGGGATTACTTGCTGTTGTTCAGGTAAATGTTCTCAGAAGGACCCTTGAAAGGCATTTCTGGATAAGTGGGTGGCTCTCCACTCCTCCCTCTCAGGTCCTGGCAGCTGTATGGGCAGGACGTTTCCTCTCACTTCACTCCTTCTTCTCTGGCAGCCAGCTCTCAATTCAGCCTCTTCTGCACCACAGGGCTGGCACAGTGACCTTCCACAGGAAGCCAGAATATTCTGTTTTCTTCAGTAGTCTCATCTCTTTTGGGGTTCTGGCCCCTTTTAATATATTGTATTTTATTTTGTTTCCTTACTACATTTTTTACCCTCTCAGAGCAAATTCAATGATGCCTCTCAAGTCAACAGTGTCAAACTTATTTCTGTGAAGTCAGAAATCCTGGCCTTAGGCAGGATTCAGTGTGAACAACAACAAATGGGCAGCACTGCAATTAAAAGTGGCTGTCCAGGAGAGACAACTACACTTCTGAACTACATAACTACTCAGAAGGAAGTAAAGAATCTTTCTAGCCTTTTACATGTATACCCAGAAATTATTGCTATTCCTGAACCCTAGACTTAATGTAACAAAATATGATCTTCAGGGGGTATGGAAACTTTTTTATATGCCAATAAAGGCAAAAATATGGCAAAAATAGGCATTTTTATCCCTTTCCTCTGGAAATTTTAAACCAAACTTGTCCATGAATATTCTCAGAATGTCACTTGGTGATACACCAGTGAATTCACCAAGTCTGACAACTCAATGGAAACATTAACAACTCAGCATGGGCTGTTTGCAACTGAAATTTCCCATGCTGACTGTGAACCACTGCATGCAGATCTAGATGACTGGATTCAAAAACCAAAAAATGAGTTGTGTTTTCACTGGTAAAATCATCAGAGTAACAAACAGAAAGCAGCCACAAACCTTTCAGTTTCCAAAACACAGCAAACAGAAAAGCAGTAACAATAGGGATAGGCAAAAATTCTAGCTAAATAGGAAGCTGTGCCTACACTTAGATTTAGGCCATGATGCCCTAGGGCTTACACACTCCCAATTTCTATCTTTGCAATAGAGTAAATTATTCCTTGACATCACCTAGTTGTTTTCTTTTATCATAAAATACACATTGTCAAATACAAAAATGCTCTTTGGATACCCAGATTGGGATAGATTAATCCTATCCTAAAACTACTGGAATGCATAGGCCACCAGGGGGTTTTGTGATTACTGGTGGCATTTTTTTTCTGGGGGGGGAAAGAGAGGGAGGGGGAGTCTTTTCATTCTGGTTATCCCCTTTTTACCTCCTCATAGCTAATACCAAACCCTGGGTTCTTAACTTCACCCCACTTATTTTTGTGTTCTGCTTTTCCCCCCATCCATCTCTGCCTGCCCTCAATTTGCTGTCATTAAAGAGGGAGGGCTCTTGAGCACCACCACACCTGAAAAACAAACAGACATTTATATGAGCTCAGAGCTTTTCTTTCCCAAAACAGAAAGGAGAACGTGTGACACTAATGTGATATTCAGAAGGCAGCACAGCTTATTTTATTTGTCTCTCACTATCGATTCCTTTACCCTTGGTCTGATTTGGTTAAGTTCTTCAGGCCCATTGTTCAGCTCAGCATAACCCACCTCCCTCTTGCCTGACCCTACACAGAATAATAATGAGCATGTCCTTGAGGGAGCAGAGACAAAGTTACTGGGGTGGCATTTGATGTTTGAAAAAGGAAAAAAAGGAATAACGAATTCTTTGGTGTGTCTTCCTTGTTGCTGCCATATCCATGCTGATTTCTGAGGGAGGTCCTGACTCATTTCCCAAATCTGAGATTCCTGCCAGCCCCCAAACCAAGTGGGTGCACTTGGATACCCTCATTTTCCAGCTGGGACCTCTTTATCTTGCCAGACACTTCATTTTGATAGCTTGTGCTCAAAGTCACCTGGTGAGCTCTGAAGGAAGCCTGAAGTAAATGTATTTCAGCTAAGGTGCTAAGGACACTTGACAGTTTTCAACATCCAAGGATGCACGAGAACTTCTGGTTTGGTGTTTTTAAACAAAACAGTGCCTGGTTAAGAGAATCAATTTGACTTTAAAGAAGATTGGCATAGACACTTGACAAATATTTAGTCCAGGCTACAAATAAAAAAAATCAATCACAGATTTAAGCTTTGAATCACACCTGACACCACCTGAGTAAGCTTTGAAACCCTGGCCCCACCTGTTGCTCAGGTGGAGCCACTGCAATGTAAATTACCTACAGAAAATTCTTGTTTGGCTGATTAAGTTCTTGCTTCCCACAACTTTTAAAAAGAAAAAAAAATAGAAAAAAAAGAATTTATCAAACTTAAAAAGGTCCCTTTGAGGAAAACAATTCTGTCACATCTATCAATGCCTATATGAAATAGGTTTGACTGAACAGTAAAGTACAAAATTATCTTAGAAAAAGAAAGCTTTGGTAAAAAGAAAAAAAAAAACAAAAAACAAGTGCCCAAACTCTGATGTAAAGGCTAGCACTCTAGCCTTGAAACACACAATTCTCTGAATTGTCTGTGCCCACTGGCAGCTTCCTGAGAGCAATTCTTTTAATAAAGATGTCATTTCTGCCCAAGACTATCATTGAATGATCTGTATAAAGCACACTTGCCCTCCAAGGAACACCCATTTCCAAATAGAAAAAGTTATTCCTCAACAAAAGGGAGAATAAGACACTTGGGCCAAGTAGTTGCTTCACTATTAATTCAGTACCTGGTCAGAAACACCCTTAAAATGGAAGCAGCTGCTTCCCATAAGGATGATGGTTATTTAGGCTGGAGAAGAGCAGAATAATGATCCTTGCTCCTGGGAAAAGGGCCTGTGCTGTGTTTTTCAGGATGGCTCCATCATTGGTTAAAAGTCTGAAAATTTAACTCTAGATTGAAAGGAAGAATTGTAACAATAAAATAAAAAAAATTAATCTTCTTAACAAAATCAGTGTTGCCCACAGAAAACATCAGAAAGGGCTGTGTTTGCCCACAGGATGTGCCTGCCCAGACAGGCAGGGATTTGAGACACACAGGAGTGCCAGGTTTGGTTCTTGGAAATGGATGGACCTTCCCGTGCAGACATTTAAAGCACTTTTCCAGTTAAGCCTGTATTTTATTAGAAATCTTCACTCCTATTCCTATGGAAGACCTATCATATTTATAAGGTTGCAATTTAAGCAGTTTTGCCTCTCAAAGGAAGTTTTATGTCCAACATTAATTCCACTGAATCCATTTCACTAAGAAAATGAATGATACATCTGCCAACTTCCATCAGCAAAAGTATTACTTTTTTCATTCCCTTCTTTAGTATAATTTGTGGCAGTCAGTTATAGACTTATGGGTCTTCAAATACTTCATAAGGATTTTCAGCAGATTTTTTAAGGATATTTTTCATTGCATATCCTACACCAAGCATTCATAAGACACGAAATTATTTCATTTCCCAGCAACACAGGACATCAGGAATCCCACCAAAGTTGCCCTTGTAAAAGCTTATTTAGTAGGGAGATATGAGGATACAAATGTCTCATCATGTGAGTCACATCATAATCAGCAAGTAAGGAAAGGGCACTTCCAAAAAGCATGTGTAAATAACAATATGATGCAGATAAATGGCCTTGGACTTCTCTGAAGTCTGTGTTACCCTCCCACCTCACAGATTGGTATCTGCAAGAGGTTTTGGCAAGCAAAGGGATTATTTTTAAACAAAACCATCAACCTGTGATAAAGGTACAGTATTATTCTATCCACCTTGTGTGAACATCACAAAAGCAACACATAGAGTTGAAATAAAAACAAAATGCAAAACAAAGCTATTATTTGTTATACAGTATTTTATGTGTTTCAAATAGTTTCCCAAGTTCTGTAGCTACCCACTTTTTTCAAAGGGCAAAGTGTTGTTTGTATTTTCCCTTGTAAAGAAGGTATTTTAGCTTCCATTCATTGTACATGAATTATTCATTGCTAGGTAAAACATCAGGATCTGCTGCATTTCCTTTCCCCAGAAGATACTTTAGTTTAAAGAAAATGAGAGGCTGTCATTGAATTAGACTTAGAAGCACCAGTCTCTTTACAATCCACTGAAGACAAAAGAAAAGGATAATATTTTGACCTGCAATGTATATGAGATATTTTATATACCCATATATATATATATATATATGGGTATATAAATATATATATTTTTCCTTACACAATATCAGCAGCAATATTTCAGTATCTAACTTTTGTCCCAAGCAGCATCCTTACACCCTAACTACAAAGCAGTGGGGTATAAATATGGAGAAGAATAGATTTTAAGAGGAGTAAGATATTGTTTTCCTCCTTTTATCAAAAGGCCTAGAATCACCAAAACTATTAAGAATTGATTTAATGTTCCTGTAATTTAAAAACAAAGCTACACAAATAGGTCCCAAAAATTATAATACCAATCTGAGTATTGTCAGAACAAAATTATTTTGCTTCCCTTTCTTTTTTTTTTTTTCTTCTGTGCTGTAAAACCATCAACATGTTAGATCTGGCAGCAGCCCTAAGCTTATTTGCTAGATTCATTTTTCTTGAAAGCCATGACATGTGTTTCTCACACCCTGACTGAACTGCTCTGCTGCTCACCCAGCCCTCTCACTCCACAAGGGCCAATTTCCCATCCCCTGTCCTTCAGCACTCGGCATTTGCCTGCTCTTGACCATCAGCCTGCAAGCAATAGGGCTTTTCAGAGCCACTTTGGCCACTAAACAATGACACAGGATGAACATCTATTTTATGCCTAGATATTACTTCCCTCAAAAAAATCACTCCAGTAAGAGCATCCCTGTAGGCAGTATTTGTCAGAGGCCAGTGCTCACTGAGCTGGCTCTTTTAGGTATTTTACAAGTGGAAGGTGTAATGTTTAATAGAAAATGTACAGATTTGAAGACAGTCAATGTGACACCAGATTTCTGATTTGGTGGAATGGAACAAAATATCTTGCATAAAGGTAGATTATGCTTGCAGACAGAGATAAATGTCATCTGCAATACGCAATAGAATCACACTTCCATGGTGATTGCCCTCCCAGCCTCCAGAACAGGCTCTCTGTCAGGGGCAGCCCATGTCACTGTGAAGGAGTCCTTGGGTTGGCACAGCCCAAGCCTGTTGCTCTCTTCAGTTTTTATGCTCTGATGCTGGTTTTAGGGGTCTATTGGCAAATCAGAATATATTAGCTGTTCTTTCATATTTTGACAGTCTTTAGTTTCTTGTGTAGGGGAAGTGAAATCTTTTGTCCATCATTGTGGAAGAGGTTTTATAGTGACTTCTGTGTGCCAGAGACAAGTTTGATAAGAGGATCCATGTTTACCTCTGAAAGAATTTTCTACCAAGGTCCTTGACAGAGAAACAAAGAAGGATAAATAAGAGAAATCTGTGACTGTCTATTCCAATAAGCATTTTGTTTGTCTTTCCTGACCAATGAGTAAAGTGTAAACTTGTGAGTTTTGTAAGAATGCATAAAAAGCATGTATGCTATAATAAAAACAGGTTTGAAGCCTTCTGGAAATGGAGTGTTGCTCTGTATTGTGACCATCTCAGCTATGACACATCATTAACAAGTAGCAATCCCTACCCATGCATTCACTTGGTGTCACTTTGCCAGGGGAGAAAGCACAAGGCAAGCCACAGTAATCTTATATCAGAGTATCTGAATTATTTATATAGTTATATTTTTAAGAGAAAAGTCTTGGTGCATTCATTAAACACTGATCATGTATGTCTAATATACCAGATGAAAGACAGATTGGAGCATAGAGCAGAGCACGTTACATTGCAAAGAAAATGAACACATTTCATTCAATGTTAGCATGCAGAAAACTTTAAACTCCTCCAGCATCCAGCTCAGTTTAACTAAGAGAACCAAGAGCCAGCCTTTTGTTAAGATAGGTGAGAGTAAAAGACTAAGAAACTTAATAGCAAAAAAAGAAAAAAAAACAAACCCAAGTTGCTTTAAGAACTGCTTTACCTAAGAGCTATTAGCAAGAGTAAAATTATCCTGTCTCTCACTCCACACTTTCCACCCCCTTGTGAAGTTGGGGTTAGTACCCCAGAGCTAACCTGTGATTAATGAATTTCAGGGTCTGTACAACAAATCTGGAGAAAAAATTTAGGGCCCAGTGAAAACAAATCAAGTTCTGCAAACGGAAGCACAAGTAGTATGGCAATATTTTCTTGCAATACTTGTGTGGTTCTGTACTTCCAATGTAAACACAGCCACCACCAGCCTTAATTATGGCTGGATGTAGTTTGCACTGAAAGGAGATTTATAGCATAAAACCTCACCAAGTCAGAGAGCATACTCCTGAAAACCTTTGTATTTGCAGGTAATGACAGAAGAGGAATTAAATCTCACACTGCACGGCTGAAAGCCAAACAAGAATTGTTTCTCCTTTTCACTTGAACAGTGAGGAGTTGGGCTCGGACTTCTAATTCCAGATCAGCTGTCCTGTGTGAGCAGCAGCAAATAACACACCCTGCACTCAGCTGGCCTCAGCCAGCCCAGACTGGGTCTCTTTCTGACAGGGACTCTGCTCCATCAGGGACAACCCACATCCAAGGCAGGACAATTTGGTTCACAATGAGACCTAAAACTTAGAAGATGGCTGTATGTTAGCTCCAGTTCAGCACACCACTATCTGAAATATCACCCAAAACCACTGGGGCAGTGCATCCCAAGCACCACTTTCAATACTTGAAGTATGGCTTTCTAGAAGACGGGAAAGACTTATTAACTCTTTACCAAGGTCCTTTTATTTCACTTTGGTTTTGTAACTTTTTAAAATCAAGGGCAAACCTGTCTGAGACTTTCTTTATACTGCCAGAAGGACATAAAGAAGATAATGTTCAGGCAGGAGAAAAACAAACAAACAAAAAGGTGTTCATCTATACTATGGATATATTGAAACCACCCAATACATTTCCAAGTTTTTCTAATTATCCCGGTCCAACATTTCTGTAATTCCATTAACTCATGGTAATTGCTCTGTTTCTCTTATTATTTGCATTTTCTAATTGTTAAAGGGGGAAGAGAAAGAAGAAGCAAACCTTATGTCTCGTGGAAATAAGGCACTTGCATGCTTTGCTCCACTTGTGACTTAGCAATGTCTTTGGTGCAAAAAATACAGGAAGTGCACATGAAAATCTATAAACTCCACTTCATCTACTTGCATTCATCTGACCTATTTTGTACTTCACAAGCACAAATTTTGTGCCTCAGCTACATGTCCATTAGCACTGAATTTTTTTATGCCTCTTGACTTAGAGATAATCATCCAACAACCAAGCCTCCAATGTCACCTGCTCTTTTTTTTAGTACCAAATTTCAGAGGAAGAGAGATCTCTTTAGGACTTCCCTGTTAGATGATTTCATTACTTGCAATTCCATGCTGTTTAAAAGCCATCTTGCAGGCAAAAGCCACTTGTTCTGCTGCCTTTTTTTCACTAATTTTTTTAGGCATTCAAAACATGCTGATTTCTTTACCCATTCAAATCACAGAGTATTAAGGTAATGATTTTCTACTCAATCTTCCTACTCCAGCTGTGAGACATATTTCCCAAAAATGCTCTCTAGTGTCAGTTTGAAATTTGCTGTGTCAGTAGCAATTCCTGCCAGTAATTTTCTGCTACTAAATATTCACAGAGCAAACAGAAAACAATCTAAACAAATGAACAAAATTTTTAAATTAGCATCAGGAGGAATTCTTATGGTCCTCCCCTAACAGGAAGAAATTCAAGTATTATGAGTATGTGCCATTCCTAACTCAGCAATGAATAAGTGAAATTCTAACACACCATTTTGAGCACTGGGAAAAGTCAGTGAAGAGGGAAATCCACAGAGAAAAGTGTCCAGCACAGACTTGGGTTGGATGTCCAGACACAAACCAACCTGGAACTTTAGCAGATCACAATATCTTCTATTAAATAATTCACAGGTCCTCAGTATACATTCAAACAGAAGATTCAAAGGAAGTATTTCTCATTAGAGAGAAAAAAAAGTTCTGAGCAAAACAATTTTAAGGCATAAAATTAGCTTGACAGGCTGAAGCATTGAGTGATTAGTTTATCTCAATTTCATCTTTACATTTACATCATATATATTCAATAGTGTAGTGATTTCTTTTTCCCCAGAATTAAATGCTTTAATCCATTTTGTTAAAGAGCCCATCAGTATTATCTTAAGAATATGAAATTAGTCACTGATAGTTTAATAGGCAATAAATAATTTAGTGACTCCATATGCCAGCCATATTTTACTCTTTCAAATTTAGGTGGTCAGTCCCATGTCCATTTAGTGGTTTCGAATCGGCAAAATGAAAAGGGAGTGAAAGCAGAAAACGATTTTTGAAATTTTTTTGGTAGTCAGTCTAGGCTCTGTGAACAAATATCCACTTAACAAATTAGATTTCCTAATTATCAGCTTCATTCTTTGCTGTTATCAAAGTGATCAAGATCTGAATTGCATTATCAGCCTAATTATCTAGTAATAAAATAATGTCAAACTAATGAGCATCATCCTGCTGTTAACCAGGACCTGCAACTCTGAGAAACGCTCCAGAAACTTGGGTTTCAGTTCAGTGCCTGGCAAAGAGCATTAAATAAGTTCACCCCAAAAAGAAAATCAGTGTCAGGGGAAAAAAGCATTTAGAAATTTAGATTTTAGTTGTACTTGACAGCTTGAAGGGGTAATGAGTTTCATACCTTCAGAGATTCTCCTTTTAGAGCAATACATTTCAGTCCTGGCAGAATTAATTGATGGCTCACTCATTTTTCAGGATGAATTTTCCATTCCAATGCTACTCTACTGAAACAGCCCCACAAAAAAGACCAACATGGATATAGAACTCCCAACACTGGGTTTTTTCAGCAGCCTTCTTCAGAGGGCAAAGTACATAAGCAGACACAAAGGAGTTTCATGGAACAGCTCTCTGCCTTCTCCTAATTCCTAAACCTGCATGGCTGCAAATCAAAACTTGTCAAGAGTTTGAACTTGGGATCAGGGGGTGCAGCTCCAGCCAGTGGTCATTCAAGCCCCTGCTCCTAGGACAGCCTGCCAAGGCAGGAAGCAAGCTGCTGCCTCTCAGCTTGAGGCTTTCATGGGACAGTGCCATTACACTCTCAGGAATTACAGTCCATTCCTTTCCTTAAAATAGTTTCCTTCCTCTCTTCAGAAATATTATACTATAACAGCACCTCTAAATTGAAACTTAGCGTGAGTTGCTGTTAAAAAATTAGAAAAGTAATTGATGTATTAGGTAATTTATAGAACTACATCCCAGGATAGGGCTTCGGTTTTTATGTTTGTTAAAATGGATTTACTGTATGTTGTATAAAGAGAGTAAAATTAATTTTGATCTCAGACCTCTTGTTTTAAACATTTTAGAAAGTCCACCAAGGATACAGACAGAAAAATAAGTACATGCATCAAGTATTATACCTATAGGATAGCCAAAGTAAGGTAAATGCAGTTTTCAAACCTCAGTGTCTACCCCAGTACATTCTAGTGCAACTCTCCTTGTGATTTGTGACTTTGGTACAAGGGATTTCTATCCTAATTAGGTCATTCTGTACTTACTAACACAATAACTGAAGAACCATTACTGTAGACCTAAGCAGTGAGGCAAAATTACTTCATTTTATGACATAGAGATTAACCTGTATCAAATACTACAAACACATTTTCCTTACATGCTGTGCATGGTGACATTCTCTCATGTTTGCTCATCCAAGAAAACTGGCATTCAAGCAATGTATTTCCCTCTTAAACATATATTTTTTTTCAAGACATCATTCCTTAAGAAGGTGTTGGGTTTTAGAGAGTTAATTGTAAGTGGAAATACAACAAATTCTATTTATAAATAAGTGATCATTTATAAACTACTGAGAGCTGAGATGTAAGATTGAGAACAGCTCTTGCCATGGTTCCTCTTGCCCTGTACATGAAGGATTTAGACAGATTTGGTCTAGCAGAGTTGCCTAAAATATTGAAACCTCACAACCTCACAAATGAAATTCCATAGAAGACTGCAAGTGTGGTTCAGCTTAAACCCATTTTAATGGATTAAAAATCCTTTCCCCTCTGTCTGTCCACCTTCTAACACCATGTCTCTTTGCATACTTCTGACACTGCAGAAAACATCAGTTTACACTGACAAGGCTGGCTGTGCACCAGGAGAGACCAGGAGTGCTCACAGAGGAGCAGGAATGGACAACTACAACAACAACTCCTTAGAGTTATAGAAGCAAAAAGGAAAAAAAAAGGCATAATTTAAAAGCCACCTATGCAACTGTTTTGGGAGCATTAAACTCTTTTACCCTTCTCAAAATTCTTAGAAATTACTCCTAGGATTAATATTTTGGGAAATGCATTCCAGGTGTTCTGGGGATTCCATCCCTCCACCGAAAGCTGGCTATTCATATTTTTATGGTTCTGAAGGGCATAAGGTTGTGTTCTTCCTCTGTGAGTACTTGAAACAGAGGAGGAAGACACACAGGATACAGAAGAGCACCATGAATCACACTCCTCTGCATATCTTTGGAGCTTTGAGGATTGGCAAAAGAATATTGGGCAGCACCAAAATTTTTGTGAATCTAATTTCACATATAGTAGTAAAAAAAACCCCAAATTTTTTATGAAATTTTTTGTTGTGAGATGGACTTTATTAATTTGTAGCCCTCAGAATGCTGATGAGGAAGACATAATAGTACACTAATTAAGCAAGATCCACTTGAATTGAAACCAAATTTTGTTTCATTACTTATCTCTAGTAATGGAATGCTTTGTTTAACTTTACAATGGGCATGTGAGTTTAAAGACATAAGTATTGAAGGATGCATACTCAGATCCACAAACTGAAGATTCTGGGGAAAACCAATTCATTTTTGTGATCGCAGAAAGTACAAGAGTTGAACTGCTAAGCAAAAGCAAGAGCACTCCTAAATGCAGTGAAATAAGAACCTTTTCATTTTGGAGAGCATCTCCAGGGAGCAGATGGGTGAGCAGCACACCACCCTGACAGGGAGACAATCAGTTTGAGCACTCCAACACCAACTGGGAGCTTTAACTCCTGCTCCTGTCCCTCTGCTGCACAAGCACCTCTCTAGCAGATCACCTCCCCAGGATGAGAGGCCAGCCAAACACAGCTGGGTTGCTGCACAAAGATTCACTGAAAGCTTTCTCTTGGCTTTTTCCAAGTGGGTTTCAACCTCCAGGTTTTATAGAGAGCCCCAGGTTGAAAAGAACACCAAAAGAACCTATCAATTATACTGACTTTCTTTGCACGTTTATATAATGCCACAGAGGTTTCTTGATTTGAGCTCAAAACCCTCCAACCCAGACATGCTTTGAACTAAGGAAACATGCTTTATTTTTCTGTGAACATTGACTTACAAAAAAAAATTCAATTAGCACTGTATGTTTATATGTAGGAGAAACCAGGAAATGAGTTTGGTTTTGCATGTCTTCTTATTAAATATACATTCAGTTTGGAAAAGTGGGAGGGGGAGAGGTGATTTCTGAGAAGTTTGAAAGACCTAAGAGAGAAAATTAATTTCAGCACAGTTCTAAGACAGCAAGGAGCTTACCCAGGAGACTGAAATGATTGCAACACTTCCCTCTCCTTTTGGTCATTTTAATTAGGCTTCCATGACCTTTCACAGTTGAAGTAGATTTTGTTGTTTTGTTTGCCATCTCACTCATAGAAGTGAGTGAATTTCTGAGAGCCGAGTCCTGTGTGCCAAGCATGACATGGCATCATCAGCCAATGAAGGGGTGACATTCCTGCAACACCCAGCTGAAAAATGCACTAAACTCAGAAAAGTACAAAACAGGACAGCAGAAGTCAGCTCAGCAGGATCACACAGAAATCCAATCAGTTCTTCTGCAGGATTCTAGCAAGTTTTAGTAGGGGACATTAAAAACTCACTTTCTGAAATTTGCTTTGAATGAGAGAAGGAAAAGAAGGTTTGATTTCAGAAGTGGCTGCCCGGCACTCCTGGCCTCCTAAGCTGAGCCTGGAACAGTTTGACCCTTCCAACACTGAGACAGAAATCTGCAGCTGACCATTCATTGAGAGACTGAAGATAAATGACAACAGGCTTGCAGACTTTGATGGTTTTGGAATCCAGAGCAACAGTTTCAAGCAAACATATCTGTGCAATGGTTCTAATGCAAATATTAGCCAGTCCTCTCCAGCTGAAGTGCCTATTGGCAATTCTCTGAGTATTTCCCCACAATCTTTTTATACACAGCCTAAGGACTCTGACAAACTCTCCCTTTCCCTTCAAAGGCTTGTTAAGTATGTGATGAATAAATCTGTCACTTCCAATTCTAAACTTACCTTCTGTTTTGATTGCTGCAGGATCTTGTATCCATGGCAACTTTTCAGCACTCAGAATCGATTAGAGAAGTGATTGGTTTATCTAAACAGCCCTGCTGACGGAGGCAAGTGGTTTTTCTGAAATAGCAACCCTGACAGGTACTGTAAGTTCCCTTGACCAGTTAGTTTTCCAACACAGCAAGTAATGAATTCTCAAAGAGCACACTGTGGTCAGCTGAATGCTCAGCTCATTTCTCCTCTCACAAACAGGTCTCTAATTGAATACCCTGTAAATCAGTATCTGCATTTCTGATTGATGTGTCCTGTCCTGTTCTTGAGCAGAGCACCAGAGGGTATAGATCTCACTGGAGAAAAATGCAGTTCAGACCTTCAAATACTTCTTGTTTTATTTGCTTTGGAATTTAGGACAATCAGATTTATTTACTGAAAGATTAAGCCATCAAAAGTTTTCAGTCAGGCATAGATGAATGTTTAAATTAATTACAGCATGGGAGCCAAATTTACCAAGAAAGTGTCAAAAGCACTGTTACAAATGGAGGCATGAGAGGCAGAGCAGCACTCACACAGCCCAAACCACTTCTCCAAGTGTTTCAAGTTCCAGGAATGTCTTTATTCTGCACGTTTTTCAGTGTGTAAAGAGCCCTTAACTCACCTAGTACATGTGAAGCCTCTCGGGACCAAACATTAAAGACCTTAAGCACACACTGGAATTTATAGTGATTAATGTGGTACCACATCTTGTAAAGTCTACAAAGGCACACGTTCAAAAAATAAGGAAGTGCTTGAGGGGACGGAATCAATTCTTAAGGGCAATAAATGGGCATGAAGCTGCTTAGTGGGCTTTACAGGACAATACATTCAGATCTGAAATGGCACCCAGAGAAACACTAGCACTTCAAAGTAAAGTGTTATAGATTAAAGTACACAGGAGGATTTCAACCACAATTAAAATAATCTTGCTTTGAAGACAGGAGCTTAATGTGCCATCGATATTAAAGATATCAATACCAGGATGAACCAAGCAGGATGTGGGCTGTTTTATTTACACAGGGGTTCCATGCAGATTTTCTGGGCAAAAGCTCAGGATTCCAGGTGCAAGATCGTTCACGTAGCAGTGACTCCTGCCAGCTTCACCCAGGGAACAAATGAAACAAGTGTAAGCACGAAGGAGCTGTAATGGGATGCCTGACACCAAACCATCTTCATTCAGATGGTCTGACAGCTGAACAAAAGGTTTGCAATGCATCTGGTAATCTCTACCTAGGCCATTCTTCTGTGCTCCCAAGCCTGGTAGTATTTGCAATGCATGAACAATGAATGCTGAGAGATCATTTAGCAAAGTGTAAATAGTGTAAATATTACTTTTGGTCTCAAGAATGGAGAAGATTTTCTTTTTGTTTAACCTACACAGAGAGCTCTTGTGATAACACTTAGAGCACCTCAGCCACCATGTTATAAGCATCAGGCTATTAAGATTGTGCTGACAGGGTGCTGAAAATATGAAGCCTCCAATAGTGGCAACTGTGTTTTGAAGGTTTCAAATCCTCTCCCTGAAGTGCCAGGAGAAGGGACAAAGAGAGGGTAGATCAGAACAATCCAAAGAATGAATGGTGAAAGGCAAAGAACAAATGCTGAAGTGGTCTGAATATCCTTTCCTCTCCCAGGTGTCCTGTGGGAGGAGAAGCAGCTCAGAGGAATCAGATTCTTTAGTTCTGCTTTTTGGAGTAGGAGATTCCCATACGAGTGTAATATGAGGTTACTTCTTTATATTTATATGATTATAATGTTAGTAAACTTTGACTGCAAGACCTGACAATGAAGACATTTACAAAGAAGCACCTGAGTGACAATTAATTGCCTTTCCTTCTGTACCATATTTCCCCACTTTCTTAATATCTTTTTCCTTTTATCACTGCTATAGTATACTTGTCTTCTTAATAAAAGACCATGGCAATCAGTGAATACAAGTTATTTTGTTTTCTTTGTTCATAGAATGCGCCTATAACTTAAACATCTCTTGCATGGTCAACTGGCAAAGTGTGATATTTCCCCCCCAGATCAAAGATCATACATTTGGCCATCAAAAATACACACTGAAAATTGCAATCTGGATTAAGCAGGCATAGCTGCTGACCAAAATCAAACCTGGGAACCACAAAGAATTAGAAGTAAAACTCTCAAACCTCTCCTGTTCATGGTGCAAGATACAGTAATATATAGATAGATATCTCTATTTCTCAATTATTTTTCCCAAACTTAAATTATACACTAAGAAGGAGGATCACAAGAGTTCTGAGCTTCTCCTTTTTTCTTAAGAGACCTCCATCTGACTGTCTGAACTTGAAGCATTATTGACATCACTGACATAAGAGTAGGACTATTAGAATGGTTCATCAAGGAATAGATTTACAGATTTTAGCTCAGTGTGCAAAAATTTATCTGTGTTTTAAAAATCAAAGACACTGAAAAGGGAAGAAAAAATATCAGTAGTATGATACCAAGAACAACACTAAAGCAAGACTTCAGAAAAACTAAAGGAGAAAATATTGATGCCTAAAAATGCCTCCCTTGTTATTTAATGTCTAATTTTGTGCTGATAATTAGAAACTAGTATTTTGATTATAACCAAGCAGGCATGAATCCATTTTTTAAACATTGCTGCAGAGAGAAACAACCTTCATTGCTAACAGAGGTTCATCAGCATGGACATGCACTCCTTTCCCAATCATGTGGCACTTGTCCCCTCTCTGCTTTTAGGTTTTTAGAGGCAGATGAACTAAATCCACCTGATTTGTCCACCCTCAGAAGGGCAAGAGAACTGATTTTTTTTCCAGGTTTTATTGAACTTTACCTGTGAAAAAGAAAAAAACAAAAACTCTTGTCCCTCAACCCCATAAAACCTTGAACACACATCAGCTCCACCTGAATTTTAAATGAAAAGTTCTAATAGCTCCATATGAAAGTTTTCACACCTTTGCTTTGATCTGCCAAATTTAATATTATATTAAGTCTGGATACCAAACTTTTTCCTCATTACATGAGATATAAGAAAGAGAAGACCTAATTCTAATTTTATTTCCTGTGTAATTTTATTTATTTATTGTCCTCAACAAAACCTAAGGCACCTTTGGGGGCTGTTAAACCAGCCTTACACACACAGCTGTTCAGAGACTTGGATGTGCACCAGGAGCTAAATTTTAAAGCTGACACACTCAGAGGTGGGGCTCCAAGATTGCAATAAACTGTGGAAACCTTTAGCTCCAAAAACCCAGAGTGCACATCATCCTTGGCTAAACAAGACAACCTGACACGCTGCTGCACAGACGAGCAGGTAAAGCAAATGCTGTCATCAACAACATCCTCTGCTAAACCTCTTCCTCCTGACAGATTTCCATTTTCACAGAAACAAAACCCACTCACAGAAACAAAAGGAAAAGGAAAAGGCCTACCCAGAATGAGACATGATGTCCCCTCACATACACCCACATCCCTCAATCAGTTTATTAAAGGAAGAGAAGACAGCAGAGTTAAGATGTCATTTCCCCAAGTCTCCTCTTTGCTCCTGGGTAAGAAAACAGAACCAAGGCAGAACCTGAACTCATTTTCCTCAAGCTAAAACACAATGGTTAATCCAGGGAATCCAGAAATGTACAGGAATTATATTCAGTAATTTGAGATTACCCATGCATGCCTACAGCCCACCAAAAATGAGGGCAACAGGTAGGATTTTTCTGTGCATGTTGTTTAGAAAAGGTAAATCCCACACATTGATGCAGTTAGCACACGGGTGGCAGAGAAAGAAGTTGTGTTTTAAAACTGAGAACAAAAGCCATTTACTAAATCCAAATGCTTTCCATATTCCAAGGACGGTAAGAGGAAGAAAAATAATGAATGGCAGGAGGATGTGAAAAGAAAGAAACGGGCAACAAGAATCATTGAGTTTATAGGGCAATAGAATCTATTACTTGAAGGTGGAAAAATGTTGCTTGGCTTAGCTTGAATTACTCCAAATTTAGGCTTCACAGGAAAAAAAAAAAAAGAAAAAAAATAGTCTCCAACTGTTTAATAGCTGAGGTGTAAACCAGCTCATTAACAAAAAAAGATCAAAGCCTTGGAGCAACATCATTTCCCACCTCTCTCCCTCTACACTACAGATTAATGAAATCCTGCCTCCAGCTGGCAGATGGACACCACAGCAAACTCCTGATGCTGTCAAACAATCTGGACATCTGACACACCACAAAGCTCTGGCACAAGCCACTGGCCTCAGAGAATGGAAGATTTTCAGCAAATGAGAGACTTCACACATGGAATTTTTTTGCAGACTCACATAAACATTGCTCCTACTTGATGGCTTCAACTGAAACGTGTGGTTTAGTACTTAGAAAACTCAGTGTGGTTTAGTGCTTAGAAAAATTACATATATCTATAGCTGCCTGGGTTTTGAGGTAGAGATTAGTAGCTAAAGGGAATGGTATTGGGAAAAAAAAAAAGTATTAAAAGAAGGCACAGACCATTTTATGGGCTACTCAAAACCAAATCTGGCCGAGCAGGTTGGGACTGTGTTGGTATAACATGAACTGCAAATATTCAGTTTTATTGAAAGTAATTGAAGAAGACAGTCCACACAATTATTTTTGTGCTGTTATTCTGAGCTGAAAACTGTGGTTTATGGACAGTTTCATATTCATAATTTTTTTTTTCCTCAGACAGAACAGAGTTAATTTTATAAGACACTCTGAACAAACAGAAAAGTCTTAGGTGACCTTTTGGGAGAAAATGACCCTCTGAATTTTATTTAACAAAAACATGTTAGATCCTGATTCAGGACTATTGGGAGAACTGAGAAGCATTCCTCACAGCACTTCTTACAGTACTTTGCTGACAGAGGTGGCTTTTTCTCATCCCACCTCAAGGGTTTCTATCTCCATTTCACCCCTGGGCAATGGAAGCTCCTCCAGCCCCATACCACAAGAGGTTTGGGGCCAGCCAGCCCAGGGCTCTGCCTGCTCAGCCCAAGGCTCCACACTGCACCAGCTCCTGCTGCTTCACCAAGAATCCCAGGTACTAAACCTGGGCTTGCAAGTTTTTAGGGACAATTGATCTAAGCCAACAAGATGTGCAAGAACATGTCTAACTCATTATGAGAATAGCCCTAATTACTCGAGATTTAACTGGGGTTAGCAGTGGCTTTGGCCACTACTTACATGCAAGTGTTTTCCTATTTTTGCTGCTCACAGCCCTGCAGCCACAAAGACTTCAATTATTTACACCCATTTGGTAGTAAATTGGACCCAGAAGCAGCTCCTAGGACGGACTGGGAAATTAAACTTCAGCATTCATCCTTTCCTCACTCACAGCAGTGCAAGACAGAAAACTACAAAATACATTTACTGAGTAACAGCACAATATTCATATCTTTCATGTATATCATACAGTTATTATATCTCTCTTTATATCGATATTTTGACACTTCAATTAGCATTTTTCAGGGTTATTTCAATTTCTCAATCTGTTACCTAAATACATGTATAGATTGCTTTCACATCACAGATTTCTTAAAAGAAACAGCCAAAAGGTGAAACAGATACTGTCATCCTTGAAAGGCCCCAACAGTCAGTAAAGAAAGTTCAAAGAAGTAGTTAAGTTATAATACCAATAAAATAGTGATCTGTAAATTCTCTATAGTTTTACTGGGTAGTTAAAGACCTATAACCCTTTAAAGATTATAAGTCATATATAATTTTAAAGTTACTAAATTTTTAGCCATTATCCATAAATAATGTGACTGATTAACTATATAAATATTTTCACAGCTTATTGGTCCTAAAAATAATTAGACATCAACTGCAAATGGCTAGCTTCTAACAAATCAAATCTAAAGAAATTTTAAAAATAGTTTCTTAAAGGGAAAAATATATCTCCAAACTGAGAAATTAAAAGCATGATAAATTAAGGTGGTCCAGTTTTTGCTATGAGCAGCAGCAAGTCTGGACATGATCAAGGTTAGGATTGGGTCAAGTGAAAAAGTTATTCTTTGGCAACAACTTTTGTCAGAGGGCACACTTGTGCTTAGGCATCCTACCAGGGAGTGACACAGTAGAGCCAAGATCCAGAAGAGGGTTTGGGTATGCTCATGCTCTGCACAACACTGTGCTCAGAGCCAAAATGAAAAACACCAAGGGTTCATCAAAAAAGCTGCAAATAGAAGTTCTTGCTATATTTAGCTGGATTTACTGAAACCCATGCCTACCCTAATTCTCTAGAATGTCCCTGTGGGCAGAAGTTAACAATGACCTTTGCATCTTGAGGGCAAGGGAACAGTTTCCACAAACTTCTGGCATTAGCACTGAGCAAACAGAAGGGACCAGACCCCTCTCACAAACCCACAGCAGATCCACACAGTCATACAAATGGACCACGCATCCTACAGCAGGATTCCCAATTTTTTTTTTTTATTTTAACAGCCAGGAGACACATTGGAATTGCAGTCATTCATAGAGGAGGAAACAAATACCTAAACAAAGCCCCCAAAATTACACTTGTAAACTACTCTTGCTTTACCTCCACAGGTAAATATATTGCTCTATTTATATTCATCTCTCTCAGTGTAATATGGTATCTAACATATCTTTTTTCCATAGAAGAAAATAAAAAACAAAAAAACACAAAACACAAATACAAGAAGTTTCCAACAGCCACAATTCTCTAAGAATATTCTCCCAAAGTTATTAGAGATATAAGCCATCATTCACAAGAAAATACATAGATACTTCCAAAAATGAAGGAAAAGATAACTCTGAAAATATGATACATGTGATAAAGTGTCTCCATCACATTAAGAAGTTTCCACTATGGAACAACAGTCAAATAGAAAAACCAGGGTTATGGGCAGATGTTTTAAATCACTGCATTTAGCTACATAAAAGACCTCACATTCCACATCAGCTGGCACAGAATCACTCACTGGACAGCTGCTCATGTTCTGCTTTCTCTTAAAGGTGAGCCACAAAGCTGAAATGAAAATCAGGATAATTTTAGATGTGTGAGATGAATTCCCTCCTCCCCCATAAGCAGACAAATGCTGGTCTCATGCAGATACCAGCTGCATGTGCTCTGCAGCCTCTGACCCAGGGCAAGCATTTCCCAAAGGATGAATTAGCATCTTCCCCCTCACAAGTGTGGCTACAAACTAAGCTGGGCACATTGTCCACATCAAGCTTTGAGTGGCTTCCAGTCCACATCTCTTCCCACTGAGCCCCTAAAAATCACAAGGGCTCATATCAGCCTTGATAACAATAATGTGCTGCCTCACTGGCCAGGGCCCTAAATCTCTTTGAAATGACTGCTATTACGTGATAGGACATCATCACATCAAAATCATCATTTTCCAGAGTATTTTCAGCAAACCCAGTAAGCCTAGACTTTCTTTGAAATTTTTATTGCTACTAAAAAACTCACCTGTTTTTAAGTTATTGCAAAAGTTTGTGAACACATCCTCCAAATTCAACTAATTATGCCTCTGTTGCTCTCTAGTTCACAACAGAAAAAGAAAAAAAAGAAAGAAAACCCTGAAAACCTACACACATATTCAAGGCTTAAAAGTAATTAATGAGATAAATATCTTCTTAATGTCTTCACAAGGACTTTCCAGGTCTCAAGCCATAAAAGGAAGCTCTAAATAAAGAAATGGTAGCTCATATAATCTGCAGGCACAGGTCCACACTGCACATACTCTGCCACTTCAAGAGAAGCATTTTCTCTAATGATCTGTGCATGAACTGGCCTGATTGACACTTGGAACACCAGCTTTTAATTATATTCAAGTTCATAAATATGCATCATCTCACAGATTAGAGCATGCAGGCACCGATGGTACATGCTCTACTTATCAGTACCTTTATTTACATTACATGTGTAAAATTGCACCAATTTCATCTGGATTGGAACCAGACTCCCCACCCTCCAAAGCACCACTTCCATTTTCTCCATTTTCTTCCAAGTGCAAAGCATAACGAGTTCCTTGTGGGGAACTTAAGAAGACTTAAAATGTTTAAAAGTAAAGACTGTAATTCATTAACAAGTAGGCTGCTGTGAATTTTGTCTTTGAGACTAATTCACACTCAAGGCAAAATCCTTCCCCTTAGATCTACATGACTGATCTAAGATCAGATATTCTACTCCTTTTATAAATGAGCCCTTTTGGAGATTCACATATGTACCAAAGATAGTCAGAACAGAGTCATGGCATCTGGTCCCAAAGGAAAGGGCTAAATCCCAGCAGCCTATCTCAGCATGAAAGAACTACTCCCACACAGCCCTGGTACATCTTCCATATGATTCACATTCCACATGAGAGGGAAACCAGTATCTCTGGAGGATTTTCCCCAAAGCACAAGAGTCAGCCTCAAAAAAAAAAAAAAAAAAAAAAAAAAAAAAAAAAAAAAAAAAAAAAACCCCAAAATTTAGGTCAGTCCTTTGCAAATGGAGAGGTTTGAATCTTTGAGTGGAAATTTGGAGCCTCAGCACCACACCACAGCCCACCAGCCCAGCTGATGTTTCACTCACCAGCTAGCTCAAGTATTTCTTTTACCTTTCTCCACTTTATTGGTTATTTTCCCATAAGCATAAGAAGCATTTGCCTTGATGAGATTCTCTGGAAGTGCTAGGTTGCACACCTCCAATTTTACTTGGAAACTACTCCCTCTGCTCAGGTTGATGTAACTGCAACAGACAGCTGTCCACCAGAAATTCATCATCCCAATTCTGCTGTTGAACAGAAGAATGTATTTGAGAAAGAGCCTAAGGACAGCACTTTGGAACACAAAACCCCATGTCATCTCTGTGGTTTTAGTGGAAAATGAAAAGAAGGCACCCAGACCTCATGCTCCTGTTAACACACGTGGGCCCACAGCCAGGAACAGTCAAGGTCCATTGGTCCATCTATCCAGTGGTGGAGCTACTGCCAAAATCCTCATTGACTAGATGGCAGATGTTTGCGTTCTTGGCCAGAATTCATGATTTCTACCCTACAAACCATTCACAACTTTATACTCACATATACATCAAATTCTTTTCCCAGGTAGGGTGCTTAAGGACACCTTAAATGGAACAAACACCACCCTCTGCTCACCTTGTCAAGGACATTTTCAGAACTATATCAATGGATGATTCCTTTGTGTTCCCCAAGTTTTAACGGATCCAGCATCCACTGAGCAGCACTGATAAACTCACACACTTTGTTGTGTGGCTTTAGTTAGTTACTACTGGTCTTGGAAAGAAACAAAAGGAAGCCTTCAGCTTACTACTTATATTGGAATATATTAATTAAACTGGATAGTGGTAGAAAGGAAAATTTACCCTGTTCAGAACCATGGAGTAGATTGCTGCCCTTCCACTTTCAAGCACAGACAAAAAATTCTGTGCCTCTATTTTATTGTGCTTCCATCAGAGCAGCTTCTGGTATCTCCCAGTCATGAAGTTTAAAGACAGAGGTCTACTTAATTAAGTTTGTGAGAAATATCTTAAAGATAGGAGAAAAAACACATCAAAGGAAAGACAGAGGTGTTTGAAATTATGAAGAAACAGAAGGTGGACATCTACATGAGAAAGAATCAAGGATGTAAGGTGAAACATAAGGCGAGGAAAAAAGATGAAAACTCTTCTAACTTCAAATATGCTTCACAGAAATGCAGCTTCTTTTCATCAGAAACACATCAATATCAAACATTTGGATACTTCTAGTAAGACACTGGGATTTATATTGCACTTGACATAGAAATATTTTGATTTTGATGGAAATAGTGTTTTGCTTAAAAAAATTTTCTTCAAATGTCTTAAAAAAAAACTTGGAATTGTAGTGACTTTCTTTTGAAGTGGCATTAAAATAAAATTTTAAATCACACAGTAGTGTGTTTAAACAGAAATTTTAATTAAACAATTTTCATCTCTTACAGAGATTGATGACAGCAAAAAAAGTTCCCAGCTTCTAATCCTATGACAAAAAAAAAGGACTATTCTTCTGCCATAATTCCATTATTGCATGCTACAGATGGTGGTGAAAGGTATTGGTTGTACATCTACTGCAAATTATGCTTTCAGATACACAGGCTCTATTACTGACAAGTTTTTACCCGACACTGAAAATGGTGGAACGTGAAAAACTGTATTTGAAATAGAGTTTACTGACACCAAGTAAGTCATATATACATCTTCATCAGGAGATCCTCCCCAGAACAATCATGTTTAATTAATGACCCTGCAGCTCATATTCTTTGGGAGATAACAGTTATTAAAGTGAATGGATGTGTCTTCCTTGTGTGTTTTAACCTCGGGAGAGAATGCTGCCAGTGAGGCTAAACAGATAAGCAGATCAGTGTATCACACTTAAAAAAGATGAATGAAACACTTAGGATTTAGCAAGGTATTTATCAGATAAATTCCACTAAGAATGTAGGGTTTGGATTGCTTTTATGGTCCATTTTCCTGATGGTATCTGGCAGGCTCTCCAGGTACAGCAGTGTGCATCAGGGAATGGTCTCACGGGCTGTTATTTTAAATGGCTCGCTGTAAACAGCCTATTGCACATAAAAATCCATTCCACACAGTTTGGTGGGTAAGCAGGATGGAGTCTCACAGGTTATTATTCTCACCAAATCACAATAGTTGATTTTGCATTCCTTTCTTTTTCTTCAAAGCTTTGAATTAATTTTGTTGCAAGACTGTCAAAGCACTTCACTCTTGGCATGTGAATGTAATTATGCCATTCACAGCAAAGTCATGTAACATTGATTACACTTGGGTTTACAACTCCAAACTGCTCTATGAAAGCAAACAAAACAAACACAAACACATCTCATGTGTCTCTGTGCCTCCAGAAGCAGAATCTTCCAGGACAGGTGAGAACTGATGTGTATTATAGCAACAGGAAGCTCCAGTCAGAGAGGTCTATAATAATAGTGGTGTATTATTCAATACCACTGGCTCAATGTTGCCACTAAAAAAATTAATTTTTTTTTTTAAAAATCTCTTAAAAAAAGATATTTTTGTTTGTTTCCTTGGAATCATACAGCCAAATATGAAGCCAACAAACTACCCCCCAAAACAAATAAACAGAAAAAACCTCACCACAACCCCCACCAAGTTCAAAGAATATGACCCAGGAGAGTAAAATACGTATTTCTAAGAATACATGGAACTGTGCTATAACAATTATGATTATTCTATCTGATCTTGGATCTTGCCAAAACAAATCACCTAAACAGAGAATATCCATTATCCTTCCCAGAAATACAATGCCTACCTCTTAAAAATGGGTTTTGGAATATGTGAAAAGTAGTACACAACAACACCACAGCAGAAGTTTGCTTCAGCAGTCAGAATATCTGTATTTTACAAATAGGATCATGCAATGAAAATGCTTCTCAATCTCTTTAAAGTCCTTCTTTAAAGATCCCTCATCTTACAGCCCAAAATCTAAATGCTACAGGCAGCTCTTCCCTCTCACCCCTCCACTGGCAGCCCCTGGCACAAAAGCCTCTTTCCAGGCAGGGACCATCCCCCAGGGGCAGACCCTGGGTGCCGTGGCAGCTCCCAGGTCACAGCAGACTGAGCCAGTCCCTCCTGCAGCCCAGCCCAGCCCAGCCCAGCCCAGGAGGAGACTCTGGGCTCTCCCTCCACCAACCCTGCCACTGGGGAACCCCAGACCTTGAAAAGAGCTGCTCATCAGTTCCTTGCCTCAAGACAGGCAATATCTACCAGATCCTGAAGAGTCTCTGATCCAGGAAAAGAAAAATAGTGTGACACACAAATGTTAGAAGGTTACTGACCCTGTGGATGAGATTATTGCTGGGGAAATGCCTGGATTAGTTCTACAGCCACATCCTTACACAGAGGGTTTATTTCAGATTTCTGTAGTTCAGCTGATATTTTAAAATGGTGTTTGAGTTTCTTATATTATTAAAAATTAGTTTCTCATTATGGTCCATGAGAATTTCATTAGAACTTGTGGATATGAATACTAACAAAATTCTAGTGTGAAATTCAAGCAGACCCACAATGTTTATGTTTATTGATTGACACAAAAAATAATTTCAATTATATATTATTTAGCACACAACAACTTTGGCTTCACATAGATGCCCCACAGTTGAATTTTCACCCACTGACAGAGGTTTGTAACTTGCCTTTTAGTGAATCCATTGTTGTCCATTTGTTAAAACAGCCTGTACAAAGTTTTTGGAAAGCTGACTTCCCAGAGGCAGTCAGGGCTGACTGGTTTCAATGTAAAGTACATCCAAACAGAAAGAACTAATACACAATTAAGGGGTGAGGACCAGGTTTGATGCCTCTTGTCTCAAGCCTCTCAAGATCTGGTTTTGAGGGACCAAACCACCACAACCACAAACAGTCAAAATTGTAGAATAATACTTCTAAAAAATCCCCACCTCACTCTGCTTTTCATTATGTTATTCCCACATGCCTCCCAAGATGAAAAAGCATGCAAAGACCTACATTTGCACAAACATTCCTTTAATTTCTTACTAATTCCACTTGAAGAAGTGGCCATTATTACCAGAGTGAATTCTGCAATCCTGATTATCTTCAATTTAAGGCAAGGTAATTGTGCTTGAAGTAGTACTGCTATCACATTACTAATATACTTCAGGTTTCTTTTGTCATTTGTATGAGAAACTGTACCAATTAATCTACAAATTGAGCTCATTTTGTATTTTAAAGGTAGAGGTGCATGCAAGATTTATGGAGAAACATTTATCCTTACAGACAATATGAAGATGAACTCACATAGGACCACTAATACAAGAATTTAACAAAAAGCCCTCACAAGTGAGCAGAGCAGTATTCAACTCCAAAAAGGGGAAAAAAACCTGATAGTTAGTTAAAAATAATTTCAGGAAATAGAGTTAAATAGAAAATTCTTATTTCCCCACTCTTAGAGCTTTAAGAAAGTATTGAGTGGAGCTTTAACTTGAAGAAAAAATAATCTAGTGTTCTGGTATTCTCTGTGAGTCTCAGTAGTCTATACCTTTCTATGAAACTGATTTGATTTAGGAAAGAAGCTAAATATCTTTTTCAAATGAATCAAGATGATATGCTCTGCTAGGAATTCACCAGCCCACAAAATAGAACTCATTTGAAAGACAAGGACTGTACTCCATGAGTCATTAACACATTCAGGCATTCTGGATAGGATTCAGCAGGAAAAATAACAAAACAAATCAAAACCTCATAAGAGCACTATGCACACACATCAGAAATGAGAGCTGCAGAGGACTGAAAAAGCAAACTTACTTTTTTTCTGAATCCACATGTTTTGGACTCACAATAGATTTAAACTGCATAAAGTGTCAGGCGCCCTTAGCTTGATAGCACTGCAGCCTTCCCATATAAGTTTTATAACAATGTAGCACTACCTTCTATTCAGAATAATTTCCAATTAAATATCTTCCTCTCACACAAGCACTTCTGTGCACTCAACAATTGATGATCCCACATTAACCATCCCACAACCAGCAAATCCAAATACCCCACACATGGACTTTGTTTCACAGACTTACAATACGCTTGGTAAAACTACAGGGAAAATGAAGAATGCACCAGTTTTTTCCTCAGTAGTTTCAAGCCATATAAAGTTGTGTGAATGAGATTCAGCATGATGCATAGATTTATGGATTCTCTTAACATCTTAATGTACAGCAAGATACTTCAATATATTCATATTTATACTTAAAATAATCCCAGGAAAGGTTAAGGATGGGCACAAAAAGCTCATTTGTTGTGACATCTTCCCAAGGTTACAGAGCCCTTCTTACAACTGCCTTCTCAAAGAAACTGATGTTCAGAAAAGCAGGGTGGGTTTTCTGGCACAAATTGTCATTTTACAGCAATTTGAAGTGTTGCTTTAGGATATTCCCCAGGGAAGAGGGCGAAGACAGTGATGCAAAGTCACAAATTACAACTGAAATCTTTGGTCCACTTTACAGCCCATTTTTTAAAAAATGCAATTTTATTGTAAAGGAAAATAAGAGGAATAAAAACACCCAGTATTTCAAAAAAAAAAAAAAAAAAGCAATGCCACTCCTTTGTCTTGGCAAACAGACAGATGGCACCTATGTTTTCTAAGGAAGGGCTGTGTAAATAAGGAGGGTTTAGTTAACTGACAATAGCCTCGATTTAGAACTGGCGCCCTGTAAAAATCACTTTCCTAGTACAGCAAAGACTTGCCACGTAACAGCAGACTACTCCCCAAGAAATTAAGTGTTTAATATAATATTCTCAAGTGCTAAAAAGCGGGAAGATTTCTCTCTTCTACCTCCATGACATCAGCAAAAGCACACTGAGCCCAGCCCCACCCCTCTCACATTCCAAGGAGTTTAAGTACTGAAACTTCAGAGCTGAAACCCAGCAACCACAATTCCACATCCCCAATGGAAATGCCACTAGGAAAACAGGGAAACATCCCAGCAACGCTGCAGCAGTGGAGCAGAAAGGCTTTGCTTGGCTCACACCTGGACCACGGGCTGGGCCATGGACAACAAACACCTGCAGCTCGCTCTCCTTTGAGGCAGAAACGCTTTTAGCAGCTGCAATCTGATCCCTCTCAGCAGCTTTGGGGGGATGCTGTTCCCAGGCAAGGTGTTTCTGCTTGCATTACAGCAGACCTGGGGAGCTACTGAGACTTCTTCATCAACTTGCCCTGTCTTCAAAAGCCTTGGCAAGCTCCTAAGGCAGCTGGCACAGCCCTTGGCTCCTACAGCTGGGTCTGAGTATAGAGATGGTGCTCTCCTTTAAAGGCACACCAGTGGGTAACAGCACCCCAGGAACAGGGTGGAGGGCAGGGAACAGAGCTGCTACCCAGTAGTAAGGTAGCTACATCATGGTTGAGTTCATTGCATTTTTTATTTGCTCACATGCAGAACATTCAGCCATCAGACCTCCCTGCATTATGCTTGGTTGGGTGAAAAGCTGTGGTCTGTTTGCCCAAAGGAAGGTGGAAGATACATTCATCTCCTTGTGCAACTGCTGTTTGAAAGACTGTGCTTTAAGCACCTAGCAGTCAAGTGATTAATAGCCTATCAATAAATATTAATGCTAGAATACCAAAATTAATTCATATTTCCCAAATGATTTGAGAACCACAGAATTTGCATTTCACTAATTTTTTTGATAAGTGCTAGAAATGCAAGAAACAGCCTTGTTTAAAGATGAAGTTGCTCTCTTTACCATCTCTAGAAGTATATGATGTGTCTACAACATACCTAAAAATAGCCAGTGATAAGTGACCATGTTTGGTCCTTTCTCTAGCATAGAGTCATTCATGTAAAACACAGAAATGTGTGCAGTTTGCACCTCTGGGCCACTATGAAAACACTACATTTTCATTATGCTATTACAATGCCATCATCTATAGAGGGTAGCTTTTCATGTTATTAATAAAACTTATAGTGATTAAAAACAATCACCAACCACAATAGTACCTGAGATCAACATAAAGCACCAGCTGATGGCTGAGACTTTAAACACATCACCATTAACTGCCTATCAAATAGATAATGATTGACTTTCATTACAGTCTGATACAGAAACCTTTAACAATTCACTTTCATAGTTCACTTAATAAGAAAATGGTACAAAGATTAACAGCCCTTCTTTGTGAAACATATATTTACCTAGGTGCTTTTCAACAGGTCACACCAACTACTTCTGATGGGAGGGAAGTGGAGCAACAAAACACCTCCTCAAATACTTTCTGTAGTGCTTTTATACCTTCTGCACATTCCCAGGCACTCACTAATTAATTACAACTCACTGATGCAGGCAATCACTCAAGCATGCTCATGAAGACCAGAAACAGGGCTGGAGCTTAGAAGCATCTGGTTCTCAATTATGGGGCTGCTCTGTGAGAGCACAAAGCTCATCTGCCTGTTCCACACATGGCACCAGAGCTTATTTATAGTTGCTGCTCAGGAAGCAGTAATTTGTATTAAAATATGTAATGACTGAATTACTCTTCAGTGCCTGTGCTTGAGAATAGCAAAGTATTCCCACCAATCTCCATACTATATAAAGCTGCAGCTAATACCAAGGATTTGTTCAAAGGCAACCTAAATTGGAGTGAAACCTGGCCTTTCTACCACAGACAACAACTGTCACAGTTTTATTGGGCAGATTTCACTAATAGCACTAAGCAAAATCCTTGCTCATCAATACCAGCCTACAGGTGGCTGCTGAGTAGTAACAGGCCCACACATCATCAGGCAGCGGCCAAATGTAACACTGAAGCCCGGAGTCATGCCTGAAAACAAATCTGAAAAAGCACAACCACCTTTCCTTTGTCCTTCCCTCTCACACCCAAGCCATCAGTGAGGTGCTATCAGAGCTCTGCTCTCTCAGAGTGCATGGCAGACTCCTCCTGCCTGCTCCCCACCAGCTCCCCCTTCCCTCCGCCCTGCTGTGCATCTCCAACACCTGGCAGGCAATTGCTGGCTCACATAATTAGTTTGTAATCTCCACCAGTCACATTATCACCTGCTCTGCCTACAAATCCACGGCCCTCCCACCTCCTGCAATTAGCAAGGTCTTACTTAATCCTTTCCAGTGAGGAGCTGGGAAACAATTTCTACATAGAAATTAACACTTTCCTGAAACAGTTTTCAGTTTGTTACAGCCAGGTTGTGTTTCCAAACGAGAGAACACAAATCCATGGGAATTCTCCAAGCAGCTCCCTCCTTAGCAGCCAAGTGACTCTGGCACTTTAGGCAGGGGTACAGCCCTCTTCCACTCGTGCGTTACAATGCCTAGGCCTTAATAATCCAATTGTAAAAGGTTATGCAGATTAAAATTAGATTACATGAAATGTCCTTGTTAACTGGTGGATCTGTACAACACAGCATCCCAAGGACATTCCACTTGCCCCAGTAAAATCCCTAAGTGATGTGATTGAATAAAGATGGGATGGTTCTGCTCAGCATAAAAACACTTGGGAGGTTTGCAAAGATGTTTCTTCTACCTAAATCCCTGTAAAGAAAGCATATGAGTCACAAACAAGTTCAGTGGGTGCAATAACAGCAAGCAGAGTTATACAACACCCCCCAAAAAAATCCTGGAGTACAGATTGAGCAAACAGGCTTGTTTTGCCTTAGAAGAATGACAGTGCATGTAAGTCATCAAGAGTGTGACAGCCTGGTGAAAAGAGATAGGAACAGTCTGTCTCAGAGTACACAGAGCACAGGGCTTCAGATGCAAAAATAAAGATTCCTCTTCAGGAAAAAGCAAAGGAAAAAACCCAACTTTTGCATGGAAAAAGTATTGAAAGACAGGTGAAGGAACTAAGAAGTTTCATGGATTGTTTAATGGTGTTTTACTATGTTTAAAGGACTCACCCATTATGTTCCTATATTCCCAGAATTCTGCTCTGGATACCTTGATCACTGCCAGAATAAAAGTTTGTGGTGAAATCAAAACTTGAGATGTTTCCTCACATTGTAGTCCAAGTTAAATAACTTAATCATTCCTCACAGGTGGGCACATTCACTTCTTGCTGAAGCAATCCAAAGGACAATTTCTGCACCTAAAAGCCAAACAGGACTGGAAATCATCCGAGATCAGCAAGCCTAAATTCCTTTTCATTCTGATTTATTTCCTATGCTATCATCTCAAATACCAGTCTTCAAACTTACTTCAAATATGTTTATGGAAAATTTCCAGATTTTGAAAGTACCTAAACTTTCTGAATTATTCCCAATATTGTTCATGGATCTCCTTGCTAAATGATTGGTTAGCTCATGATTACTGTTAGCTTGTCTTAAACATTAAGAATATGGAAATTGAAAAAGAAAAGTCACAGGTCTGAATCCAAGAAAAGCATTGGCATACAATTCACCTATTATTTAAATATCCCTAATGTTCCTTTTCATCTCAGTTTCTAAACTGCATAAAACTAAGACAAAAAAACCCTTTCACTTCCATGGATAACTCACTAGACATATCTTTAATATCTATGTTTTTCTTCTACCCCTTGTCAAAACCACTTAGAGAAAATATGCATAGAGAAAACTATATTAAAAAGCTGTGAGACTTTGCTGCTAAGCCTATTAACTTGGGATTTAAAGGATACTTCCTCATTTCCATATGGTTTGTAGGGAAAACAGATTCTGATATTGCAGAATCAATAGCAGAGATGTTGGAAAGTCATTGCCATTGTATTTCAAGAACAAAGCACGAAGAACATGACAACACTGACATCTTTTTTACTGAGCTACATCTATCAACTCTCAGGAAAACATGGGAAAACCTGATCACAGTCTTGGATAGAAAATTCCTGAAACCTTTTCCACCCATGGCTGGGAGGTGTTGACACTGACCCAGGGGCCAGTTCTGAAATCCAGTAGCACTTGTCCAAACAAACAGTGCATGCTCACTGGGGCTCCTGGGCACACAAACTGTTAATATTACACCCCTGATACAGATTTCTCATTTGTTCATCTACTTAACCAAGCTCATGATACTTGAGCTGAATCAGCCTTCCGCCACGCTGCAAACTTCCACCATGGTCTGAGGTTTAATGGGATAAAATATCCCAACATTACTTGCTGGATCAATAATATTAATACAAGACAGAATTCATTTTACTTCTAGAAGTGGACAAAAGCACTGTGAATCACTACATCAATTTCACTTCCCTGAGCTACACGGCTCAGGCCTGTCAACACAGCCTTTATTTCAGTTTTTGTGATTATTTTTTTCTTGTTTCCATGTACTTAGGACCTGAATAAAAGAACAAGACACACAATATTTACTTTTCTGCCTTTGGGCTCGTGCAGCTGGACCTGAACAGACCCAGAGGACACAAGCTGTCCTCTGTGCTGGCCAGTACTCAGGCCCCAGTTTAGTTAACCAAAGAACCAGTTAGTGGGCTGGAAATTCAGAATTAACTCATAAATACCTTCTGAGGTATTGGATGAGGGGTTTTAACTTAGAGAGAAGTGATCAATTGGACTAAGAACTGTGTTTATCTGCATATTGACAGATGCAGAAATATTCCTAAAATCACTGTACCACAGAAAAAGAATTGGTTCCTTCCCTTATGTGTAAGTTGTAGGAAGCTCTAAAAGGTACATAATACTCTCATACATGTCACAGAATTTTTCACAGAGACTATAGAGGCATTCAAGCCTTTTCATAATATTTTTATGTTATTCTAATACCTTTTCCATAACATCAAACTGTAATGTTTTCTTATGCACAAGAGCCTAACATCCTATAAACATTATCTGTGGCCATTTTAAAACCAATTTTCAATGAAAGCCTTCTCCTGCAAAAAGTTAAACTCATGCATAGGAATGAGGGTGGGATATGGACATGAAGGACTAAATCTTGCCAGGTGCTGATTTCAGCAGGGACTTTGCCACTACAGTGCTGCTTTCAAGAGAACTTTAAGAGAAAAAACATTTTTAACATTTCAAGGCTGTTTGCCTAAAACTCTTCAACATTTTTGTAATAAATTTCAGAATTAGGCCTTACCTGTGCATTTAAAGACAAGTAACAAATTCTTCAATTGTGACATATAACTCTGATCAGAGGCAATAAAGAAGAGACAGAAAACGATTCAACTCTTTGGTATATGATTATTTTATGCAGATAAAGCCACAAGTCCTCTCTTCTCTACCTTCACTCTGGGAGCTTCAAGCAGTCCTGCTTCTGCAACTCTTGTTTATGTTTAATCTGAGTCAAACTGTGCCATTCTTTGGTGACACAAACCAAAATTGCCATTTCTCTGTGCTTCTGGAAGATGTTACAAATAAGGAAGGAAAGGGGGATGAACATGACCTTATCAAAAAGCCCTGAGGTTTTCCTTCTACCTTGGAAAAAGCTGGGTTTATGTTTTCTTAGGGTAGAGGAATGTTAGTTTAACATGATGCCAATCAAACTCCACAGGTTAAAAGGGCATAGCTTGTTTATCTTCAGTTCTGATATTTGCCAGCAAAGGGAGTGAAAAGCAGCTATCTGGACTTTGGGGACTGCATTTGAGATAAAATCTTTGCAATATTTGGATAATTAAAACACATGCTCTGCAATTATTTTTAATCGGCCATTTGTTTTGACAACATTTTTAAATTGCAAATGGATTCAATTACCCTAAAATTTAACAATTCAAAAATCCACACCTTAACTCAGGAGGAGTTTAGTTTTACCTCTTTGGTTTTATAATTTAACAATTCATTGGAACTGGCATTGCTGACCACAAAATACAGTAGGAAAATTGTAGGGTATGCAAAGAAAATCTGAACCTGATCTACAAAGGACCAGTATTTTGTCACTTGTTTTCATTATAGTATCCATTTTAGACAAATAGTGCACTGACAAATTACTATGTTTTAGAAATACTGGGGGCTAACTTCTGTCCCTTCTCCAAATCAAAAGCATGTGCAGGAAGAAAGAAAAGAAATAAAATGCTTGTGTTGAGTTTGCCATTTCTTCTGATAGTTTTAGATTGGTTTTGTGGGTTTGATTTTTTCTCTCATTTTTTCTTATGAAATTAAATAGGATTTATTAACTCCTTTTACAGAGTTCTATGCAAAATCTCACCATGGTTTTAATCAAGATTTCACCATCAAACTGACTAGGGACTGCTTATAAACTCCTCAGCCTAGCCATCAACTTTAGAAGACTCAGAGATATGTTAAAGATGAAACTATACCAGAGTATATTGGCACAATTGCCATCCTTTATCACACACTGTTGATTAAACCATCAGATCTCCATCAAAGTCATTTATATTTTCAAGGGCCCGATATTAAGACATGTTTTTTTTTAGGTGCCAAAAAGTTCTCTGAGTTCTCCTAGTTTGTCCCACCTTTCCAGCTGGAAGAAAACTGAAGTATTTCTACCCGCAATTTAAAAGTGGATTCTAACTTTGCTAACAGTAGTAATCAAAGAATTAACATATATCAGAGAATAATTTCATTTGCAAGACCCTATTATCAGTGCCATAGACAGACAGCTCCAGGCCCTAAAAGGTCATCAATGGCATGGCAAGTGTTTTGACCTCCCTGCTCTGGTGATTTCAGCACAGTGTAGTTGAAGGCATCCTCTTTACTCTTTATAACATATCACACTTTACTCAAAAAATACAGCAGCTCTCTCTAAAAAATGTGAGTGGGTCTCACAGCCCTTTTTCAACAGCAACTTGTGCAGTCACTTTGCCTAAGAAAGCACATTGATCAATTCCTCTGCCTTGCACAGACCTGTTCATGACTCCTTAGCTACCATGATGCTCAGTACCCTGGAATGGAAGTATTACAGCTCTAAATTCACTGCACTGAAAAGATGAAAGTTTCAGATCAAGAAAACATTTTCATCATTGACATTACTTCATTAGCAAAGCCAAATAATCACTCTGTGTTAACCATAACAGTTGGAAAACTGTGGGCCAGGCACCTTCAGAGGAAAAGGAGTTCACTGACCTGACTAGTTCATTGAAGCATTTCCCCCTTCATTATGAGTATCAGCTTATTAGAGCCTAGGTTTAGTTGAAACCAGATGTTGCTGATTTTGTGAAGACAACCTCGCTGTGATGGCTCTGAAGGCTGTGTTACCCTCCAGCCCTAGGTGGACATGCAGGTTGGGAGTGAATTAAGCTACAGATCAGCTATTAAGTTGTACAAAATTCCTGATCTATGATATTTGCTGAGCAAGAGATTACATCACTCATGTGAGACACTGGAGATCACAGTATCAAACCCCAATTCCCTCCCAACTCAGGGAGCTTGTCACTTGTCTCTAGCAGAGGGACTGTTCCCTTACAGAGGGGCACATGTCTTACCTAGGAGAGCAAGCCCAAGCCAGTTAAAGCAGCACCCACCTTCCCATACCTCCTTGATATTAACAGAACCTTCACATTGATGCTATTGCAGCAGAGAAACAGAAATATGGTAATGACACCTCAAAGCCAAGCAAATCAATCACACAGTTCTCATTTCCAAATCCTGGACTTCATCACATCCTGCAAGCCTCTCCTGCTCTGACTGGATGCTGTTGGACCTTTTGATACTTCAAGGCAGCAGATGACAAGACATGAGATAAATAAAATGCACTTTTTTTTTTTTCCCCCTCCTTGCTTCCCTCATGCTGACCAGAGAGGAAATGACAACCAGCTGCCCCTGTGACCCAGGGTTCCCCCGAGGTGACCAATCCAAGGGTAACATGTGGTCCCCTCATTTGGGAAGGAGCCAAAGCCTGCTCTGTTTAATTGGCCGAATGGTCCCCTACAGCTGCAACAGATTAGAGACAAATTCTCTTCAAATAAAGCTGTGCTTTTTTCTCCTCATCCCCCCTCTAATTTGGGGGGTGTTGGGGAGAAATCATGCCTGGAGAAACATGTGCACATACGCACACGACTGAAGTTAATAAAAGTGTCAGGTAGGCAAACAAAATACCATTTATTATTAAGCAGCAATAAAAGACCACATTGATGTGTATAAGGAATCAGGCACTCCAGAGAGAGGGAGGCTGGTGGTGTCTCATGAATCATTACAAGAGCTTTCTCTGATCTTTAATGCTGGACTCAGTGACTTTGGGAAGGGGGAAGGGTGCAAACTTTTCCAATGCCAAGTCCTAAGCCCCCTCTTTCCAATTCTCCAGCAGTTCACGTGTGAGGGGATGAAAGCAGCCTGGCTGCAGCAATCTGCTGCAAAGAGCAGTCTAAGCTGGGAGAGCCATCTTGGAGGGAGGGCACTTTCAGGCCTGGCCTGGCCTGGCAGTGAGCCCTGTAGTTATTTTAAAGTATAGAACGAATATTTGAAAGACTGGAATTTAAAAGCTAAAGACATCTTCAGGGCAGAAGCAGGATGTTCATTTACCTAGAGATCCACTATCTAAGAAACTTCTGATGGAAGTGCTATATTTAGCAGCCATTCAGCTGGCAAAGAAGTGCTCTGCTATTCATTATAATATCAAGTTTTCACTAAAAAAAAGCTCATTTTCTGAAACTTTAATGTAGGGGCTTTTGTTCCCTCTCAGGCAATCCTTGCTGTGTTTTTCTTTCATTGCTTGGCCTTAATCTTTGGTGTGGAAATGAACTCATTAGAAGACCCATGTAGGAGGGGGAAAGAGGTGCCAAGAGTTCTGTTCCAGCGGGTCTGGAGGCACCAGCAGATGCCAAACTGCTCTTGCTGCATAGGTTCCTCTGGATCCTCATAAAAAGCTTGTAACTTTTTGGAGATCCATTCATCAAGTGCAATGTAATATAAAGATTAGTGTTCCTACTTGAGCCTAAGGAAATGTTGTTTTCCTTTACCAATGGCCCATTAGGAAATGAAGTGCAACAGAAATGCAGAGTGGGAAAATAGCTATATATCAAATATTCATTCTGAACATTCTGGGGAAAAAGAAAGAATAAAATACATGACTTTTGCCACATGAGCTGTTATACCTACTCGAGAAAAATATATTCTTTTATTTAGAGAGAGATTTGATAGCCCAGCGTCATCCACTTGATTGTAAACATTACATTAAGCATATCCACAGAGCACACAGCCAGAGCACTTGGACAATTATAGTAAATGTTCTAACTCCATTTTTCTACACACCTTCCATGATGACTTCATGGATTAGAGCCCCTGAAGACAGCAACAGTCATTTGTTGCTCCAATTCTACTGGAGCTGTTGCTGTGCCTTAAATGATCATTTATTTTTTAAAGATAAAATCAAATAAAAAATCTGCAGATAGATTTATTGTTCATTTAACTGAAAGGAGGAATCTTACTAAGAAGACTCTGAAGCAGAGAACAAATACCTGTATGTAGGTCAGCAGTGTGTGTTCAGCTCCCAGGAAGATTTGAATGCACTCAGAGGAACTCACTTTGCTTGAAGAATTTTTCTACCCTAAAAGATTAGACAGAATGAGAAAGCTCCTCTCTCTTTGGGGTATCAAAGTGTTTAATTCTCACAATTCTTATTAATTATTTGTTTACTTTCTCCAAAAATATCTTCTGAAGAGGGAAGGACTCAATGAAAGATCAAATGAGTCATTGTGGAGATATTTTAGAATATTTGAAATTCTTTGAAGAAAACCCTCTACTTCTCTCTGTCCAAATGAGAGAGATTTTATTTCCCCTTCATTGCATGCACTGGCATTAACTGCTTTTGCATGTCTCCATCATAAAGACAAATATGTATGTACTAATAAATATTTTGAATAGTAGTGGTGGGCTTGGCAGTGCTGGGTTTATGGTCAGACTCCATGATCCTAAAGGTCTTTTCCAGCCTAAATGATTCTATGACTCTGATTTACCTCAGAACAGCCCTGTTTCCTCAGCATGAGAACTCATAAGTATTTGCTGGGTATTCACCTCATAAAAAAAACAAATGTAATTTCTTGTAGCACAAGAAAATACAGATACAGCCTTGTAAATACAGCCTTTTCCTCGGGCAGCAAAATGGGTTTACAGCACTTTTCCAACAGGATTCCAAAGGGTGGGAGTGGGCTGAGCCCAGCACATGCTCACATTGTTCTCCAGTTCTAGCAGCCCCCAAGAAGGTGGAGGAGGAAAAAGGGTCCCTGTGCCAGAAACATCTGCCTCAATGGCTCAGACAGGGGGTGGCACACTCTGCACAGAGCCCAGAGGCTCAGGGACGCTGTTTTCTTCTGCTCAGATCAACTCGAAGAGTTTTACATTGGGAACAAAGACACTGAGCAATTCCTAGCTGGACACCTGTTTATTCAATGTATCACCTTCCTCCCCTGTTACTTCATTAAAATATTAGTTATATTCATGCTACATTCCTATCAGGATTTTGTCAGATACAGGACTGCATTGTCTAAGAAACCATCAAAAGCAAAACTTACAAATGGAACAATGCAGAGGATACTTCAGGCTTTTTCCTTTCTACTGCTGGTTTAGAACTGGTTTTGAAATCCAATTTCAAACATGAACAATGGAAAACATGGCTTTGAGGCTGCTGTGACAAATCTGTTTCATACTGGTCCATAATCACAGTTTCCATAAAAGATTCTGAGATAACCCAATGTCAGTTTATGGTCTCCTGACACATCATAAATAGTTACCTCAGGTTTTTCTGATGTTGATATCCAGGTTGAATAACAAAAAATAGCATGGCTCTGTGCTATCCCTTGCCTTTTTTTTTTTTTCCCTCCTGTCCTGTAGCCCTGGCCACAGATTTCCCACTCTTTTGCTATGACATTGGTTGGATAAATTTGGCCAAGCCAGAGGAGCACAAAAGTCCAGAATAGTAATGAGCTATGTTGGAAAACAAATGGTTATCTTGGACACATAACATTCTTGACTCATTTTCTATTACAAATAAAATCAATTTTATGCAAATGCAATATCACAATGAAAACACACTACTTTTTTATTTTTTTTGATTCTTTGAATGTAAATATAGTCATCTTTTTGCTGACATTATTGCATAAAATACACTTTGGGAAGCAATTTTGAGTAGCTCAGAGGGTATGAAAACTGACCTGTATTTGAGGGTTAGACTAGTTCTAACTATTTTTTTTTTTTTAATAAAGTGTGGTTCAGAGACAGTTTTGTGATAGTAAAGTCCAAACTTAAACCTAATCTCTACAGTGCTGGATATGAAGGCACCTGTCTCAACAATTGATAAATGTACCAGCAGTCATAACTGAGGAGAACTAGTTCTTTGTAGAAAAGTACAGAAAAACTGAGCAAATCCAAAAGACCAAATCCTGCACCAGAACTAATACAATTCTTTCATGCCTTCTCAAAAACCTAGGGAATTCTGCCCAGTTCTGCTGCCTCTTCCCAGTGTCATGTGCCACAACACCCTTCAAGCAGGTTGCTGTACAAATATGGTTTCTTGTGGAAAACATGACAAAAATCTCTCTGTGGAATCCATCACTTCCTGCAGAATTCACCAGTCTGTAACTCTGTGTGGCCATGAAGTTTTGCAGTGAGCTCCAGATCAATTGCAGCTCTTGACATTTATCTAACTTGAATGCTAGAGAAGATATATTTTGGGTTGATTCCTATCTGTTACCCACTAAATGGATCAATAATGCTTTTTGTCTTTTCAGTGAGAGAGGGTCTACACTTGACATCTTCTTTTAAAGTTGGACAGACAGTTTCATTCAAACTGCAATGCTCAGCAACCTCTGATATTGTAGCAGCACCCAGCTGCTTTTCCATTGTTAAGACATGGTTCAAATCTCTATTATAAACTGTCTTTTTTTTTTTTTTTTTAATTAGTTTAAAATGCAGCTGCAAAAATTGCTTTGGGATGAACCTTGCCATGCTGAGCTGACTGCTGGCCTCTCTTTCTCTTGTCTGCCCTCCCCCACTCCACTTTAAAATTTGAATTTAGATTTATTCTGCCTGGAGATGGAGGAAGGAAAGCAAGTAACAGAAATAACTTATTCCAAAACTAATAGGCAGACACCAAGCCATCAGATATCAGGTGTGTGGCTTGACTATGTATTAAAAGAAACATATTGGATAACACATATATTCAAATGCCAAACACCAAAATCTTGACAACATTAAACTAAGAGATGTAACAGGTAGGTGGGTGTTAAAGGTCCTACACCTGAAAAAGAGCCTCCACCTCTAAGCCAGGATTCTCCTCCAGGCCACCAATCCAGCAGTCCTTGAAGCCACTCCGAGGGCTGAGGTGGTAGTCAGGACTGAAAGCTCTGTGCAGTGCCCTTTAATACACTGCTTTTACCGTCAGCAGGTCAACACAACTGTGTGTGCTGTACATGGAATATTTTAACAGGTCAGAACAAGCCACTGCATGACTGTTTCTGTGCCCCTGCTTCCTCAACAGGGAGTTCACTCTCCACAGTAATGCAAAACAGAGCTATTAGGAGGCAGACAGTTAATTATCATGAAAAAAGGTAATAACATGTGCTGTCTCTGTGAGGCATTCTCAGTGACTACCACACTGATATAATCAGCAAACTACACGAGGTTCAGAGTTAGCCTTGCTTGTGCTGGAAGTAATTAGCTATCAAATTGATCTCCAACTATTAGAGCCCATGGATAGGATGCCTTCAGTCAAGTGTACAACTAGCTATTCCAGCAGCCTCCCCTGATGCCTGAAGCACTAGGATGCACTGCAGAGGACCCTCAAATTTCACCCAGAATTTCCATGCTCCCGTAGATTTAATTAAGATTGTGCTTAGTCAGTAGAGAAATGCAACATTTTGTTCTTGAACCCATGCCCACATTTGCTAGCAGCTATTAGGATTACAAGTATCAAATAACAAAATGCTAAATGGTGACATTTAAAGTTTAAAAAATGAGTAGGAAAAGAAGTTTTGTTTCTGAAAGAAAATTCCAGAAGTTGTACTTGGCAATGTTAGAAACTTCCAAAAACATTCTGAAATCTCAGCACCAGCAGCTGTTTGCACCTGATACACACACACAGGTTACATACCTCAGGAAAAGAAGCTATTTGTGAAACTCCCTTACAGTCCAGTGCCATGGTGCTCCTCACTCTGACAGCAGCAGCACAGTTTAGCCAGGGTGATACAGGTAACAATTGGGAAATACTCTGCCAAACAACAAATCCAATCATAATCAGCATATGCTTTGTCACAGGCAGATCTCCAGCCCTTGGTCTCACCTATCACATCTCTGTTCACTGATAAAAATGACTTGGCCTTCTACAAGCTGTCATTATGTTCTGCCTTGAACAATATCTGGCAGCAATGAGGCTCACAAGTTAACTAAGAGAACATGCCTCATTTTACATTTTAAATATAATAAAGAAAACCAGAAGCAATCTCAGTAATATGCACTTCACACTTCCACATAAATAAATAAATAGATAAATAATCCAATTCATATAATTCATGTTTATCAGAATGAATCATTCTTTTCCATCTCTGTATGGTAGAGACTTTATAACTCATCACATCTTTCAGCACTATTTACTCCTAAGCTTCAAAGTTAGATTTTTATTGTTTAACATATTTTCTGCCTCAGAAAACTCTCTTGTAACTTGGTTTTTTGTGATGGAAATATTAGTATTTTTCTAATAGCAGTTGAATGCTAAATCATAATCAAAGCTAATGTTAATAACAGTTATACATGAAGTAACTTGTTAATTGTTTCTTAAATGGTTTTGTGCTCTTTATTACACATTACATCAAGGGCCTGCAGAATTATGACATTGTGGTGCTTCTGCTATGAAATTCTTATCCCAGAATTTTTATGGCCTGAAAAGACAGAAACAAATTCCCAGTCCTTTTCATTCCAGGGAGCCAATCTAGGACAAATCCTGGACTTTCATCTTCTATGTAAAATATATAAACTGTGGAATCCAGGAAATAGGGTTCTTTATTTTCTGTGGAAAGGAAAAAGGCTCCAGTGCTGCAGCAGGGAAGCACCAGAGCTGCATGCACTGCATACCAAAGACAGCTCCAAGGGCATCTCTGCTTTTCTCTGTGCACTAGAATGTATGAACAGTGCACCCTATTGCTGAGCCCCAGGATGCAAGTTACACTTAAAGAAAGGGACAAACTCTAACTTCAGCCTTGGCCAAATTATATATGTGTGTATATTTAGTTATAAAGTAATAATGTGGAAGCTTATAAATGAGCACCGTTGATTTATTTAAATCTTAGCAGCCTTTGAGCCAGAGCTTTGCAGAACAGGTATTCCTGAGGGCAGAGCTACAGCACAGCAAGAAACACAACAAGCTGAAGCTGCTAAGCTGAAGTTCACTTTAACCTTCAATTAGGAAGCTTGGATCAGTGACTCACATGCTAAAGGCTCGCTACTATTTGGGTTAAATGAAGTGTTCCTTACAGCTGTAATCACGGTGTACAACACAGTTTTGGCTGTGGCCATTTCCTCTCTGTCAGAAATCCATCCATAGCTCCACTTGGAAGCCATGTGCATGTGAGGATTGATTTCTTGACGTTTTGTCAGTGCCACTTCTCCCTGCATGACTGCAGATCTGATTAGAGGCAGAAATGTGCCTGGATGGAAGGCATGTGTTCCATTTCCTGCCCCTGGCAGCCACCAGCTCCACAGGGTTCCACCAGCAGCTCGTCCCTCCTCTGCCCTGCCCTCACCCAGAGCAGGGAAAGAGGAACAGAAACTTGTTAGAAAACAAAGAGAGAGAGGGAAATTCAAGTAAACAGCGTAGGAAATTTAAGAGAGACTCACACTAAATCCCCATCCCTAATCCCTTTTCACCTTTTTTAGATCAGATCAGATGAAATTAGTGTGATTTCACTTTTTGGTGCAGAACAGCATAAAACAACAAAATTTAAATGGAACCAGAGAGAAGAGGGGAGAGAGACAATGAACTCCCATGCTAGAACGTTGGCAATATTGTGAATAGAAAGCAATGCTTTCTCAGGTTTTGGGTATTGTGCATTTTAAGTGATGCCATCTCAATTTCACTTGCTGAGTGGCTGTAGAACAGACTGCAGAAAACTGGAATGAGCCTCCAATAAACTGCCCCAATGACAGCCATCACAAAACTGGGAAAGCTACTTCCAAGCTAGTTCTCATTAATTGTTCCCACACCATCTTTGCTGCTTAACACAAGCTGTTGCAGCCAGCAGCTGATTCCATTAGGTTCTGAGAGTACAAATTAACCCTGAAAAAAGAAACTCACTGAGAACAGTAAAAGATGGAAGAAGGAAAGACGAGGACAGGGGCTGAGAGTTGAGGAGGCTCCTGAATTAGCTGGATTCATCATTCAGCCCTGTATTCCTCCAAATAAGTATCCCCAGTCATTGCTGTGAGGAAAGGGAAAAAGGAAAGGTGGCACTCAGACATCACCTCGTGGCTTTGGTTTTTTTAGGAGATTTTTAATTAAAACTTGAAAAGCAGCAATTTTGTTACAATCACACTCATGTGTTTAAAATCTGTTTTTAATTAAGCCAGATTATTTAATCAGTGACAGTTAAAAGGATTTTATAAGTGTAGACATGGCACAGAAGTCTGAAAACTTGTGGAGTTTTTGATGTCATGAGGTCAGAGCACATGACCCTAAAATGTTCTCCCAGTCCCAAGATGTAACTTGTTCAAAGCCAGTTGCAGGTTTCTGAACCAGAGACCTGTTGGGCTGGTTCATAGTGCATTAGACACCTCTTCCACGGGACCTAGGCTTTGTTACTGGAGATGTTCTGCTCTGGAGAGCATCCACAGGCACCTGCCTGAGACTGAGCAAAAGACAACACCTGGAGCTGGAAAGATCTCCTTCAAATCTTGGAAAGAGAGGCAGATTTACTACCCACAGGTTTATTTGGCCTTTGGATACGATTGGAGCATTCTCTGCCTGCACTAACTATATCAGCTGTATCTGAGATAAAGGCTAGATTGCTTTGTTCAGACAATGAGCAACAATGACACAACCTGCAGTAACCACAACAAAAGGTATCAAATCACAGAATCTGCTTGCAATACTGTGATCAGGGAAGTGAGAGGGGAACTTCTCTCCATCATCAGCTCACAAACCAAATTACAAAATCATAAATGAATACCCACTGGCACATGAGGCTTAAGAGACAATATTGGTTTGAATTTATGCCCATGAAGCAATTCTGTCTCAAACTCCTATTACAGTTTTCCTCGGGTGTGGCAAATTGGGTGGGGTCAAAGAGCCAAATGCAAAGCTGAGAATACCAACCCTCCCTTCTAAAGATGAAAATATGTTTACTTAAAGTCAAGTCTGGACTGAATGCACAAGGTGGAAGCTTTCATACCTCATTTCCAATGCAATGAGGCTTATTAATCCATCTTTAGCATGGCAAGAAAAGAGGGGGAGAAAGGAGGAAAAATACTGTTCATTAAGCTAAGGTCAAAGAAATACGGCACTAATAAAGAAAAAGAAAAGCATTGTTGAGCTGCACACTGAACAAAATAAGGTGACAAGGCTGTTACATTACATTACATCACAACTCAATGACTTGTGTGCATTGACTTAACTGGCTTCATTTCATTCATTCCCTAGAGGAGAGCTGCTCTGTTTGGTGGACACTCCCTGCAACTGGCCAATTCAGGAGTCCTGAGTGGATGGAAATTCAGCACATCATCCCAGAGATGGTCCATTTCATGAAATTTGGAGGACACAGATAGGGTATTTCAAGTATACTTTTACTTTTCTTTATTCTACAGATGTAATCAATATTTTTAGCTTCTGATACTTTTCATGAATATTAAATCACCTGGAGAAAAGGACTGTTTATCTAAAACAATATATGAAAATTAAGAGAACCACTGATGAGTTCTAGAACAAGATTACATGTCCATAATGTGGAAGCAATGATTGTGCTGAAGTAAAATAATTCTAATTGGCTTAAAGACTTTCAGAATAAATGGCAAATTGACAATAAGCAATTTCACTTCGATAGCATTATAATGCCAGGGATTCTTCCAAATCAATTCTTATTTCCTCCACAAAAGAGGTCTGCAAATAGTAATTGCAGAAAACACATCTTTACTGTGAGATCAGCCCAGCTTTTGTCTCTGAAATTGGATCAGCTCACCTTTTTCAACTGCTCTTTTCCACTGAACTCTAAAGCATGCACAGTGGGATGAGACAATGGGGAAGAGACACCAGGACTGAGGGGCTGTGCACACAAAGGGCCCAATATGTTACCTGGACCCCTGGTGTGTCTAAGGACAATGCTGACTGAACCAGGTGCTTTAGACAGGCCTGGAAAATAAACCAAAATTAAACCAACTTTGATCTGTGCAGGTCAAAAGCTCAAGAGACAGCACTACCCTTCAGCATGACTCCTCAAGAAGCAAGACTGTGCAATATCAGTCTCAGTCTGTCAGGCATCTTATTCCTTACTCCTTTCCACACTCTATTTGTTGAGGCTGAAGTTTTCCAGGAGTGAATCCTTTAAAAGCTCTGAGGCAGCCCTTGGTGCACTAACACAAACCATGTGACACCACAGCTCTGTCTGTGGGCGTGGGGGCAATGGAGCATTCCAGACTTCAGGAGCTGTGACATGTCAGAGAGGAGGCAACACCACAAAGTCCTGTCACGTAGGAAGGCAAAATTAGCAGCTAAACCAGAGAAAAAGTAAATAGCAAAAGGCAGCCAGAAGGAGAGAATAACCAATAGTAAGCACCAAGGAGGAAAAAGCACGGCCAGAATGTTTCTAGTGACTACATGGGCACATGAATATTTTAAAGATTATGTCAAGGGTCCTCCTACATTTGCTAAAAATCTACAACAGATATCTTTTCCATATCCCTCCCTGCATTTGCAAGAAATCAAAATGCTTACAACAATCTCCCAGATCCCCAGGGGTTCGCATGATCCAAGATCATGGCAAGTTCAATGTACAAAATAGGAAATGGAGAGATGTCATTGTTTCATTTCCCCTTAAAGATAAGGCTCAGTGAGTCTCTCAGTGCACAAAGTGACTGCACCAGCTGCTGCCTTGAAAGAGTGCTGGCTTTCCAGAAGGAGAAAACACTGCACATAATGCACAGGGAGTTTGACTGAAAGAGAGGATGCCAACAAAGCTTTTGGAACACACTGTGATATGGCTGTTCATGTGAACCTCTCACATCCAACCTTGGCACTGAATGCTTCATGGCACTGTGGGAGCTGATCTACCCCACCTAGACAATTAGGGGTTTCTTCTCATCACCAGCTAAGCAGCTTGGCCATGACTGAAGCTCTCCCCAGATACCCCTTTCACACTATTCTCTGTTTACAGCACTTACAAAAAGACTAATTGCACCTACAATCCTCTGAATTCTTGCTTCTTAGAGATTTCCATAAAGCTGATGGCAAAGGAAGTTTCTGTTGGATTCATGCGTGACCCAGACCAGCCCCCAGTGTCACTGTGCTGTGCCATCTGCAGGCAGTTCTAGTCCAGCCAGTCTGCTCAGGGGCATCTTCCTTTGACACTGCAGCTGCAGCAGCTCCACTGCAGCACAAACAGCCCATCCCCAGTGGCCCCTCTTTAATAAAGGAGACACTTGCTTTGAACATCATGGTAAATATTATTCTGGATGTCAAAGACAAGAACTTCCAGAATCCTATCAGAGTGAGGTGAATGGTCTGCTAAGGGGAATCATGCTACTCTCCAAGTTCATGTGTTGCTGAATCATCACCAAATACAAACTTTAAATGTTGTCCCAAGCATGACAGGTGATTGAGGAGACAGAGCAGCTACTCAGACAACTGCTTCAGTACTCTGCTGCCAGGCCCCTGGGTTGAACTCTCTGTGAGCTCCTGGGTTTGCTGCTCTTGTGGCACATCTGCCAACACTACTCAGGCTGGGCTCTTCTACTACAAGCTGAACAAGGAACATCATCTACAAAAGCCAGATGATTCAACCCACTTTTTATTCATTTAAAATTGAAAATAGGTCTACGAAGGGCAGTGGGATAGAATAGGAGGCATGGATATGGAGTGAGGAATACTGTGCACTCCCACTTGACAGCAATACAGGAAAAGTATCTGGCTGGTGAGTTCTGGGGGCATAAGTTGTTTTTCTATGAGTTCCATTTGCCTTGAAGGGAGAAAATAAACCTCATACATTACAGATTCCAGCACAACTTAAATAACAGCACTACATAGGGCAGAATGTTTTGTCTTAGTAATAGAAGTATTTTTCTGGTTGTAAAAAACCCCAAAACCTGGACAATTCTGGCCAGCTCAGCTCATGACTTTCATTCCTTCCATATAAATTTTAGGCTAACCAAAATATTAAAGTTGTGTTTCACTGCTGAAATGAATGGCATTGATTAAATTTACTTCACCATGCTTTCCCACTGTTGGGTTTGGCAAGAGCACAGAGGCAGACTGGAGATCCCTACACAGCTCATGTGCAGAGTGAAGATTTGTTGAATGGAGAAGGGAATGAGGTTCCCAAAGCACAGCACCTCAGAGGCAGTGAGATGACTGCAGCTCTCTCCCAGCTACACCCCTGGCCTGCTGCACACCTCTGAGCTGGCTAGCTTCACACTGTCCTGTTTTCTGTCTTGTCAGTTTACATTGTACTGCTTTGGGACACCAATTCCTGCCTTCTGTGATGGAATGACCACAGACAAGATCAGTCAGAGGCTGTTGGTGCTACTGGAATAGCTACAATAGGCAAAAAAGACCTTGCAGGGTACAGGTAAGGACAATGATACAGAAAAGAGTAGATGAATGATACCCAAATAGAAATGTTCTTAGAAGTCTGCCTGGTCAGAACATCTGAAAACAGAGTACATATTTTGAGTTTCACAGAATTGCATTAATTCTGTGGAAATCTAGAAAGAGTGTTACTGGGATATAATGCCACCAGAAGCACAAAGTATCCCCAGTGAAGTAAATGGCATTAAAGTGGACCAAAATGGCAATATTTGCTGGCTACCATTGAAAGGAGGTAACATTTTTATCAGCATATAATCCTAGTCCCTAATGGTGCAGGCATAGGAGACCAGCACAGGACAAAGCAAGGAAATTACAGAACCTGAAAGGAAGTGGAGTCAGAGAGTAATCATAGTTCTGGGGGAGTGATGCTCCAGTGCCTAATAAAAACAGGTACAGATGAGGTTTTGAAATCAGATTTTGAGGAAAAAAAAAGCAGAAAGCAGTTTAGGAAGTTCTACAACAGGCTGCAGTGACAGTGGATGGTAAAGGCAGCAGTGGCATGGTTTTAACTTAGCCTTTTTGTGATCCCTGCAATCACTTACCAAATCTTGATTTTCAAGTCATCCTCCCTACCAAATCCTGACCTGACCTATGATTTAGGGAACAGCTCCTTCCTCAGTAGGGGTCTGCTAAAGTGCTGGGCAGGCTGAGTGACAATTTAAGAAGGAAAAAGAATTCTAAGGGTGAAACAAGGCGAAGGAGAACACCTGGAATGTTATACTGAAAGTCTTGTGGAAGAGAGGGAGATAAAGAAGTGTTATGTGAGAAATTTGAAAGCTAACAATACAGAGAGATCTGTTATTCTCTTAGTAAACAAGAAATTAATGTGCAGTATTATGCTGGAGCTAAAAAGAACGACAGACAAAAAGAGAAAACAGCAGAATTCACATTGCTGCCAATTACCACTGTTTCTTCCCAGGGTCTGTAAATTAGTTGTGCTTAGAAAGTTAAAGATAAATGGTATTGATTTAAGCACATTACTAATAGTACCTTCACTGTTGCAATTGGATTTCACCCAAATTTCTGCTGCACCTAAATTATTCTGTCATTCTAGCTGCTCCTGTAAAAATGCAAATTTGTCTTCTGAAAGTAGGATATATTGTGCCAAATTTCCCCACAGCATTTACGACCAAAAATATTTTATTAAAAATGTCTGGATATTTTCAAATAGTATTCCAATGGGCTGTCAAATTAATAGTGAAAAAACCCCATAATTCAGAGCTGTAAGGTAATATGAAGTTGTGCTATTGCATGGACAGTTGGAACCTACCAGCAGATAAGAACACAAATTTGGACAAAATATAGCTCTTTCAAAGGTCTGTTTTCTACCACTGAAATGTGAAATATGCATTATTTAAACAAAGAAACCAAATGCCTACATGGAGTAGGGGTAGGAATTTCCCTGAGCAGTTATTTCAATTATCCATCTGTTTAATCAGAGCAGTGCCACTCTGCTGGAGCAGCAGCAGTACAGACAGACACAGCACAGACCCCTTCCCCAGCACTGGGGTGAGTGCAGAGCATTCCACTCCTCTGAGTACATTTACTCACTGGTGCACTGGCAGAATCCTGAGCCTGCAGTAAAGGATCAAACAAAGCAGCTCCCAAAATCTATTGGACCTTTAGGACAGGATGAGGCTGAATCTGACATAACAGTTCAAAAGGATTCAAAATCACATTTAAAATTTACAGTAACAGAGCACAGATGGAGAAGTACTTCTCCCATGAACTGCACGTGGGTAAACAAAGAGCTGATATATCAAGATCCTGTGGAATAAGCAGTGTCTAACTACCATGCTTATCTCACTTCAACAAGCTCCCTGCTTAGAGGTTTGGGTTCTCCTAATCAGAGATCAGAGTGGTTGTGGCTGCCTCATCACTCTGGTGTTTATACCACCTTAGCAGCTTTAGACACATCCTGGGCACCTGAACTGCCCGAGCTGTGCTGGGGGTGTCACCCTGGCTCCAGCTGCAGGTGTTCAGGCCTTCTGCCTCCTGCAGATCACTGCAGTCCTGGTGACAGTGGCACAATGGTGGGATGTGCAGCTCCTGAGAAGAAAGCAAGAGAAAGGGGAGTGCCAAGGCTCATTCCTGTCATTTCAAAATACACTTTTCTAACAAAGGGATCCTTCCTTGGCAGTGGGGCATCCCACAGCTGTCCTGCTGAAGGACTGAAAAGCTCTGGTGTCTTGCATCCAACCCTGCCTTTTTGGTAGCTCAGCACTCCCTGACCCTCACTGCAGCTCCACCTAAGATCCCAGCCTGGACCCCATCCCTCAGCCAAGGCACCTTGGAGACAGCAGCACTCCAGAGAAGCAGAGTAGGGGATCCTGATTTAGGCAGAAAAACATAAAGGTTTTGCAGAAGACAGCAGGAAGTTAAGTGCAGCAGGATCTGGAGGAGGCACGAGAAAAGCAAAGGATCCAAAATCAAAGTGGGATCAGAGGCCACAAGGATGTTACAATGAGGCCTGACAGGTGAGCAGAGCAGAGCTGAGCTGCTGGGTGACAAATACAGCCAAGGCTGTGTGGCACTGAGCCACTGCTGCCAGCGATGGAGCTGTAAAGAACTCTCTGGAAAGCTGCCCCAGGACAGCACACCGCAGGCTGAGCTGCACTGAGGGCTGTGCTGTGTGTGAGCTGGAAATGGAGACCAGCACAGCACAAAGCAAGGAAATTACAGAACCTGAAAAGAAGTGGAGTCAGAGAGTAATCATAGTTCTGGGGGAGTGATGCTCCAGTGCCTAATAAAAACAGGTACAGATAACAGCATTAAATAAATGCTCAGCAGGAATAGTTTGTCATTGCACACATCAGAGAGAAGGAAGGAGGACAGTAAAAAAGTTATCATGAGCCATTTCAGCAACTTGAGGGAAACCCACAAACATCACTTCCATATTCCTCTGAAAAAGTACTGTAAAGAGGAAAAGTTCAATACTATGTGCCAGAGCCTCAATCACATTAGTGGATCAACAGTGTTTTTGTGGCAAGTCTTTCAAATCCAGTTTCACTTGTCTCTAAAGGATCCTTAAAAGGACTTTTTCAGTTAGATCTGCTGGCTTTGGCTAACTATACAGAGCAAAGAATTGTCTGCATTCCTACAGAAATGCCCCTAATAACTCCTTAGAATGAGCCGTGGCACTTTTCCACTAATTGTGGAAAAAACTAATGGGCACCTTGAGCACGTGTTATTAATCTGCCTGCCAATTCTGAGAGATTTCAGTTGTGAAAAACTACAAGGCAGTATTTACTCTAGAGCACACATTCTGCACCAGTAAAAATAAAATGCACATGGTGAACTGGAAAAATAAAAAGGAATATTTGCCATGTGACTCTGTTATTATTGAAGAGGAAAACTGTGTCAGCTCCCCAAAGAACAGGGGCTTAGCCTGAGTTCAGTTTCCTTGCACAGGTTCTCAGAAAAGTGAGAGGAGCCATCAGGCATTGTATTCCAAGGCCATAGTTCTCCAAGGGAGGGATATTATCCAAGTGGATTTGGGTTGTAGTTCTACATTTCATTCATTTCAATGACCAAAAAAGAAAGAATAGTTGCAATTATGTTTTTCTGCTGAGTCACCCCATGGCAAAAATACTCTACTCAACTTCATTTCAATTTTTTCCTAAAGAGGCAAGATTCAGAACACCAAACCAAAGTAAGGGTCAAGGCCTTGAACAAAAGTACAAATCCCAGATGGAAATGCAGCTCTTCTGTGATCATGCTTTTCTGAAAAAACTCAGTCATACCCTTATTCTTCATTTTCCCTACCGAGTTCTTGGCTCCCCACATTCTCATTGTAAGGAGTAAATTTGGTATTTCAAAAATGTTGGCAGTCACCTGGAACATAACAAAGACATGTCCTGTTTTTCACAGATGCTATAGAGTCATTTTCTCCACATAGCTTGATGGCTGGGACATCCAGCAGAGGTGTGACAGAGCAGCTTCAGCTTCCCACCCTCAGACATTTGCCCACCTTCCAGATTCATTGTCTCTATGACCAGGATGACAACAACTGTGCTGAGATGACCAACTCCCACAATTTCCTACTGGAATTCCTCCATAAATAAATGTGGAGAAACCAGAGCCTGAATCTAGATATGCAATCTGTGAAAGATTAATGACTAAAAAATTGAGAAGTGGGCAGCAAAAACTTTATCTAAACTTAGGTGTTCTCAACACAAGTCCAATTTTACCAGATCAGCATTGGATAATTTAAAAATGCTATTGGCAAATTAATGTGGGGCTTTCTCCATTACATTACCCTCACTCATCTCTAAGTTCTGCTGGAGCTGAATCAGGTCCAGAATCAGCACAAGAATAGCTGGGATTGACATGAAGGCTAGTTAAAAAGAAATGAAAGAGGAAAAGAAAAGCAGAAAACCTTATTGCTCTATTTATAACCCCTCCACAGGTTCCATGCCAACTTCAACTGGGCCCCCAGGAAAAACAGTTATTTTTCAATCTGGGAAAATGCCTTTCCATAGGGAAGAATATCCCCATACAGTCTTCTTGTAGAATTTATGTAAAGAAAAACAAAATCCAAAAGAAGAGGAATTAAAATAAACCCCCCCAAAGCTGGAGGAGTGGAGCTGAAAGGGGGGCTGTACTGCTGATGATGGATGTTTAGGTACCATATTTCTTCCTGTCCTTTCCTGAGAGCAGTTCCATAATGGGTGTTAACAGGGCAGCTTTAAACACTAAGGAGTGCATTTGCAGTGTAATGTGCAGAGATTTGTCCAGACAATTTCCCATTAACACTAATGTGCACTGCATGGTTAAATCCCTAAACACCACGTGCACAATTTACTTTCAAAAGCCTCCATTACGTTTGGGTGTTGAATTCTTTTGAAACAGTTGTTAGTCTGTTAAACACTGATTGCTCTCACATTAGGCAGACAAAACTTTTCATTTCAGTTTAGACAGTTAATCAGAAGATATATTTTTGCAGGAAGTTCACATACTAAATGAAATTTTTAAAAATTACTCTTCAGAGTTGACATTGATTAACATCTTCAGAAAGACCCATCTAAAGATCTATTCATAAATACTAGAAGCTTCAGATAAATCTGTGATATAACTACAAATTTTGTTCACAGAGGGCATTGCTCACTTCTTTACAAGCATAGTAGGGACAACATCACACATCATTTTTTTCACATTTTTTCTATCGTTAGGATGAAGACAAAATGAATGTGTGCATATTTGTCTTGGTTTTGTTTTTTTCCCTTTTTCTAGACAGGCATGTACAGCACTTAGAAGAATAAAGGAATCTCACATTCAACATGTGAATGCATAAAAAGCCAGGCAGAAAAAGGAGGAAAAAGGGAAGCAAGGCAAGATTATGACTATAATCAAGTTCTGAGTGACAACAGTGTAAGCATTAAAAAAATAAGGTATGAAAACATGTTGGTGCCTACCTTTCTTACTTCTCAATGTAAGTATAAATCTGGTTTACAAATCACAAGATGTTAAAAGAAATGTCCATGCATGAAAGGGATCACTTCATTTTCTTGTGAAAATGCACACACCATTGGGCCAGGCTTTCTGCTAATTACATTTGTTAAGGAAAGCAAGGAAGAGTTATCTGGGGGAGGGGAGGCAAGTGATAGAAATGTGTATTTTACAGAGGAAACTGATATGAAATGCCACATACAAGCAGCAGGTGAGTTTGGATTTACAGACATATACTCTGCCAGGGATTTATGAGTGGACATGAACACGTGAAGCCCACCACATTTACAACAATTCTCTTGTTCTTTTCAGTGGTTTTCAGAAGTGGAAGCTTGCCATTACACACAAGCATTTAATTCTTCAAACAGCCCAGTTCCTTCTTATGAGACAATAAAGTACTTCCCCTTGTAACAGCAGGTAAGCACTGAAGGCATCCTTAAAAATCTAACCCCAGTGTGCTAAAGAAAGTTAATAATCTTTAAACTACACACAATGCCACTTCATCCCTGGTCCCAGAACGTTGTAAAATGTCTGATTAGTCCTTATAATAGTGCTAACACCTCCACAGCACATAAAAGAGGACTTTTAATTTACAAAAGACATCTCTGGTTGTCCTGATTTTTACCTTTAATTAGACTGTAAGACATTGCTCCATTTGGCTGTTAACCAACATATGAGGTATAGGCTTAGTGTACAAGGTAGATTTGTGAGGCTTTTTTAAAAGCAATACTGTAATATTTTGAATATATTTTAATACACACTATCTCATGGATTATTTAACTCTCTAATGAGGTAGAAAGAAATATTAAAGACAATATTTTAAATGTCAGGTAAATGGCTCAGTTTAAGGCAAAAAAAGGAGAACTTTTCTGTTGATTCTCTTGCAATGGTTCCAACAACTGCTTAGATTTTGGAAATGATTTTGTGATGCTTAGATTTTATATTGGTGCAATAATTGTCGCAGTAGGGTACTGCACCTAGCCATGAAATTCATTTAAAAATGAAATAGGAGACAGGATGAAAAACACAGAAAAGTCAGCTGGCCCAAAGGAATTATAAATAATTTTGAAAATAAAAGTGTTTCTGTGGCAACATGAACTTTAATAAGTCAAAATTTGCAATACTGTAAAGCTATGCCCAATGACAGGTAAATGCATGTGTCTGAATAAGGAGACCAATGGAGTTTATAGTCACAGAGCTGTCAGAGGAAATCAGAGGAAGTCAGCAAGACATGTCTGAGCACTTAATAAAAATCATCATCCAGCTCACAAACCCTAAAACAAGGGGAGATCTGCACTGTGATATGTAAGGGACTTAGCATGTCATTTGACATGTGCACTTGCCTCACTGTGGTCCAGCTGGACCAGGAAAAAGAGGGGCAGTCCAACAGGTACTTCTTTTGTTTCAGCACATCTTGAAGAGGAAACAAGTTGGCTGCTTCCTTCCTCCCTGTAATTCTCTTACCAAACAGAAGTTTCAAGAAAGCTCTGTATGCATCCCTCTGTAATGAACAAACAAAACACAGGAGCCAGTCAAACTTCTGGTGAAGCTCTGCACCACAGGAGAAATACAAACACTATCTCCACAAAAAGTTACCTGAGGACAAATTCAGCCACAGAAGCAAAAAGTGGAAGTGTTTGGGCAGAATGTCTGCCCTGCAAGTGGAAAGAAAAACTCCCATAAATTTAAATTTGAGCATTTCAGATGGAATAAATAACAGGACACTGCATGGGGGGGATCATGCCCAACTCTAGCTCAGTCACAGCCATCTCCCCTTGAGTATTCCTACCTTGGTCTGCAGGACTTCAAAGGAGGTTTGAAGGGTCAGAGCAGTGAGCAGCTCCTTCACCTGCAAAACAGGCACAGCTGCTCAGCTCCAACTATAGACAGGCACAGCCCAGTCTGACTACACTGAAAACTCAGGGTACCTGGCCTTAGATTTCAGTGCACTGCCTGGGAACACCTCCTGTGCAGCTTCTGTTCCAGAAATCAAGAAAAAGTGTTGGCTTTTTAATAATTGAAAACCACACTTATCTAGTCTAAAAGGACTAATTAAAAATTTAGAAACTAATCATGATCACCTATTCGTTTCAAGGGAGAATGCTGTAAAAGAGACAGGAGAGAATTGAATTTAAATAAATTAAAATAACAACAAAAGCCCTATTTGAAGCATCATGACTGTGTTTGCATCTAACACCAGAATTTCAGTGCATGTTATAACCAACAAGGATGGACATAAAACCTTCTTCATCCCATTACCAGACACAGGGTGCATTCTAGTACTAATCTATGCTTTGGTTCCATCTGGAGGCACCTTCAGAGCAATGGTAAGCCTAGATTTAAAGTTCATTGCCAAACTAATGGCTCAAGAAGAAGAATGAAAATCACAGAGAATGCTTCAAACATGAGAGACTGGTAAGAACAGGAGTGATTACTTTGGACATGAGAGCACTCAGCAAGGCCTAAAAGTACAGAAAGGTAAAATATGGTATAGACAAGATTTCTGGGGAATGGCTGTTTGCCTACATCATTATAGAACTGCTTTCAGGGAAAATAAAAAGGTGAGGAACTTGGTTAATAAGCTTTCTTTTTCATTACACATCCTGTTACAGAGGTCACCAATATCAAAAGCTAAAGATTAAATGTTTCCAAAAGCATTCACAAGGCATCACCAAATACACTGAGTAATAATTAATGCCAGTTCTTAATGACAGTTCACACTTAAGGAAAAAACTGTTGAACACCAGAATAAGAACCACATAAAGACAAATCATTCTATTACAAAACTAGTGACTTCTACAGATGATTTGACTTTTGCGCTTGACATCTGAAAAAGAGCTTTAGAATGGGACATTTGTTATTCATAACTGAGAGTGGTGGGTCAGGCTTTGGCAAGTCAGATGGACCAGCTAAAGACACTCCCAGAAGGCAAAATAAAATAACTAATGGTCTTAAAAACCAGGAATTCTGTCAAAAAGGAATTGAGGTTATTTAAGCTGAAGAAAAGAAGGCCAGAAGACACAACCATATTCTTCAACACATAAGTTTTTGTAAGGGGATACTGTTGATCTGTGGTAGTCAGGATGAGCAAAAATGGGTTTGAATTGCTGCAAGAAATAAGAAAATCCTTGTCTATATAAAAAGTTAGATACTGGAATAAATTTCCAAGGAAGTTGTTATGTCTCTTTCATCATAAGTCTTAAAAATTACTTAAGAAGTATTTGCAAGAGATAAGATAGCTCAGGAAAAACTCAAAACTCTTATTTTCTCTGATTTTATATTATTTGAATTATAAAAAAGAAGGTGGTGATTTGTTTTAGAAATGCCAGTATTCAGCTCACATGACCAAACCCCTTACAGCAATCTGTGCCTTTGCTTCCAACCCCCTTACTAAGTCCTGAGGCAAACAACTAGCACCCTCTCCACTTCAATTTACAAGATGATTGTCTCTGAGTAATGGTAACACTTATTCCAAATGGTTTTCATGTCAGACAGGATCTTCTTTTCAGAGAGAGGAAGGAACATGGCTATCAAGTTTTCTTCCCTAAAGCTGCCTTTTCCACAGAGATGTAAAAAAAATTGGCTACAGCTACCTAGCTTTTACTTTTAAATCAAGGTAGATTGTTCATGGATGTCCTAGTGAAAAATATCTAAGCAAAGATGACCCCTCCTTGTGCCTGGCTGTCAGCTCAGCAAGGCCAGGAGCAAGAAGGGTGGAAGAGCCTTGGCCAGGGCACTCTGTGTGGGGCAAAATAGACACGCAGGTGGCCAGAGTATCCCAGCCCAGGCACAACTCTATTCAGAACTAAATGTCTGCCAGTCTGTAGAGAAGAATGAGTTCTGTGAAAATCTCCTTCCAATTCACCTGGAACAGAAGTGCCAGCACTGAGCCAATGTAAAATGAGAATCACACTTCATCTTCCTTATCCCACCTGTGGCATGCAGAATCCCCTAACCAACCTGCCTTCACACTCCTCTTCCTTCTCTCACACTCCCAGGTACAATTTGGAGTCCCAAGCTGTCCCAAACCATAAACTGTTTGTGTAGTAAAAGGAGTAAATAAAATGAGTTCATGAGGACTCCATATTTATGACTGGATCATTCAAAGAGAACACAGGCCTTGTTCAGTAAAGATAAGTAAGCCATAAGCGCTGTTTTCCTCTTTCCCATCCTTTGGATGTGCATGAACCAGTTTGTGTCACCTGTGACAGGATCCAGGCATTGTTTGCTCTAATGGCCTGACAGAATTCCCTGGGAGACTGGCCTCTCACACTCTTCTCTTCCTCCTCAAGAACTGAAGCCTCATTCCTCACGAGGCAGATCAAGAGGGCACAAACACTTGGCTCCCAGGTGCCACAGCTCATCATCATACAGCTCTCTGTGGAGGCTTGAGGTTAGTTACCCCAGCCAAAAAGGAACAAGGAGACATTTCTGTTAGAGCACAGTGACAATCCTCAAACAAACTGCTTTCTGCAGGAGTTTCTATGTTGTCTCACATTTCATTCAGCCTGCCAGCCAGAGCAGAAAGTTTTAGCAGCTCAGTTCAATGGACTGGAAATATATTAAGGAATTTATTTGATTTTGGTGCTGGTGATATTTTCATTTCATTTTTCATTTACATCTGGACAATGCTGTTAACTCCTTCAGCCAGGGATTTTATTCCTATTGTTTAAATAAAAAGACAACAAAAAAATTTCAATCTTTTTTTTTTACAGTCAGGGATTACATCCAGAATTTTTTAAGAGGTTTAAAGGAGGGAGAGGACAAAGGGGCCAGAGCTGTTCTCTCTTACTGTTTGTTTTTAATTTTTGGGGTAAGTACTGTACTTGCTAGGCCTGACATAAAAAATTATTCACATTCCCCCCCATAACAGCCATGAGCACTTCTCTTGAGCTAGTTTCAGTCAACATGGTCATTGGCCATGGTCTGAGTGGAGTCTCCTGCTGGAGCAATCCTGCCATGCAATCATTTCTGAATTGGGCTGCTGTTGCAAAACTTCCTAGACAAGGATGTTAGCAAACATGCTAAAAATCAGAACAGGAAGCACTAACAGGATTTTTAAGACAAAAAAATGAACTGAGAAAAAAGTATAAGATTTTCCAAGGTCTCCCCTAGTGGAGGCCAGTTTTGTTTTATTGCTTTTTTTGAGGTTTGGTTTGGGGTTTTTTTGGACCAGCCAATTTATATTAGGAAGTAATCTCCTAATTTATGAAGGAGTCCTTGAAGCTCCCTAGAAACTCCCAGCTTCATGATTTATTTGATAATTACAGAGGGGTGATTTCAATATCCTTATGTTTCTCATTGTTTTGCATGTGGCCATCCATTACAGCAGAAGAAATTACCAAAATCCTAAAAGATATTATCATTTTCATATCTAGTAGGCCTGATGAGTTTTCTATGAGCAGGATGCATGACACAATGAATAAGGAAACTGGATTACAGGAAAGGAATAAAAATCTGGAGAAAGAGGACAAAGAAAGGTGAGGCTATTTTATGTATAGGTATAAAAATGAGGGTAGAAGTGCAATTTTTATTTATGGAGGTTACAGCTCTGCTCTGAAGTCATTAGTGACTCATTGCATATCACAGGATTAAAAACAAGGAATGGGTAGATCAGCAAGCCCGAGCAGATATCCAGATTTCTGCCTCCACCAGCCAACATTTGCAGAAGGCTCCTCTTTTGGAAAAATCCTTGTTCTTTCCTCAGAAAGAAAAAGCCCACCCTTGATTTCCTGCTAGGAGCTCTCTGTCAGCTGGGACTGGGGGCAGCACAGAGCCCTGCCCTGGCTGCCTGGGCACGGGAACCCTGCCAGGAGCTCTGCCAGCCCAAGGGAAAGGTGCTGCAGGCTGGCCCTGGCTCCTGGGGACAGGAACCCCCCCCACCGCAGCAGCTGGTGACAATGGGGACAGAATCACTGCTGGAAGGATTTTACTTCAGAGAATTCTCATCTGGGCCTTTGTTCAGAATTTAAATGCTACAAATTCGAGGCCTGCACCTTGCTAATGTTGCCTCCAGCACTGGGAGGGCATTTGTCAAAGGCTTCTGTGGGAACCAAAATTACCCCTCAGTGATTTTGCCATTACAAGATTTACCTGCTTTACCACTGCAGATCCTAACAGCAACATCAACAAAATGTTCCAGCATCAGGAACTCGGGAAGTCTTGGAAATCACCACGTTTGCCTGCCGGAAATGAAATGCCTCTCTCCAGTTCCAGCTCCTGCAAGCCAGATTGTGTTACAGGACATGCTGTTAAACCAATCACACTGCAAAATGCATTAACACTACTCACCCCCAAAACTGGGGTGCTTATGAATTCTGGAGTGATGATGAGACAAAGCAATCAAAGCTGGACCATTCAATACAGAGCTTACACTCCACCCTCATCTCATCAAGGCTCCTGAAGGAGTTACAGCCCAAATGGTGCTCACACGTTCCTTTGTGTTTTGCCTCTTATACCACACCCATTAAAAAAGAGCACCAGTGATGTACAGCACACCCTGAATTGGGTCTGTCACAGGCAGGTCAAGCTTTCTCAAAGGGGTAAACCTGCTAGTGCATATTTTATATTCAATTTCTACTGACTGTTTATTTTGTGACACTGCTGTCACATGCTTTTATGCCAATTGCAAAACTCAAAGAAAGTGTGTTTTATTGTTCCTGGAAAAACAGTGAGGTTGGTGCTCAGAGATTTCTTTTTCAGGAAAGGCAATTACCCCTCAGAAAAGCTTTAGTCGAGTCCAGGACAAGAAGTGAAGGCTTGTAGTCAGGATTTCAGCTCTCAGTGTTGGATAAGATCCCACCTACATTCTGGAAAAGAGATAGAAATTTTAATAGATCCTATGGGGTTCCTCCACATCACTGAAAAACAAAATGCTCAGAGCTTATTGCTGTATGGAGTTGTCCAGGTACAGTTAAATGATTCATCATGTACCCCCTCTGTTAATTAATTACTCAGTGCTATACAAAATCTATGTTATATATTGCTAGGTACTTGGATTCTTATTACAGATTATTGCAACATAGCAAAAAAAAGACAGCTTCTGTTTTTTAAAGTTAAATAAAAAGTTGATATACCCAAAAGTTGTGCCTACATGTCTGGAAACTCAGTAAAATATGTATAAATTAAAAAAAAAAAAGCCAAAAGCAAGCTTACATGAACAAATGGAAAATTTAATTAAAAACAGGATGAAGATGGATTCTGTACATTTTTCAGGGTCAAGTGACCTGGAAGGAGTCGGACAAAACTTTGAGTGGATAAAAAGTATTAACTTGGAGAACAAATGAGAAAAACAATAAAGTTTAATAACAAATGTAAGTAATTAAAAATGGAAAAGAAGCCTCAAAAGAGATTTTAAAAGAGAAATTTTTGAAATGATCCATTAAGCCATATTTGACACTTTATACACAGACACAATTTTCCCCTTCTTAGTGCATATTTTATCCTCTTCTACAGTCACCCAGCTGCTGCTGCATCTCAGACCTGATCATTGCCTCTTCCACTTCTGGTAAGCAGTGCTTGCATGGCAGTGGTCTGTATTTGAGATGAAATACCTGCAAAAGACAGGAGATGTTCCTGGTTCAGAGAGGCAGCAGTCTAAACCCTTAACCCAGCCAAGACACTCTCTTTTCAGAAGAAGGAGGACAGGCCAGTGAGGGTACTCACAGCCAAAGCTCCAGAACTTCACTTTGTAGAGGCATTACAGACCTTCCCCTGCCAGCTGTGAATATCTCTTTCATGGGCTTCATGCATCTCATAAATCCCTTCCTCCCTCAGGTCACTTGTCTTTGGTCTAACATCATGTTTCCACAGGAGAAGTTTTCCCTGTTTTTATTCTCATCCCATTCTGCTATTACTGGAGTGGTTCCTACACCAATTCAAGAGTCTCTGAATTTTGCCTGAGATTCTGAAAATTCTGGACTCCAAACTGCAGCTGTGAAAGCAGGAGAATCAGCTCCTAGCTCTTTCTCACAGCTACAGAGCCATGTTACCCACTTCAGTTTTCCCTAATTCTGGCAGAGCAGGGCACCATGAGTCACTCACTACACTCTCTTGCCAACAACTCTTTCAAAGCACAAATCTCCATAAGGGGAAATTAAATATTTCTATAAACTCACCCTTCAAGAGCCAGCAGGACTGTGTCACTGAGTGTGCTTCTTGACATGACACACTGAAAAGATCCCCATAATAATCACTGCAGAGCAATCAGAGAATTGAATCACATTCTAGACCTGTCACTAGTTCTGTTTCTCAGACAGGCAAGGACATGTGTGACTTTTGGGGCTTGTTCCTGCTGCCACCGAAGGCAAAGGCAAACTCTCCACTGGCTTGCACAGGCACAGAGCCACTATTATGTTACAGAGCAGAGCTGGAGGAGCAGAGTGAGGCTGTGCCTTGGGAGGAGAGCTCTGCACAGCTGAGCTACTGCTCTTCTCCAGCAATTCTACAAGTTACCTTCCTGGGTTTCATAAAATACAGAGCAACACGAAGAGGATCTAGAGCCACTTTTCTTGGGAGAGAGACCAAATGAAATTTTCCTGATTAATTTACCTTCCCTTGTTCCCCTAAATAAATAAATAAACAACACAACAGCAGAACAAGACAGGCTTATTCTAGTGTTTAACTAATTAACACTACAAATTAGTGTTTAATGGCAATGATAATTATAATCATATCCCTCTGAATCTACTGAGGCTGCCACATCAGATGGATTGCAATCTTCTCCAGCCCTCTACAACTTTAAATCAATATCACTTCAAACCTGACAGGGTCATTTCATGAAAAGTGATTAGAGAGTCACCTTTATTTTCTGTGTTAAACTGAGAAATTCAAAAGCCTCTTTAAGTGGTGGGAGAAGAAAGGATAAAGCATCACTTTGAGTTAACAAAATCAGTAATTGAAGCTCCTTTTTGTCCCACATAGGCATCATTCTTTAGGTTTTCATTTGAGTCAATCCCAAAGCCAAAATTCACAGGCTCTCTGCCACTTGCCCATTATGTACAACAGAATAATTTAGATTAGGAAGGACCTTTGTAGTCCAACCCAGCATTCAAAGCACTGCTACCAGTTTATGCAGGGCTTTCTTGAGCCAGGGCTTGAATATCTCCACCCCCTGGCTATATGATTCAGTGTTGGATAATCTTCTTGGCAAAAAGCCTTTCTCCTTATATCAAACAGGAACCTCATTGCAACTTGTGCTGCTCAGTCAGGGAGAGGCATCAGACATCCTTGTAGCTCAAGATCTGGGAGGCAGCAGCCTCTCAATGAAGTCCCACCTGGGCTGAGTCCTCTAATGTGCCAAGTCCCTCCAGCCCGTGCTGGATCCCGGCCCTTGGCACACTGACACTACCACTGGACAGCTTCAAGCAGAATTTCTGGGCCATTCTACAGCCACCCTGCCAAGTGCTGCTAAAAGCAGCACCTCTGTGCTGGCTACAGGCTGGAGCTGGGCTCCTGCACAGCCTGTGGAGCGGTGCATGCCTTCCCCTGCACAGCTGTCAGCTGGAGAGCAGGGCTGCAGCAGCTCCTAACCAAGAGACAGCCAGCAGAAGCTCTCTGTTGGAGCTGACAGAAGCAAAAGCCTCTGGAAGCTGAACCTCACCATCAGCAGTGAGCCAGGCACTCCCAGCCAATGCAGCTATCAGATGGCCCCTGAAGCTCTCTCCAAGAGAAGGTTGGAAGCTTGGAAAGAGCTGCCCTTTCTGCCACTCACCTGTGCTAGCTGTCTCAAGCCCCAAACCCTCATGGACAGATGATGTGCTCCTTCTTGAAAGAAAGTTCAATGCAGTCTTTGGGAAGGATCATTAAAACACACCAATAGAAATTAAATGGAATAAAACTCTTCTAGGTTTACTGGTAAAATGTAATCAGAGGGGGTCAATACAGAGTCTGGGAAGATTCTGAATTGTGCTGGTTAACATCCAGGTTCAGCACCCAGCTAAGACAACCACAGAGGACACAGGAAATGAAGCAGAGAGGAAATTCTGCTGAGGAATGGCAGAAGACCACTGCAGCAATTCACTTTGTTTCTCACCATGGGATGAGAGCAGGGAAGAAATGCAGGAGAGCTATGGAGCAGCTGAGCACTGGTATAAGCATGGCATGGCGCTACTCTATATATTCAGATATGCCACACATGACAAACACATACAGCAAATACTCTTAGAGCATTATAATAATGAAAACAGCACACAATGAACATAAAAATCCAAGTATACAGAATTTGGAGCATCCAGAGGTCAGTATTGTGAACTACTGGGACTGTTATTGTTTCCAATGCCAAAAGCAGAAGCTTGCTACAGCTGAGTCTCTCAGTGGCTTTTGTTGTTTTCATTAGTACTAAACATTCAGAGGAATCTCAAAAGGGAGAGACAATTACCTGGGGAATGCAAGTTTTGATCTATCTTAGCCAGTCATTTGACCTTATTGTGATTTTTTGTGCATTTCTTTAATACTACTACTTTAACTACTAATACTAAGAAAACAACTTCCTGATGTTCAAGCCTCTAATTTTGTAAGATTGTCAGCTCAAATAAACACATGAGGGGCAGGAACTTGTCCCTGTTCCTTGATCACCTCCACGTCTCCAACTGGGAATATATTTTTCCCTATATGCTATGTTAAATCCAGGAGGAAATCAAATATACATTTCTACTGGTGACTTAAGCTCTGATCCTACCATTAGTTAAACACAAGCTTAATTTTATACATGTGAGTCATCCCATCAACATCCCCATATGCCAGAGACTTTGTGGGATTGATGCCCAGAAATGAAACCATAATGAATGAATTCCATTTCTGAGTTGCAGAACCAGGGTTGGAAACCCTGAGAACAGAGATACTGGAACATAAATCCACAGTATAACATGGGCCAAGGAAGTAAACACTTAACAAAAAAAAAAAAAAAAAAAGGAAAAAAAAGGAAAAAAAAGGAAAAAATATAAAGAGATTATCTAATTCCTTACTCTGAAAAAAAGCCTCCCAAGAGTTGATGGTATTAATTAAGAAGTTTCGTTCCTGTTACCCAACAGCCAGTGCTTCTCCAACAAAAACATGGCAAAATGCCTCATTTTAAAGAGCACATGCCAGACTTTGGATTTAGCTCTGCCTGCTTTTGGCCACCACAGCACCATAAATTTGCTACATCTTTCATTCTGCCCCCATATGTCAGGATTGTGTCTAAACTCAACAACTCCTTTCTTTTCCACACGGGCAAAACAACAACAACAAACAAAAAAAAAAGCAAACCTTCAGCAATTTATAGTTCCAATGAAACCCCCAGGACATACTTACATTTGAAAAACTTTTTGAAACATTAAGTACATAATTAGAACTAAATATAAGTAATTGATACACTACTGAATTATTAACATGATGTGTATGCTGTTCAAAATGGTTGCAGCCCTTCAGTAATGAAATAGCTCATTACAACACAGGCAACTGTTTGCTCTGTTGCAGGACCATGTGCCAGAATAAGAGCTGTAGGGAAAAAGATGAGAATAGAACAATATTTAACAGCTCAGAGTGAAACCTCAGCTCTTACATTGCTGGCCATGTCTAAAAGCAGCAGGCCCAGAATCTCTCTGCATTGGCATTTCTGTCACCTGCTGCAAGACAAATGGGTTGGGAGACTGGTACTCAAAAGCAAACATGACTTGTAACTTCAAAGTTCACTTTCAATCTTACACTATTAACAAAATGAATCTTCTCCAGTCCTTTCACAACATATTTTATAGACTCATCTTCTCCTGTGTACTAAACCAAATTTTTAGTACGTATCAAAGCATATTTCCTGGAAGCCCCATACATTATTAACATTTAATATCAGGTGTTGTACAAAGAGTCATTGTCAGAAGTAATTTCTTCACAAATATCAACACTTTGCATTTCCAAACTACCCAAGGCTTCCCTCCTTCTCCAGATAGTTTGTAAATACAACACTCACAGGCCATGACAACAGGGGATTACTCTCATTTGAACTTGCATACTTGCATAGCAAAATGCTTAATGCTTAATTCTGTTTCTCCTATTAAGATTAGTTGGGGGGAAAAAAAGTAAGTGTGTGTGTATATATATATATATATATATATATATATGTATTTTTTTAATACCAAAATATGAATTTAAAAATGAGAGTGTGCAAATATTTACCCCTCTCTCCTCTCACAATGTTCTGAACAGCAGACTTATCCCTGACAATATTCATCTCCTGTAAACACTGGCAAAGCAATTTCAGAATTGTTATTTCATTGCATATTCACTAGCTGTTGCTGGAGGTATTTTGTTCAGCTCTAATTAGCACAGTTAATAAGATCAATATTTTCATTACTGAATGCTGCAGTAAGGCAAAACACACTTTAAAACTTACATTGACAAGATCCCAAGAAATATATTTATTGGGAAATCCTACTTGTCTATTTCAAAAGCAAAAAGCCCTCAAAATTGGAGGGAAAACACTTTTGGTGTTTGCCATTTTGCTGAGGACAGAAATGAAAATTGAAACATCCATAGCAGTTAGAGGTGCTTTTAGAGGCAAAAGGACTCTTTGTTCTAATTGGGTTTTTTGCTACTATTTCCTTGTGTCCCATGACTTTTTCATGAGAAATAACTGCTGCAGTTTGACTCACCTGTACAGACCTTGGTGTTGACACCATCGCTCTCCTTGTACTCTTGCCTGGCTTCAAAAATACCCAACAACAAAACACCAGAAACCTGAAAAAAAAGCAGAGGCATTATAATCTAGCAGCAGTGTTTAAAATTCAGCTTTAACTCTGGCAAATAGAGATTGAAGGAAATGAACACAATATAGCTGCAGCAGCCCAGTGAGTGTTAGCTCTGGGGAGAGAGAACTCCTCAGCACCCCTGCCCTAACAAGGGCCCTTGGGGTTCTTCCTTCTGCAGAGAGCATCCTCTCCTACCACAGAGCACACGACAGTCTCAGCCTTCTCTGCACCTCATGACAGCAACCACAGCAGCAGAAAAAGGGAATTCAGATGTCAGATATCCAGTTTCTCACATCTCTGGGCTTTGTTTTCCAGCACTCTTCATGTCTAACAATAATGGGTTAGAAAAGGATCCTGACTCTGTAACTCTTTTTTTTTTTCCTGAAACTTCTTTCTTCTTTTTTTTTAACAGAAAAGCTCAAATCTGTACTTGGACAGCATTCTTCCATCCTTTCACTGAACTTATTAAATGAATTGGCAATTCACTGTGATCTTACCTCTGTGGAGATGTCACTCAGGAAACTGTGAATGTAAACTACCCTAAAATAATTCCATGCTCACGTTGAGTAATTATTTTAAAAACTGTTCCTGCAGAAAAAGATGATCAAATATCAAATGGATACTGTATAATTAAGCAGCAAGACACACCAGGGAGCAGACAATAGGTTTAGGTGCTTTATTAAGCATCAGGCTGAAGGCAGGGATTGCCAGAGCAGAGAGATGAGCATTATATGGCACTGCTTGTAACATAAAGCTGCTCCCTGGGGTAACACATCCTGCACCTGGTGAGGTTTTGCCACCCACTGTGTCCACTCAAATTGGTTTTCTTCATTTCCATGCCCATCTTTTCTAATCAACTGATCCTACTTCCCCCCACAACTAACCTGCTAAACTTGTAATTTACAGCACTGGAGCTGTTAAGATATCTACAAGGTAAAACCACAAAAGATAAGAAAAAAGTGGTATAATACTTCTAGGAAAGGCAAGTGAAAATGCTGATGAAACACACTAGGCAGCTCTGCATGCATATTCAGATTGCTATTAGCAGTATGAGCTCTCATAAAAAACCTGTTCTTTTAAGATGACAATTACAGCAGCAAGGCCAGCATGATCTACTGTCCAAATATGAAACACTTAATTTAAGAAATGGAGAAAAGCTATTTAATAGGGGGAACATAAAGAGAAGCCATTTGGGAACCTATCTGATTCCTAAGCTTCACAGAGTCATTTTCTAACAGACACAAATGCAAGCAGTAGCTTTAGAATTATTGGAGGTAGTACATGTGCTGCTTACACACTCAAATGAGAAAATATTTGAATGGGACTGCTGTTTCTGCAGCAGCAAAGAGCTGGGAGAACAGAGTGTCAGAAAACCTAAAACTAAACATCCAAATAAAGAGGATCTCCAGTGGACATTAGATCAAGACAATGTGAGAGTGAAGAATCAATCATTCTTGATTCTTCCCTCTCACTTGATTGGAAAACCAGTTACATTCTTATCTGCAAGGAGAGGGGTTAAAAAATAATAAATATTTGATTCCTTGCCTGGACATACCATTCTGGCAAGATGCATTGCTTCTCAATATGACAGCAGAGATGAACAGCATTTCCAGAGACAGCCTTTTCTCTTTTTGTTTTCCTGAAACATGGCTGGATTTTGGTGACAAACAAAGACATTCATCATTAAACCCAATCCCTTGAAAATATGTGCCAGGGGTTCTGGGAATCCATCTGATGCTACCCAGGGAGTTCCCATACACTGCACAACTGTGGCCAGTTCAGATTAAGACAAACAAGAACACTGGGTTATCCTAAGGAAACTCAATCCAAAGACCAGTCAGAATAACTCAAGTTTATGTGGCAACATTTCCCATTCTCATTATGTCACAGCACAGATTTAGAGACTGTTGTACTCCATTGTCTGCTCTCTTGACTGTCTCTGTCACTAGAATGAGACACCCAAAGCTTCATGCCACGTGCAGGTTGTGAAAGACAGCAATACAGTGAACTCCTTCATTTTTTATAAGTCAATTTGCCAGGCATTTCACCATGTTCTTACAGGCTGCTTCAGCTGGGAAAGAGAACAAAAGTAGCTGGCCATTCTAGTCAGAGGGCAAACAGACCTTCCCCAGTCCCAGCTCCTTACTGGGAACACTTTGTGCCACAGGCTGTGCAAAGCACAGAGCAAGAAAAGGCCCAAAGTAACACATGATGGTCATCATTTAACACTGTGTGTGTGAGACCTTTTGAAAATACAATATTTACAGATATGTATGTTAATATATATGTGCATGCATGCATATAAATATAAATTTCCATACCAGAAAGCCACAAATTCCTTGATAGCCTCAGGTGAGGACAAACCATATAGAGGAGACTCCTCTGCCAATGCACAGAGAGGGAAAGTGAGGGCAAAATAAGGGTTTCTTGTGTGGGTCTGAAGTAGACAAATGCTGCTGTGGAGTAGTCTGGAGACTGTAGCTGTGGCTAAAAGGGAAATAGCATCAATCTCTTCTCACAGCATTGCCTCTCAGGGTCTTATTAAGCATGTTTTGCAAGGAAAAGCTAGAATTTATCCTAGTACAGAAAACCCACTGCAACTGTACTCCAAATCTGTGGCTACAGAAACCAAAACCAGAATTATGTTCTTATGTTCTTAGAGATATTGAAGAAAACCCCCAAAAAATCAAAACCAGAAACCCAAAATGTTCAGGAAGAACTGCCAGGGTTCAGGAACAACTGCCAGGAATTTTGTCTTTATTTGTTTGTTTGATGGTGGTCTGTGCTTAACAGACAATGCATCCTCCTAAGCCATTCAATTAAATAAAGACCAAACAAAAAACCAAAATCCATCCATCTCTCTCCCCACCCCCATTCACAGGAAAACTTTGATCTGTCATGCTGGCAATAAAACCAAAAAACACCCAACCAAAACATTCCCCTCACTCCACTGCATTACTCAGACACTGCTAGTTAAACTCCACTCAAGTAATCAGTTACCATTTATTGGTTCAGTTATCTCCTTGTCTCTGCAATCAAAAAAGAAACTAAAATAATGCACCTCAGGAGCAGCAGTGCAAACACAGTCAGGCAGGGCTGTGCTATTTGAGGGTCAAGTAAAACAGCATTTGAAGTCAAGTGGCAGTCAAAACCCTGCCTTATTGTGTTCTCCTTACAGAGGTTAGTGCTCACCACTACACTGAAATACAACCAGACTTCCTCTGGAATTTCTGCTCATTTTCACCAGAGTAAATCAGGCAAGGGTTTGGATCACAGGAATTAAGTTCATTGGTGACTGAGCTCAGTCACATCACAGAGGGATACCTGTGCAGTGCTTAATCAGAGAGCTTAGCTCTTTCTTTATGTATAAACACTCTAGATCTTCTACAATACAATTTTCTGTTCTGCCAGTGAATCGTGGCTTCAAGTTTGCTTAATTCTACCACAGCATGTATCTCACATAATGGTCTCCCCTGCAGACAAAATTTCTACCCAAAGTACCAAGCTATTCAGAAAGAAACCACTCTTATTTGCCTGAATTGGTTGGTGTGCTACTTAAATAGCCACATCCACCTAGTGATTTCTCTGAATGCTTGTTTTCAAATGCTTTAAATTATTTTTGGTTCTGTCAAAGTTTGGAAAAGTTTAGATGGGTACAGAACGCATAAGACTTAGAACACACTCATATCAATCACATATTCAAATTGGGAACATGTAAAGCAACAGGCAGATTAAAGTCTGGACCACCAATTTCTGTTCCTAGGACTATGAGCAATACTTCAGTTAGGCTCAGAGACATCTAAGGGAGAGAAAAAAATTAAGAAAGAAACAAGCAAAGGGCAGAGGGACTGTGTAAATCCTCAGATGGTTTTGACATTTAAGTGTATCAGTTTTCAGATAAGCCATGGACTTTGGATGACATGTGATAGAAGGAGAGAGCTCAGCAATGGAAGAGAAGAATTAGCAGGGCATTAAGCAGCTCTGTTCCAGTCTGATGGAACTGAGTGTTTTTAAAGGCCACCTGGCATATCAGGCATATCCCTTTTCAGGCTGTACATGTTACAGGGCTGCAGACCTCAGGCAGATCTCTGCAGTATTTAGCAGTTTGGGGATGAAAGATTGAAGGGTCTCAAATCTCTTTCTCCTCTTCCACCATGACCCATGGAGCAGACCCCAGCTGAAGGTTAGATTTTGTAAAAGGCCTGCTCTGTGATTTCAGTGTAGAAAATATCCAAATATCCATGTTTTTGTGTTATGCTTCTTCATAACATACACTATTTCTCTCCCTTGCCCACTGGCAAAAGTAAAATAACTCATACAATCAACGGCTAAAATCCTTCACTACATTTTACCATAAATGTAAAATAACTCATACAATCAACGGCTAGAATTCTTCACTACATTTTACCCTAAATGATCTTTAAAACCCTCCGAGTTAGTCTCAGGCTCTGAGGCCATCAGGGCACGTTCAAAGCACACTACAGAAGCCCATGGATACAGTTCTCTGGTCACTGGAGCAAGACTTCCACCTGGATGGCACCTCAGGTGAGGAGCAGTGGATCCTAAATCCTCCCTGTGGGAAGAGAGCCTGCTGGGACCTGGCCTGTGCTGTGCAGGGGGACCCATGGAGCAGCTGTGTCCTGGGCAGCCCTGTCCCTGTGTCCCCTTTGGGGGGACACACAGGGTGTGTCTGAGCACCTGCTGCAATTGGGATTGAACCATGTGACACAAACATTAATCACCTGGCCTCACAACCCTGGCCACAAGCTGAAATAGCTCAGGTGACCCTCAGACACTGCATGGCCCTGCCACAGTCAGAGCTGACAAGCTTCTCCTGACCAGGAGCCAGGCCTGATATTCCCAAAAGGAGGTTCCTGCACTCTGACCTTTCTCCTTGCACTGAGGAAACTCACTCCATTATTTGATGGGGAAAGAAAGCTCTTACCCACCTTTTTTCTTCCATCACAGGCCTCAGAGCAGCCTGGTCTAGAGAAAGGTGGCTCTGCCCATGGCAGGGGAGTGGATTTGAGGATCTTTAAAGTTCCCTTCTCACCCAAGCCAGCCTGTGATTCCCTCACATCCATCTCCAAGTCAGCTGTGCAAAATCAGACATGAGAAGAATTGATTGAGTTTGCTAATGACACTGACCTGGTTTTCCTTCTGACCTTTTCTTTATTTTCCAGTGACTGCCTTCCTTCAGAGCTCTTAATGACATTTAGAACCAGATTTTTAATTAATGTACCTAAGAATCAGATAGTCAATTAGGATTTAACAAATACCCCATAGTCTAAGCATACCAGCTCTACTGATGAGGTAGGCATATAAAAGCTTTGGAAAATCAGTCAGACATCTATCTGCAGCTTAGAGCACCTAATAACCTTAAAATGTAATCTAATATTTAAGTTCTAGATAGTCTAAAAAGTTCTTGGTTTTCATTATGTATATCATGCATATATACAGAGGGAATATTTATCAGTCTCTTAAACCAAGAATAGAAAACATTGAAAAAAAAATACCAACCCCAATCCTTTGAGCCTCATAAACTTTCCAAGGAAATTAACTGTCCTGTAATACTGCTGGTAGAAAATGAGTGTGAGCAGCAAGCAGTATTCCAAAGCACAGTAGCAAGAGTAATTGGCTTCCCTCTCCAACCCAAAGTCCTTGACCTTTTGCTCCTCATTAGAGACATAAAACATGGGGAAAACAGCTACATTTGTCATATTTCTTGTAAAATTATACAAGTAGAAATTGAAACAGTTTGGAGTCAATAAAGCGAATTTGAAAAGCTGCCTGTAGGAAATTGCTAAGAATAGAATTCCTCAAATCCCCTTGAAGTGATTTTAGAAGTAGTTATGCCACGAGCACTTGTACAATGCACTTCAAAGTATTAAAACTTTAACAGAGAAATTATAAACAAAGCTGTAAAATTTAAAGATGCTAAGGCATCTGCTATTTAAACCACAGATCCTGGTGAAATAAAAGCAATCATACAAATACCTGAATTTAGAAACATTCTGATGCTGCTTTTCTCCATTTCATTCATTACTGGCATTAAAGGGTCTCATTGAGAGAACAGCAGAATTGAAACATACTGTAACCTACACATGGTTGCTCCTCCTGTCTTTAGTGCTATATTTAATTTAAACCCCAGACCTCATGAAGCAGGATATCATCATAGGTAAATTCTACTACTATTGACAGAAGTTAACACTGTCTTAACTGGCTGCTAAGACAAAACAATTGTCTGAACTTCAAGCTCTAGGATTTAAGAAGTAAATAACTTTAGGCAACATCTGACAGCATATTTCAGGCACAAATATTAATGTGTACATTAATAGAGGCACTAATGTTGCCTCAAACAGAAGCATAAGAAAGCAATATTGATAATAATAATTTAATTAAATAGGGAACATTAAAGTAACTGATGTATCAGCACAGAAATATTGTGTTTCCAAAATTGCAGTAGAATATCTCTTGATGAGAATATTCATGCTGTGAATCAACACTGAAAGAAACACAGTAGTTGCTGTAAAGGAGGAGGAAAGAGAGCTCCAGCCAAGGGTGTAAGATTAATTGCCACTTCAATCCACCACTCCTAAGTAATTTGCAATAGTCAGTCAGCTTCTCTGTCTTCAGAAGTTAAAGCAATAAGGCAAGCAAAAATAATTGAACCTGCAGGTTTTTTGCATATGTACTAGTTCTACATATAGAGTTGTTCTATACAGTATTACATAAATATATATAACATACATATATATATATATATGTACAAATACCATGTATAGTTTCCTAGAAATAGCAGCTGTACAAATATAACTTTAATTGCAATGAAGGATTGAAGGATAACACAGAGATACCCAGCAGGGTATGTGGGACACAATAACACACCTTGCTGGTTATCTGTATGTCAGTGAAATTAACAGCAGAGCCACCTCATGCAAAGTATCATATTTAGAAGCCCCACATGAAAGACCTGAGCCCAGCTTTAACCTGTATACAATGTATAGTATCAGGGTACTCCAACTTACTTTTCTTTTATTCTTTTTATGTATTTTCTATGTGTTGGTCTATTATTTCAGTGTAGAAAAAATCTGGATTCTTGTGTTATGTTTCTTCATAACATGTACTGTTTCTCTCCCTTGCCCATTGGCACAAGTAAAATGACTCATATAATGAATTAGCAGCACAATTTTCTCTTTAAAAATCTGATATGTTTGAAATTTTACAAGTAAACTGCAGTAATATTCCATTTATTATAATGCATAACTAGCAGACACATTTGCTAATTATGATTTAGGCACAAAACCTGAGAAACAGAAATTGTATCATTCCATTGTAACTTGTACTCTGATTCACATAAAGCAATTATTTATTTACAACAAAAAGAAAAGTTTAATTCTTATAGTCAAAATCTGGCTTATGAAGACTTGCCTCCATTTCTTAGGGGAGAAAATAGAAACCAACAGAAAAACCTGGTAAAGGTGTTTACTAAACTGTTTGTTGAACAAGCTTCAATATCCAGATTCATAACTAGTTTTTAAATCTGCACGTTTCAATGTACAAAAATCTTTCCAGAATACCTCCTGACATTTTGAAATGTATTTATTCATCTATTCCCTACCAACATGCTTATTAAACAACTTTATTTAATTATTATGAAACAGGCAGTTTGCACATCAAAGGTTAATTGAGAGTTTCGTTATTTTTTTCCCAATATCCCATGCTGAAATACCTTGATAAAGCTGTCTTGTACAGACATTTTCAAAGAGCACTTTCCAACTCTCTCTTTGCCAAGGAAGAAGTGTCCATCAGAGCTCCAGGCTCCCAGAGGCTGCGGTTACAGACCTCCAGCATCGCCACATTCTTCTTGTCTAGCCCTGTAATTTTTTTGCCAGGTACTCTGTATGCTAAGCTGTTTCATTTCAATTGCCCTGAGGGTTTCTTCCTCACTAACTAATGGGGAGCTTGATGCATCATTACTTTAACATAGAACAATGTGATAAAGCTGTAGGATTCTCCAGTAAAAAAAATTACTGGCTCTGCTCTTTATAAATTAGTTGTCTAAATATTCAGCTGTACATCAGCAAGGCCTTTGTATTTAGAATGGCATTTAGGAGAAATATTTTACAAGGCTCAACTAATTTCTATAAAACAAAGGATCATTTCAAACTGTTTATCTGCACACACAAAAAACATATGGAGACAGGATGAAGGCATGAACTTGCTCCACACAAAAACACAGAACATTGCATATTCATAAACGTCAAAAACAGGTTTGTTTTCTTTTAATAGCCTAATTAAACTGAAACACCATAGAGACCTTTGGGGGCTACAGTGATTATAGCTTACCAAACCTAGGGTTGTTTGTAGATGCAGAGGTTGTGTTTTGCTGTTCACTCTGTAAGATCCTGATCTGAAGCCTCAGAATGGCTTAGGAATCATTTCCCCGGCACCTAAACAGAGCTGAGGCAGTTCAGAGAAAAGCTGCCAGGCTGCAGACAAAACTCATTCTTGTCTACATTCCTGTTGACTCAGTTCCCAAATTTGCATTTCTCTGTCTTTTGCATATTCTTTGTGTAAAGTTTTTAATTACCACATTCATATTTTTCTCTCACAGCAATGTCAGTGGGAGGGACCATCCTGAAACATGTTTTACTGGTAGTCCTTTTCCTCTTTGGTGCTGTGTGTTGGGATAACAGTTTAGGTGTCTCCTGTTAACTTGAGCTACCTACCATACACATTCATCTTTTTGAATTCCTGCTAGCATCCTCCAGCAGTTTCCTTAGTGACTCCTGTGCATTTCTGCCTATGACCTCCTGTCTAAAGCTTAAAGATTAAGAGCTCCCAAATGCTTTTACAGACATAATTGATGGGGTTTAGAGCAGTCCTTGCTATTGTCAAATCCTACCACTGATCTAGAGCTGAATATCAGAAGGTCATGGCACTGACACCTTAGACAAACCCTCATTTCTTTATCACGTTGAGTCCAACAAGATTCTGGATGTACACAAACATCCAGCAACACAAACAGTGCATTCATTCCTACTTCTTGGCAAAAAGGGTGATGCTTCTCGTATTAAATTACACTGCCTCCCAAAAATACTTGGTTTATAACATATTTCATTTCTTCCAAAAAATTCAGCCCTTATCAATGCCTGGGAAGGAAAAATAGTAATTTAAGCAGTGGAAATGAATAATTACCAGGTACATTAATAACATAATGATAATCCACCTCTTCGTGCCACACGTTCAGAGTGGAGCCCTCCAATGTTCCGTGGTTCAGTGGACTGGAAATCCTGGCTGCATGTTCCATCTGCCACAGCTCTTTGGAGAAGTCAGCTGCCTCCTCCACTCCCTTTTACACAGTGTATCAGGACCTGGGCAAGGACAAATACATGGGTTAATATTTCAGAAACTGCACAGAAAAATTATGATGCTATAAGGTTGCACTCATGTGTAAAGGGGCTGATCTGGTCCCAGGAAAATCAATAAAGTTTTGTTATTGACTTTGCTTGGAGCAGCATTGATCTCCAAAGGCAACAAATGCATTGAATTAGGTTAGTAAATTGCTGTTCCCACGACCAAGTTAAAAGACAAATGAGTAGTTAAGTGAGAGTCTGGTTACAATATCACATCACAGGGCTTCCTGGTTATTTTCTTGTGGAATTCAGACAGCAGAATTTCAAAGAAAAATATTCTCCAATCAGACACACGGGAGTTTTATATATATAAAAAAAATCATTTACAACCAGAAAGACTGTAAATCTGTCTCACACCAAAAGGAACCTAAAAATCAAAGTTAAAGACATCCTGTTAGAAGGCTGAATAAAGACCAGCTGATTTCTTGACTGAGAATTTCACACAGTTCTGGCTAAATACATTAGAAAATGCATTCTGTCAGGACTGAATATTTAATTTAAATATGCTTTCAAAAATTCAGACTATATCTTGATTAATGAAGCTTTTTTTGATTAATGAACCATTGCAGAAAATCTCTGTGGGAGAATGCCATGTTAAAATGAAGAAGCTTTTAATGCAGACTTTAAAAACTTTTCTGAGTGGATATTCACACAGGTCTTAAGACTTGCATGATCCATTTATATGCACAGATTAGAAATGATGGCATTTCCTTTTTGCAGGGGTCTTGTGTGTCTGCTCCCAGTGATTACATGGCACAGTCAGGCAGTTCTCAGAATAAAACACTCACAGAAAAAGATGACCTATAATGCAATAGGTTATGTACCACAGAAGACAGCCTATAAATATTTAAAATGATGGATACATGAAAAAGCATAGTTATTTTTATTTGCTGTCTCATTCCAAGGGCAGAAGCACCTTCAGTGCTAAAGATACTGACTCTGCATCACTCAAATATACATAGATATATTGAGAGATAATAATACATAGTAATACAAGGAAATGAAATTATTCCTGTGTTCATAAAATTCCTCTTACAGTGAAATCATTGGTAAGCAGCACTTGGCCAATAAGAGCTCTTCAGTGGATAAATTCTTAATGATGGAAAATAGGCTAACACTTTTAAATTCTGTTTACATACGACCTTATTTTCTTTCTCTCCTTTCCTTAAACTGGAATATTACCATTATTTTCCTCCAAAAAACCTACTTAAACAGAGAAGACAAGTGAGTGCAAAGCACTTAAACTCTTAAACAAGCAGCCAGACTCAATGTAAAATGGAGCTTTTTGATTTGAGAACTTTTTTTGAAAATTCAACATGACACACATAAAATCTTTATTGTCAGCAGCCAAGCAATTCAGAGCTAGTTCTGTAATCCCAGTGTGGGACCTAAAGTGCACACAGGAAGCTGGATTCAATTTTTCACTTAATTCCAGAAGTTACCCATTATCCTTCCTTACTAAGTAAAGGGGTTACTTTTCCTTGGCAAGCTCCTTGGTATGCAGAGCTAAAATTGGGTCTCAGTCACAAAAGACCTGTCAGTAGACATTAAATTATCTAATTACTACTGAACGTGTTATTGAACAAGTCATATTTAAAGTAGGAATGACACAAATCGAAATCCATTCTTAAAATAGCCCTAAGTGACACACACACACCAGTGCAGCCTCAGCATTCTGCTACTGCCTCATCCACAGTGTCCAGTGTGAGTCACAGCTGAGACTTGGGAAATTATACATTCTCAATACTTTGGGCTTAATAGGAGATGTGGTGAGAAGCAATGCAAGGAAAATGAAGCCATCCAATCAAGATTCTAGTTTTTAAAAGACAACAATTTCAGCCCACGGGGGTTTTATTCATCAATAACAATTGCAGTGAGACCCAACACAGAAAGTAGATCTTTAATATCAATAACACAAAATGCTACCTTGCTAATGAAGACATATGAGTTTATTGATGAATTGTGCAGGAATGTTTATGCTGGTTTTGCTTCTAATTGCTCATATATGGATGAGCTCTTCAATTTTACTGCATCTGCAAGCAAGGACTTGTAGCAATGGTAAGGGGGTTTATTATAGCCTGTCTTCCCCCTCCCATCCTTCTTACAGCCTACATTTCCCCAAGCAGGGTTCTGCTGTGCTCGGTGTGTACCAAGCACAGGCAGAGTAAGGCAGGATCACATTCAGCCTGTGGAAATCCAGCTCACCTTTATCATGGGTTTGGGAAACACTGACCAACTCTGCTGCCACATCTCTGCCAGGGACCAGGGCTGCAGGGCCCACAGACCCAACACAGCCACAGGTACCAGCAAGCTGCCAAAAGGATGCACACCCACCAAATCATACAGAGATCTCAAGAGTGCTCCACCAGGCCAGCCCCTTGAAGGATATGATCCACAGACATTTGCCTGTCCTTGTTGTGGCCAAACTACCTGCCCCAAAAGCCTGCAGCTTGAGAGTGCTCACTGCAACTTCTCAGAGAGCAAGCTGCACCATCTTAGGCTCTAGGAATAGGGAGGAATGCATGACCTTCAGAATATGGATAAAATGAGGTTTAATATACACATTACTTCTAACACTGCTTTGATTTTTCTTTCTTTTTGAGTGGTTCCTTAAGTTGATATGGACCAGGTGCAAAGTTCACAGCCTAAACCTATGAAGTTTCAGAGGTGTGCAGTTCAGTATTTAGTTTAATCTGACTTCTAGAAGAAAATATCAGGAGAGAGACACACAATCTGGTCTCCCGAATAAAAATGAGTTTTCAAGTAAAAAATGGACATGAACTACCAACTAAGATCTTTACAAAAACTCCCAAAAGACATACAGATATGGAGAAAAATCTAATTCTTTGACTTGTTCAATATGATGAATAAAAACTGTAATTTCTTTCCTTTCTAATAAGGAAAGCCATCTCCTCTCATTCAGTCCCTCAGAAATCATTACAAATAAAACTCCACAGGAACTGGCTTTCCAAACCTGTCACCTGTTTCCTTTAGAATAATTTTATATACTGGCATATATGAAACCATAAAAAGTCTATCTCCCACAGATATAGCCTAGAGGATGCCACCATCATTAGCAAGTAAACTGTTAGGCCATTAGTACAGCAGGACAGGGTGTGCTAGGAAAATATGGCCTCCTCATTTCCATATTTAAACTAAATAAGAAAATAAGAAAAAAAAGTTAGCAGTAACGCATAATTTGATGCACAGGATATTTGGCACATTTTAGGGCCTGCAAACAAGTGTAAAACTTTTATCCCTGATTTGCAGAGACATTCACTATGTTTACAATACACATATTCATCAGCAATTACATTTCAGATATCAGTCATATTTCAAGCTCAAAAGATTTACTTTTGCAGTAGAAAACATATCTAAATGAGAATTAGCAATGGGAAAATACCTGAAACTCTGATCTCCTTTCTTTTAAAGATGTCAGAAATTAAATATTTGCACTGATATCAATGGGGCATTAAATCTATAACTAATTCCATATGTGTGCAGGCTATAAGGATTAGAAGTGTAGAAGGATGCTGTACAATAAATCAAAAACACAGCAAATTCTGCAAGGCTGCTGAAGCGAGTCGCTCCAGGCAAAGAGGATATGAAAATTAAGTCAATTTATGGGAGGAAAAACCACACTAACCCTCTAAGTATTAATTACTTCTAATACAGCAGCACCTGGATAATTCAATCCCTTTATTCATGTAAATATACACACATCAAGAAAAGGAAGGTTCTAGACCCAAAGGTCTAGGCCTTTTGGCTTAGTTTAGAGGGCACATGGTCACAGAGGAGAGGGATTTGTACATCAATTTCTAACTAAAGCTCTGTACAAGTGGGCTCAAATCTAGGGTTGCTTCAGCTAGATCAGATTGGACCTATTTTCCAAGACGAAAGTGAGAAAACTTTCTATAGATAATTGTTGCAATAAGATTACAGCTGTTAGTACAGTTTACAATCTTAGTCTATATTTAGCTCTTCAAAATGACTACCCTGATGAAATGAAGTAACAGAGAAAATGACCCCATGGTTGACTTATCTAATGTTAAATCTTTTTTTCTATGAGCAGCAGAATAAGGTTTGATACCCACTGGCCCCGATGTGACCTTCACTGGCAAAATCTTAAAGGGATAAATTAAATTTCTTCTATCTAGCTGTTGTTTACAGATTTGTCATGCTCTGGAACATACCTCCAGCAGTGGAGACTCCATGCCAGTGGAGGTGTTTTAAAATCAAGAGATGGACTGCTGTAGACAACAGATCAGAGATGCTGTTAACCAGCCATGTGGTAAAAAAATACAGATTTCAAGTTCCAAAAGAAAGCTCTGGAATCCTGGTACAGAGAGGTCAGCAGAGCAGGCCTCTCCAAAAAAAAGGCCAATGAATTTCTTGATCTGTCTTCTGGCTTGCTTCAGCCCTGTGAATCAAATAACTGAGGAAGGCTCATAAAAGTGAGTAAACAAACATAAAAGGGTGGCCCGGAGTGCTATTGTATTTCAGAGCTGGCTCACTGCTCTTGTTAAAGGGCTGCTACAGACATATACAAAGAATCATATGAATAATGCTGGAGCCATCTACCTACAGCACAGAAACGTGATCTTTTTCTGTTTAAATGTGTCTGAAATTTGTTAGAACTGGAAAAAAGATTATGCTTGCCTAAAAAGGCCATGATCTCACACTCAGTGCCTTCTCTGATTGAGGGCTGGGAGGTGAAAAAAGCCCAAAAATTTATTCTGCCCTTGCTGGCTTAATAACTTTAACATACTATTTCTGAGAAAGATGAAAAAATCAGACTTGTAAAAAGTAAATCATAAAGAAGAAAAAAAAGAGGTTTTAACTAACAAAGGAGGAAAGGAAACCATGGGAGGCAGCTTAATGCTACAACATCGGGTAACAATACCAAAGTCTGAAGTCTTTTATTCATTAATTTGAAAGAGTTTGGCTCCAACTCTTTATTTTAGCTTTTCATTTTTGTTTGTTTGTTTTTCCCTCCCAAAGGAAATCTGGACTGTAGATGATTACTTTGAAAACAAAGCAGTAGAAAACTGTGGCAGAGAGACTCTTCAAAAGAGATAATTTGAGGAGTAGAACATGCTTTAAATTAACTCTCAGTTGCAGCAGTGATGGGCCTCAGGGTTGGGTGACACAGCCTCACATTAATTACTTGCTAACAGAGTGGGACTGTCTGCAATACAACACAAGGATAAATATTAGGAGAAGTAGTTTCAAGAGGTTAGGCTAAAAGAAAGCCTTTTTTTGAAAACATTAAGAAATCTGGGGAGGTTAAATACAAAGTTGAAACTAATACAAATACACACAATACCCTTTTCTAATTAGCATGAACCTCTGGCTAGGGATCTGCTCATGGAAGAGCACTAGAGATAAGACAGCTGGTAATGTCCACAACTGAATAGCAGAGATTTTTCAATCTATTAAGAAATGAAACACTACATTCAAAACAACATAAGCTGGTTACTAATTTAGAGTACAAGAAGATCTGCTAAATTTTCCTAGAAGTACAAACTGACTTCAAGTTAATCTCTGTGGGGATTGGACCTGAACTCATGAACCACTGCTGATCAAATGGGATCTTTAAAGACCATGAACTCCCCGTTCAACCTTTTCTGGGAGTTTGATCATTTAGAAAATGTTCAATAAGATATGCTGTGAGCCAGAACTGTGTTATGGGGAGAGCTCTCATGAGACACCTCAGACCATCCTGCTGCAGCACTGCTAACCACTTACACATTAGGGGCACACCTACAGAGCATTGGATTCTCAGGGAGAAGAGTCATTTCCATTCAGCAGAAACAGCAGCAGGATTTCAGATTCACTCTATGATTCAGATGGAGAAATTAAACCATTTTCCCTTTAGCTACTGTCTCAACCCCTGACACGCCATGGCTTAATTATTTTATCACCTTTGGTAATGTGCCTAGTCAAAACTGTCGTACACTATTGTGTGTTTGTAATAAACTCATCACAGTTATACAGGAGGAAAATAGATGTTTCTGTGATCAGGATCTCTGCTTTACAGCAGAATGGAAATCAGTCAGGATAGGGATGCCAGAAGCCTGCCCTTAATCTATCTCCTAGAAACTCCTCAGCTAGGGAAAAGCTCTTTCATTATTTAAAGTACAGCTGCATATTAAAATTTACATTTTAAACTATCACCTTTTATCTCAGTTTTCTAGTTGAATGTTTTGGAAGGCAGATAAAATGATGCACTCTCCTGTGGATTAAGTGTAATTGAAGTTTGGGTTGGAGGGACAGGACCCACGCTGTTATCTGGGGCTTGAAAAACATATAAAACCACAGCTCAAGAAAAATCATGGTAGTTCCACATCATCTTTCAGCTGTTCTGCTTGCTGAGGCCATCACTCCTGTTCATTTTAATTTTTTCTACTGTCTCAGAGTGGACTAGCCCTAACTTGTACAAACCTCTGTGCAATTCCAAATCTTGCACTTGCTTTCTGTGAGACCAGGGGTGGGGTGAAGTGGTGTTAAGCCAAGTTTGCCAAAGAATGGAAACACAGAAAATTTCACACCCTTACCCATCCTACAAGTTTTCAAATACCAGAGAGAGAAGTGGCAGGCACCAAAGATTTGAAAAGCATCCTCTTCAAGGCAGCAGCTGCTTGCTCTGAAAAACACAAGTGGCCATTCCCTGGGGTCACCTGTGAATGCAAGGACATAACCAAATAAAGAAATATTCCCAGCAAAATGGAAGTCTGCCTCCCAGAGGATATTTTCTTCTGCCAAGCTAAGAAGGTGTTTAGGAACATGGGCAAAAATAAGCAGTCCCTCGCTGTGGAGGTGGAGTGCTCTGACTTCTATGGATTTTTTAGAATTAGTTCAAGGAAAAATTAGTAGAGTGTTCCCAACACTCCTGGTGACCTGTGCCAAATGGAGCAGCTGGCATTAATAGAGTAAATGAGATGATTATATTAAAGATGAATGGTACAGCTTTACAAAAATAAATATCTAACACTGTTTAGACTTCAAATCAGCTCCAGTAGGAGCAGTCCTAACAGTTACAAATGAACATAGAATTCAAGTCTAAGAATGAAAATCAGAGTCTCCATTTACCTTCCCACCATGACCAGGATTTAGATTTTGTAAGTGTATAACAAATCTGATGTGATTTGCTTTTTAGGTTTAGCAAAAAGAAGTCCCCATCACTGTGGCATTTTAAGCACCTACCAACATCATGTCACCTGGGAAAGACTGAGATCAGAACAAAGGTATATTTTGATCTTACTGGAAACCAGAATGCCTTCAATAAAAGGAGCTTGATGCTTTGCGCTGTGGTAAAATGAAAGCAAAATGTTGGGGGCTTGGGGCAAGGAAAAGTGAACAGACTTTCTCAGAGTAGGAAATATCCCAGGGCTTACAATATTTGGCCTATGTAGGGTTTCTTTTTATGAAGTAAACACCTGCAGCTGCATCTTCACATCGCTGTGAGAATGTCTCAACCTGTGCTACTGGCCATTCTGAGCACTAACCACTCTCCTACTCCAGAGACTGTCTAAACTTGGCCCAAAAGGATAATGTTTTTCTACAAAATATTCAAATCTTTGTGTAGAGGGGCAGGGACAAAATCTTCCTGGGAAATGCTTCAGCAAGTTCTAGTTGTGGGTCTGCAGCCTTTCTGTAATGGAGCATTTGTGCTGGCAGTAATAGGATTACCTGCATCATTAAAGGTTGCAGGAGCTCTCCCTTGGCAGGTGCAGTAAATGAAGAAAATGATTTTCAGACTATTTGGTTTATAACAGAAGGGCTTAATTATAGCTGCAATGAGGCTGAGCTGCAGAGATCCTGGTGATCAACATCAGCTCCAAAAACAACGTGCTGCTTGTGAGGGGGGCTGGAAGCAGCACTGTGGGATAATGATGCATGGAAGCAGCTTTCTCAGGTTCTGAAAGGAGAGAAAAGGCAGCATCACTTTATTTCCTCCCCCATCTAAGGAAGATTGGGGAAGGAAAGCATTCTAATGTGCTCCCAGTGCATCACACAGTGCAGTCAATCCAAGGCAGTTTCACATTGGGTCACACTTCTGCTGAGAGCTGCTGCAGTGCTCAGCTGAAAACCATGCAAAGCCTCAGGACACTGAAGAACCAAAGCCAAAACCAGGAGAGCTGGCTCACTGTTATGGAAGAGGCTGTGGGAAAGCAAAATAATCAATTCCTAGCTAATGGAAGGCATTACTTTTAACTTGTTCTCAATCCTGAGGCTTCAGCTTGGGGTGAATTACCCTTCTACCCTCTCAGTCTGAAGAACAATTTTTTTTTTTCCAATGTACAAAATGTGCAATTTAACTAAGTCTGTTTAATATCCCAATTCTAAAAAGCCTCCCTCTTCCATCAGTCCTATTAAAATCAGTAGTTATTCAATCAAGGCAATATGATGACCCAAAGTACCACAGCTGGTCCAAGATCTAAAAGAAGAAATTTTGCCTAAAGCTCCTGACTATCAGAGATTGATCTTTTTTTAAGACAGCAGTTGTACTTAGGCAATTGGCCAAAGGCCAAACTAATAAATCCAATCTTGAATATATATACACACATATATTTTTCAGGGTTGTTTCAGGTATTCATTATATTTGAAACAATGCCAGTATCAACATGGAGCAGTATCTAAGGACATGATCCTGCACAGATCTGAGGATAGTTATAAACTTTGCAAAGTCCATCTGAAAAGAAGAAATGGGGATTAACTGTACTGAGTACAGGTCTGGATTTGTACTTTCAAAACTAGGTCAGGCTGCCACACAAATCCATCAGAAGAGGAGTAAGCCTTGTACAGAACTCTAGGGTAGAATTCTCTATTATTTCAGGTACTTTTGTCTGCAGAAGAGCTTTCTCACAGGCTAATGCTGAAGCATCCAGGCAGCCTGGCAAGGTGGTGATAAGAAATACAGTGGGGAAGACTCCTTTTCTCACAGAGCACCCAAGACATCTGCAGAGCTGATATGCTGCTAGCCCTGGAGTCCAGATCCTCCCTCACTGATTGCTCTGAACAACTCACACACAATAACAGGTCTGAGCCCTGCACTTCCCTTCTGCTCCCCTTCCCCACTTGTGTTTGTACCAGTGAATGGCTTTCACAGGGAATTTGCCTGCAGCAGAATCCATGGAATAGAGTGCAGATGCACACTGCCTTTTGCTCACAGATCCTCTCTTTGTGCACTCATTTCAAGATGTGCCATGGAGCTATTCCTCTGTGCACAGTAAAGTGCAAGAACAGTATTTCCTGTGCTGTCCCTGCCAAGGAAGCACACATGCAAAGCTGTCAACAGGACAGGCAACAACAGCTCTGTATGAATTAAAGGAAATGTAAGAGATGCCTTATAAAAGCTACTAACAGCTATTAATGACAGTACTTGAGGCAGCCCTGTGGCCCAAGGTGCTTGGCAGAACACTTTACATCGAGTGGGTAGCTTTGAAGCCTGACCTTTGAATGCTTTGATACTGGGATTCCAATCACTGCTCACCAAAATAAAGCAGTACTGCCCACCTAGCCCCAAGTGACCACTACAAAATCATTCTGGACCATACCTTCCTAACCACATTCTCTTGCTGAGAGAAGGATTGAGCAAGATTAGGCTGCCTTTCCAATTTTTTCAGTGATTCTTGGATTTCAAGGGTAAATTTTTCTATCAGCTCCTATTCTAACCCAAATGGCAGGGTTTTTTGAGTTAAAACACCCTGAAACTTTTAACAAATAAAAACAGTCTGAATCAAAAGATCCTGGAATAGGAACTGTAATTTAATTTTTGCAGGTCAGGTGATCAGAGGAAATTATTCAGCATAAACAACACTGGGCTAAAAGAAAAACAAGCTTACTAAAAATCACTTCTATTTTTCACTTTATTCCATGCCCCATCTGCTTCTGATGACTTCATTTGTGCCTCTCAAGATCTGGAGAGATCAGTATTAATTAAAAGAATCTATACCAATTCGAGATTCTAAGACCTAATGCTATGGTATAAAAATATAGACAAATTGAATTCACATTGGTAATGGCAATTACACAAGTGAATTGTTGTCTATTTATAGAAGCAGGCTCCAGAAAGTCCCAGCTGAAGCCATGCTGACAGCAGCCAGGATGGCCTTTATAAGAAATTGGGAGCTGGTGCCTTTTGCTTGTTGGTTCCAAGTCTGCCAGCCCTGTCCTGGGGCTACAGCAGCCACCTGCTTCCAAAGGATTCTGAGGAAGAGCACACAATTCTGGGCAAATGAGAAACATTTATGCAACCCCGTTTTTAGCTTTATAGCTTGTGGCACAGATTACTCTCCACACTAAAATAAGACAGACAGTAACTGATGCTCTGCACTTCAGTGCCCTTTCACAGTGTCCATGCTGGCTGCTTCTAGAAAAGGGAGATGGATCACTCAACCCTTCTCTTAAATGTCCTTTTCTACAACTCCACTTGAACTGGGCTCAGGGTAGGATGGGTAGGATAATCTAATCCAAGCATGGACTTAATGCCTCGCTACCAAGAGTATCTTTCATTTTTGGATACTGCAATAAATTACAGGCTGTTCCACTCATGAGGAGGAAGCTGACATTTTTTTCTTAGGGACTTTGTATCACATTTCAGAGAACAGACCTGCTTTACAGCCTCTCACAGTTCTGCTCAGATACTCTCTGTTTACTGTTTCCTTAACCTAGAACACTGAAAACACACAAATGTTCTTTGGGAATTAACACTTTTCCTATTCTCTCACATTTTTCATCTCCACCTAGGTCCATTCATCTATGCTAAGGTCACAGCACCTTCAGAATGGGCTACTTCTAGCAGTGTTGCTGTTACAGCACTCACAGTGCAGAAATATTATAAACCACCAATATTATATCTGCACCAGGAGTCTGGGGGTGCTGCAAAACCAACCTGCTCAGAAAGGAAACCCAAATCCTAAGGGGGAATTAATAAGCTCTCACAGGGTTGCAGAATTATTAGAGCAGGACCTGAACAAGACATGCAGCTAGTTCCTCTGGATTCTTCTATGAGCTTTCCAAGAAGACAGACCAAAAGGATGGCAAACTTGCATTTAATACACTGCAGCATGCAACACAACAGAGCAGCTGTATTCAACACCTGAGGTTTACATGTATTTCAACATGTAAACCTCACTCCAGAGCCCTGCCTTTAAGAAAGGAGTGAAAAGAAAATAAAAAAGGAGAAAGTGCCCTTTGGCCTTTGAAGCCTGTTCTCTTCCTTACACAATAACTATGACTGATTCACACATCACAATAGTGTACCTTGCCAGCTCAGGGCTTGGCTTAAGCCTTGTTTGACTTTTTAATAACATACTTAATATTAGCATCCAGGTGTAAGCAACAGCAAGTAGAAGCTAGCATAGTAATTCTGCTCCTGCATGCATTTTAGGGCTTCCAGAGATTAGCACTGTATTGTTCCTAGATGAAACAGCCAAACCCAATAGCACTAGGTTTGATTATTCTCATGAATTCTGTTCTTTCTAATCTTCTTCAGTGCTCTCAACTTCCATTTAATAAATCATTTTAGACAGGCTCAGCCTTCATGCTCACATAAACTTTATGGAGCGACACATAAAGCAGGCAAAATTTCAGGTTCAGCATGAGCTTGTTCCTGAACTATGATTGGCTTTCAAATGAAAATGTCTTTACCATACCTAAACTACATTTTTTCATGATACAGTTCCAAAGCTTGTTCTTGTTCACAAAGGAGCTAATGTGCCTCAGCAGATCCACAAGGCTTCAGGTTCTGCTTGCAAAAGGAAAGTGACAATATCTGCATAGGCAACACTGGCATGTTTCATTCAGATTAATGGATTCATAATTTCCTTTAAATAAGAATGTCCAGACATTTCTTGCCTAATTGAGAAAGCTGCAGCTTCACATTTCACTCACCTTTTCCAAACATCTCCACAATGACTCTGCCTGTTGCTCTCTTGGAAAGGAAATGCTCAAGATGAGTCTGGGTCCCCAGTTTTGTCATGGGGACTGAACCTTGTAGGAGGAGGTGAGAGGTGGGAGGAGGATGGGCATCTCCCCACTTCCACACTCTGTTAGGATGGTAGGTTGACACATATTGAACTGGGCAACAAGACAATTTTTTAATCCTGACCCTGTACAGAAAGTGTGATTGCTGATGACTCAGTCACCCTAGAGAATGACACTGACCCTGAGGACAATCAGCATTTTACCAGACTGCACTCTAGGGCATTTCAAATAATTAAATAGTTTTAAGGAATGTGATTTTCAGTTGACTGAAAAAGACGACAGCAAGTTTATATTTTACAAACAGCAGAAAAAAATGGGCTTATTCTTACTTACTTCAGAAAGAGGCACTAAGATAGACTAAGGTGAATATAAACTAGAATAATTTATCATGGCCATTCAGATGTAATTTCTATAAAGAAGAAAATACAAATAGGTGAACTTTCAGGTCAAAACATTGCCTTGAAATATCAATAACAATTAACATTTACATTCATCTCAGTACCTACTGGAATGCAGGCTTCTTAAAGCCAGAATCAGAAGACAAACAAACAGAAATCACCATTGTAAACAACCATGAAATTTGAGAGTTTGCCTTCCTTCTAATCCAAGCTTAAGTAATGCTAATGTCTGCCATATTCCTCCTCCAGCCCTAACAAAGCATAAATAAACAATTAATTGGAGTCAAAAAGTGGGAGGGGAAAATCACTTTTAACTTCATTTAGAGATACTGTATTTTAAAAACACTATTTCCCAAGCTTCCTTCATACAAAGACAACAGCCCAAAGTGAGTGGGACAGAGCTCAGAGGATTATTTGATTTAGTAACTGGCATCCAGGAGACTTTATTTGTGTAAAACTATATTTGTTTTCTAATTAAATCATAATGTTAATATATTTTATGATTTCCTTAGAATTCATGTTTCTCTCACTTCAACTCAACTTTCAAATTCTGAGGATAGATTGATAAATTCCATGAAATATATTATTATGTGCTCACCAAAAGCAAGCAAGCAGTACCTATTATGATATCCATTAAGAAATAAATATTAACAGGGGAGGAAGGTGCTGGACAAGAAGAATGGACTGTTACTTTGCTCCCCCCACAACCAAGACAGTGTGGGTATTAATCAGCATGGTTTGGGTATATCTTTGTATTTATTTATTTATTACTTTTGGTTTAACAGAAAAGTTAACCCCCCCCTCCACATTCATTAATGTTCTTAAAACATTTTTAGTATGAGTAATTTCTGTAATCCATTTTCTTCACTTTTCGAGGAGTCATGCATTGTCCAGTGTATAGGGAGGAATTCTTGTAGTCCTGAATGAGTTTTCAGGCATGAACTGTATTGTTCACACAGTCCATACATTTGCTCTAGGGAGCAAGCCTGGAAACATTTCATTATAATATGCACATGCAATTATGTGGTGGGAACATGATAACACAAAACTGGCAAACAACCAGAAAAATCTGAGTCAAAAATTTAAAAATTATTAAGATATGAGATGCACGCTGCTGAGGTCAACATTTTGCTTTCCCTCCCCCAGCTGGGTCCCATCCTGCGCTGCTCCCTCACTTCCCCCCTAGTCTAAGTCATTTAAAGTCCTTGGTATCAGAGAGCAGAAACTCCATCCTTTTACCCTGAAATTTAGAGTACTACCTTTGTGAGGCCAACTGTACCTAAAAAGCCTGAAGACACATGGTCAACAAGATCAATAAATTCAGAAGCTCACCCAATGGAGAATTTCCCCCTTTCTGCCTTTGCACTAGGAAGAGTTCCAGAAAACTCAGGATGTGAAAGGGATGACACCACCCAGCCAAATCCCTGTGCTGTTCCCAGCAGTGAGCCTGTCTCATGGCAGTGAGGGTTTACTCCTGCAGAGGCACATGTGCCCTTGGGAGAGGTTTGTAAGGACAACTTCACCTTAAAATCCAAGCACTTACATTGTCAGGGTCTGTCCTTTGCTCACTTGGGACCATTGAGCTCTCAGAGAGTCTCAGCTGATTGACTTCAGAGGGCTCTGGATCCTGGAGCATCAACAACAGCTGGAGCATCAACAACAGCTCTTGAAAGGAAACTGAAAAAGTCTGTCTAATGCTACGACTTAAAATAAAGAAAAGAACAGGACAAAAAGGGGAAAAGGTATTCCAGAGGTACACAGGTGCTCTTTAAATATCTGATGGACTAAAAAACATGTGAGGGATGGATAACACATACTTTCAGAAAAGTTTACAGTGACAAGCACAATATCATTTAGGTTTAGCTCCCTGTCAACTGCAGGCCCTTGTGTAGCCTCAGAAAAAGTTACCCTGTTTCATTAATTAGTTTTTGAAGAAAATAAGAGTAATTGGGATTTCTATCTCCAATATCCACCCAAATGGGATACAGAGGGTGTGACAGCAGTCCTGACCCCTTCACTCTCAGAGACTTTTCCAGTTTGTCTGCCAGAAGCCTTCTCCAGGCAGCAGGGAGGTCACAGCACTGCTCTCAGCCCACAGGAAGACCCTGCATTTGGCCATTTAGACCAGAAAATTATCTCTTCAGCTCTCTCTGAACACTGTTTCCCTCAGAAAAATCCACAATCAGCTGAAACTTTACCCCTGCCCACCAAGAAGCACTTCTGCCACTCAGTCTCCCTGCTGTCTCTGAGACAGCAAAGCCAAAATCATCTGTTACAGCCAGGACTAAGATTCAAGTTCAGGTTTAAATGCACTCTTTGCTTTTCTGAGCCACTGTCAGGCCCTTGGCACTCCCAGCATGTATTTACTGTGGTGGGGTGAGCAGAGCAGAGCACTCAGCATATGGGAGTGATTTAAACTGTGTCATTAGCACATGGCAGGGGGCAGGGCTTCACTCGCAGCGTTCACACATACCACACAAATTCTTTAAACAAATAAAGAGTTCTGCAGGGAGGGGAGGGGACCCAAATTTGCCATGCTCTCCCTCTCTGGTTTGGAGGGCTGGCTTTTCCCCCCACAATGTGGTAGCCAGTCTGTCAGAAACTCTGCTCACACTGCCCACATCTCAGGGAGGTTTTGGCAATGCACAAGCAGCTCCAGAACCCTGCTGTGGACACAGCAACATAACGTGATGCATTTCTTTATAGATGCAGTCACCATTTCACTTGCAATATATTAACCCTTTGTACCTATGAATTCTTCACAGAAACAGGCACTGCAGTGAGCAGAGCCCCAGGTAGAGGCTAGAAGCACAGACACCAAGTTAGGCTGGAGAACACCTTTCCCTTTTCCAAAATCTAATGATGCATTTTTGTGTAGCTGCACAATGAAATGCAGCTCAAAAGAAGTATTTGTCAAAGCTCAAGATGACACAGCAAGCCATTAATGAATTTGTGTCCTGAGCTCTCTGCTGGTACATGGTACACTGCAGGCTGCTGTGCTCTGATGCCAGCAGCACTCACCTTAGCTGTGACCTTACAGTCCAGGAGAGAAATGAAACCAAAAGGAGAGGGACAGCACTGAAAGAGGGTGACAGACATGAAGGTGATTTTATCAGACATGATTCTTGATTCAATCTAATTTGTCAGGTTTTTTACCATGGTGCTAATCTGTAACACACATCTAAAATGGATTAAAATTAGCAGTACTTCACCTCTTCTTCATTATAGATAGGTAAATAAAATTCCCTCTCTTTTGCTTTTAGGCAAAGTTATTCTGCATCAACTTTACTCATCAAAAGACAGAAATATTTCTTCATTGAGCTCCCCAACAGCCCCTCAGTGTCCAAGAGCCATTGATTTTGGTGCTCCTTTTGAAATATCAGATGTATTATCCTGAAGTATTAAAGTGCAGTAAAAATTAAAGGTGATGGCTTCATTCAGATCTGTGTCAGGAACAGGATTAAAACCTAGGGACCTGAGCAGGCCAGGTGTGCCTAGAGAAACACAAGTTTGGGTCTTTTGCTTGGCCCCTTTTTCCTTTAAAACCTTCCCTGGGCAGGCAGTGACAGGCCCTGCCTAACAGCAGAGTATGACAATCCCACAAGGATTTGGGGCAGAATAAAAGGAATATCTGGAAATGTATATGTCACCCAGATCTGCAGCATGGAAGAGAATTGATTTACTGTCCCAGCAGCTCACAGGGGAGGAAGAGTTATTGCTCAGACAGGGAACTGGAGCAGAAACAGGAGTGACTTCCTTCCAACCCCACAGGAAACACACTCTATTTAAGCAGACTGCAGCATCACATTCCATTGCCAGGTTAATTTTACAGGAAGATTAGAAGTTTAGCAGCTCCCACAAGTGTTTGCAGCAGCAGCAGCAGCCTATACCTTGTTCCCACAGTTCTGTCCCAGCTGAAAAACAGGTAAGCACAAAGGATCTGAAGGAACTTCCCAAAGGTGCAGGCATGGTCAGCTGTCAAAGCCCACCAGTGAAAATGAAATGTTTTCCAAGGTCTCAACAATACCCACGGAGTTGGAGCACAAGAGGACTGGAGGGATTTAGAGTTTGGCAGATATGAGGTAGAGAAGTTAAAATTAATGTATCTGAACAGATCTAATTCCTGATGGATTTTTAAAACTGGAATTCAATTGACATTTCTTTATAGAATTAACACCATCCTACACAGATAATGCATAAATTTTCCTTCAGCATTAAAAGAAGGGAGATTACCATCAGCTTTCCATCCTCCTCACCATTCCCACCTCGGTATTCCAGCCAGTGTCAGAGAGAAGACTTGTCCACTTTTAGAAAATATCACCTGAAAGATCCAGAGGGGAAGGAGCTGAGAGCACAGTGACAGGAAGAGAATGAAGAGCACAGTGGTGCATTTAAAGACTTACTTGTGATCCCCTAGTGCCACCTTTGGTTGAAGCTCACCAAGTACCAACAAGCTTACAGTCATTCCCAGGAGAGAATGGAGTTTCATTTTCTTTGTCATTTGCAGGAAGACAGTTCTCCTGGATTCCTTATCTTTTTCCAGGAGAAAATCAAACACTGAATTTTTCTGCTATAGTGACTGAACTGTATCTCCTATTCCCCTGCTATTTCTGAAGTGCCCCCAGAAGTGCTGGCTGGAAGAGGCTCACCTGATTTTTGTGACAGCATTTCCATGCAGCATGGGGAAAAGGTACATGCATGGAACCTGCTTAGAGAGCTTCACTCAGTCATGTCTGAAAAAACAGAAGAAAGGACCAAAAAACCCTTCAACAGTTTCAGTGACCAGACACTCCCTGTGGATTTTTCTGTGCTCTAGTCCATCCTTACAGCCTCAAGCCTTTTAGCCTGTTGGGAGGGATGTGTTAAAAGTACCCTGGCAGCTGGGAGTGACCCTGGCAGCTGGGAGTGACCCTTGCTAAAGCAGTGTGAAGAACAGTGACCTCCAGCATGGCCAAGTGAGATGGTGCCTCTACATCCTTGGTAGGATCTCCCCTGCCTGGGTGCTGCTCTGGGAGCCCACTCAGGGAGGTGGCAGAAATACATTCACTGGCTGTGCCTTAGCCGTGGGCTTGGAGCTGTCCCAGCTGCTGATCCGCGCTCACTCTCACAGGGCCAACCCTCAGAGCACGTAAAAAGCTCCAAGAAAGTCAAAGGAACAATTTTAGCAGAGTTTCAGCAATTTGCTGCTGCCAAGAATTGGGCCCAGGAGCATAACAAAGACAGTGGTTGAAGCCCATTAATAAGAGTGCACTTCCACCACCTCTGCTGCAGTGGTGACTGACTGAAAGCCATTCCAAACACACATGTAGGTGGTCTGCTCCAGGATGCAGAAAGCAGAGAAGAAAGGGAATTGAAAAGAAAAATTAAATAGCTTGATACAGATGTACCTATAGATAGGACAAATATGGTGCATGAAAACATGTGCAGGTAAGTGGGTATATATATTTATGCCTACTTGTAAATGTACCCACATGGATTGGTATAAATACAAATATATGTATTCACATGCAAACACAAGACACAGAGGAGATGTATACTCTTGTTTCAACAGGATATAAAAGGCTAAATTATAAAGCAAACCAAAAGCTTTCTAGTACACAAAAGTTACCCCTTGAAGTATCAAGCAAAACAGTCATCAAGAAGCTCATGGACCTGCCAGCTGCTCTTTCAAAGCTTCAAGTGAACAACTGCTGCAAGAGGCCCTTCAGGCTTCCTTCCCTGCTGAGAATCAGACAAACCTCAGGTCTAGAAAGCTTCAGTAGTCAAAATGTTCTTCTGTAGTGGAAGTGTTGCACCACTGAAACAAATGGATTTACTTCACTGCTAGTACAAGTGGATATTTAGGGAGAATTCACTTTTGCAGGGCTGTTATCCACCCTGTGTTGCCAGAAACCAATTTGTGGTTTTTGCAAGAATAGTCATATTGCACCAGGGGGTTTTCAGACAGGGTTAAAGAGTCAAGCAACAGCTCCTCATCTTTCTTCCTCTGATCCTCCTCTTAGCATTTTTAATCCCATAGTGAGGAAGAGGAAGTGGAGCAGAAAAAAGAAGCATTTTTTCACTACTAATGTATAACAGAATGTCATTTGCAGAATGTATTACCTGTAAATTAGCAAAAATGGGCTAGCACTATTCCAGGTATGCCTTTTCACATCCTGACAGAAACAACTTTGCCACCATTTTAGCTCCTGGCAACTTTTCTTTCTATTCCCAGACTGCTGCCCTTTGCTTTCCCTTCTCTGGAGGCAGCAGTTCCATTGTTCCTGGTGCCTCACACAGCTCACATCCACTCACCTCCATCTGTTCTCATTCTTACACAGCACTTCTGCAAAATGTATCCTAAAGAAGCCTCAGGCTATTTTACTTGGTGCCCTAGTAATGATGTTCTCTTATGTGAGCACTTGAGAAAGATGACAGGTTGACTCTAATCTACTCCACGCAGGTGCCATTTGAATTTTAATTATCCCCAGCTAAAAATTCTACTTTCAGGCCATCCCTCTTTATATTTGAATTTAAGATGACAAATTTCATATGAGCAGATTCATTCCTACTGACTGTAGACAGCTAATAGAGACATCTAAGCTAGGATCCTAATCAGCAAAAAGAGCAGAGTATTTATCTCTCTCCAGAGACTGTGAGCAGGGCTCAGTTAAGGGCCTGAAGCTGACTCAGGAGAAGCCAGGCAGGATTCTCTGCTTCTCTTTGCCCAGGAAGAATCCTGCTCAGGAACAGTTGTCCCCTCAGAAGGGGTTCTTGGGGAAAATAGAACTTGAAGAGGACACTGCTGCTGTCAGTGGCACAACATGATGGATGGGACGTTTTTATGGTCAGCAGAGTGACACCTTTGTCTCACCATCCTCAAGTCCCAACAAATGTGGGAACAGAGCAGGGAATCCAGAGAAGCACAACCTGCAGTGCCAGTAAAGCCCAGGGCAACTCAGATACCATAAAACATCTTATTTCCCTCTCAGCCACAGACAGTCACTCCAAGGCACCTTGCACAGACTGCAGCCCTGCAAAACGTGGTCATATTCAGAGCTGAAATGCACCATACTAACTATTGTCTGCTTCAACTTAAGGAAAAATATAGGAATTTTAATTTCTTTTTAACTTTATTTTAGAGGTAATGCTATTTCTGTTAATGATTCCTGCACTCCAGTCAGTGTTAAGCAGCCAGCTGTCACTGCCAGATCCTGTATATGAAACACAAGCAGAGGGGGAGGAAAGAATTAAACCAGCTTACAATAATTGATATTTCCAGACTATAATCTTGGCATCTCTTTAAATCCATTTATAATTGTTTGCTACCCAATCCTGAATATGAATAGGCTGTTCACCCATGAAGGGTGAGTGCTAAGGTCCTTCCCTGGTTGTGAAAGATCCATAACTCACAAAGGCTGCAAGGCCAGAGCAAGTGGCAAAGATTTGTCTTTTTTTTTCTCCAAGCATGTCATAGAATCATAACCACACTTCATGTATGAGGCAGTCTATTTGTTCTTCTTTGCTATACTCTTATAAATGAAGTTTTTAAAAAAGGGACAGAACCCTGGCATCAGATAGTAAACAGAAGGCTGGTGCTGGATAATTAGTACTTTGGGGCTTGTTGGATAAGCCAAAAACAATTAAAAAAATTTTTAAATATTGTGTTACCAACATTATTTGGGTTTTTCTTTGGGGCATATTTTCACCACAGTGAATAACAAAATTAATACTGAAGGAAATGTTTTGTTTGATTAGACATTGAATATTAGACATTGTTTCATTTGGCACCATATCTATCATTTAATTTTTAAAAAAACCCTAAATTTTAATCCAATATTCTATTTCAATGACTTGGTGTGCATAGAAGATAAAGAGAAATGAAGCTAAGCTTTGAAAGCACAGCAATGTGAATGTCAAAGGACATCTGAGCACAAGCACAATCTTGGAAGGGGAAATAAGCACAGGTGAAGAAGTAGAAAAGGACATTAATGTAGAAAGTCAGCAACACAGAACAAGTTTCATGCTTGATTTTGAGGCCGTGCTTCCTATCCTGACTCTTTGGGCAGCTCCACAGTGACCCAGCACAAAGCACCACACCACCTTACAGGATCTTACCCAGGGATGCTGGAGGGTATCCAGCCCCAGTCCAGGATGGAGCACTGTCCTGTCCCGTGGTCCCTGGGAATTCACAGCAGAAACAATCTCAGCTGATAGTGCAGACAGCATCCTGCACAATCACAGCCCTCTGAAAAAACGACATGGAAATTCTACCCCTGCAATAAAAATCAGAGGCAGACATTGAATTGTACTTACCAGACGCTTCTGACTTTGCATTCTACCTAATAATCCATTCCTGCTAGAAGTATTTGGAACATGTCAAACATCCAAGAGCTGCAAGACATGTAAATTTATTTTGCCACTCTGGCAGGTTTCCTCTCCTCACCAACATCTCTGCTCCAGCCTTTCTCTCCCCAAGCTGCCTTGGACCCAAATGCTGAACCCGAAAGATTGAGTGCTGGGTTTAAAAATCAATGTTATGTCACTGTGCAGAGCTAGAAATGGGAGCTAGAAATGGGAGCCTTTCCCTCCAGTGATTAAATGTTGCCAGCCTCCCCATGGGTTTCTGTGTGTTTGTTTCCAGCCCTGATGATTTCAGGATTGTAAAGTGACAATTTAACTGTTCTTACAGGAAATGCATATTTCTCATACAAACAGGTTTGAAAACCTCGGGGAGCATATCCTGGAAGGAGATCCATGGCTTTTACAGCACAATAAAGGGGTTCCTGTAATTGCACTAGCAGCTGTACACATCAACCGAGTCACCTGCTCCCTTTGTCTGCCAGAGATGGGTTCTGGCACTGGACAACACCACAGGTGATTTCCTTGCAGTGCTTCACAGGCACATAAGTGCTCCCATAAAATATTAAGGTCTTTGTCAAATAGTTTACTTCCCAAATAGTCTATTAGGTGTAGCAATGGAATGCAAATTCTTTTGCCAGTAACAACACTGAAAAGAGCATTGGCAAATCTGTAACCTGCATTTCCCCTTTATTATTTCATCTTCTGTTGTCATTTCATCATTAGTAACTCTGGAAAGCCTTTACACTGTAGGAGAAGCACCTTTGTCTAATTCTCGCTCATTTTAGAATTTAATGATAGGAGTAGAAAAACATAAAATTTTCAATTATTAGAATTATTAAAAAAGAGAAATATTAGAATATATTTTACTACCTTTTATGCTCAGTACACAGCAGAACATTGGTAGCACAAGCAAACAGCTCTCAGCTCAGCACAGTTTTTCTACGTGCAACAGAATAAAACTTAGTTTCTTATAGTAAAATAATTTTCTTTATTCAAGGGCTGTGTCCTTTACTGCTGCCAAAGAAAATATCAAATAGATGAACTCTTTCTGCTCTCTTATCCCTGGGCAATAATTTGTGTTTCTTTCCTCTACCTAGCTACTGGTTTCCAAATTCTAAACCCCTACTACAGCAAAGTGGAATTCAAACATGCATTACTACAAATAAAATAAAAATGTTTTGCTATAAATCTCTTTCGTCTGCCTTCAGCTTCAAAGGACTTGGAGTTGGACTGGTTTTACCCTCAGTTCCCAGAAGTAATTGAGATCTGTAAGTGCCCTTCAATTCCTATAATGCATTTATATTAAAATTACACTAGATCTCAGGTTGCTCTGTGGAAATGTTTTAGAGCTGACATAACAAACATCAGCCAAGGCAGTAAGCACAATCCATCCATTTCTGTTGCTCACTGCTGCATACAGCAAAAATGAGAAAAATATAAAAGTAAGATAAACCAGCATTTCGAAATTCTTTAATTTAAGCAAATTTTATGCTTCTATCTGCTATTATTATTGTAATTAAGTATTTGTCTGATCTAGACATTAAGGTTGAGTTTTTTCTTTTTTCTGAACCAACTCAGATTATTAGGAGGAGCTAATTTTCTATTCATAATTACCAAAGGAAAAAAATCCCAAAAAACCAAAGAACTCAAACATACCTTGCAAGATATTTTGGAAGGTTTCCCAATTAGTCAAGGATTTCCTCAAGATAAATATTCAGCCCTGTCAAAAAGGAGAACAAGTATAGGATTTGGATGTATGTAGGTATCACTTATAGAATGTGAATTTCTGAGTGTCTGCGCCAATATTATCTCAAAAGCCTGCTGAGATTTCTGGGGGAAAAACATATTTGCATTTTAATTTCTTTATTGGTTTCCTTTCTTTATTTCAACATGAATTATAAATAACAATTAAGAATTACAGAACTCCTATTTTTATGGAAGACTCAGTCTCTAATAAAAACCAGAGTCACTCTAGATGCTCACTGGGAAAGCACCCTATTTATCTCAGCAAACTATAGTGGAAATGATCATAGGAAAAGGTAATTATTATTTTTACTTTCTTGGAATTATAAACAGGGATGTGTAATTTCCTACAAAATAAAAATCTTGTAAGGATTTTTATTAGTAAAAAAAAAACCCAATATGTAAGCATGGGTGTGAAATAAGGTGTTCAACATTTACATTCTTACCTCCAGAATGGATTTCTGAGTAGAATATTTTTCAGAGTTAAGCCTGATATCATTGATATCTGGTGTAAGTCCTAGAGCTGTAGGCTACCATGCCTCTTACAGAATGAAAATTATTGTTATCTGTATGTACTGGGAAGAATTAAGAGTCTCAATTTACTTCAGGCACTGCTTGCCAGACTTCCAGCATCCAGAGTGTAATATTTTTTGGTGACACATTTTCAGCTTGTGGGTTTGAAGAAACACATACCTCAGGCAAACAGGCACATGAAGAAGAGCACACCTTTCCATCTCATTAGAGAGCTGTATTTCTGAACCCAAACACATCTTCCTTCTGTCATGCCTCTTCTTAGGATAAATATTCCAGTCATAGTGAGACAAACAGTTCCTAAATGTGATTTTATTCAAATCAAAGACGGTCCACATTGAAGTTCCAGCTACAAACAGCACTTTTTTATGAGAATGTTAATTCTTCAAGAGCCACCTGAGATATGAATGTGATGAACAAATGACAGGAGAAGTTTTTTTCTTAGTATATAAACACAATAATTAAGATTTAACTATGTCTAATTTTCTTCCAAGCATTTCCAGCTGTTTTACTGAAAGAAGCAAATGAAGATGTAAACATGAAGATTTCTTCTGCACTCTTGTCAGGACTTGGCATTTCTATTTTGCTCCTTACCATTTATGAACAAAATTACATTTGTGAAAAGTAATGAATTAATTTAACACTCAACATCCATGTTCTCAAGACTGAATTCTCTCAGGCACCCTCCCACCACCACATTGACTGACACTGTGTGCAACAGCACTGAGCAGCCAGTTGGGCTCTTTAATTAGGCACTAAATATCCCTGCATCTGCTTGTGTCAGGATTAGAGGGCTGAGGCTGAGCATTCACCCCATCATGTCACACACACAGCTTGATTTATGGGCCACACTGCTCAGCTGTCACTGAGCTGGACCTGCTCACAGCCCAGCTGGATGAACCAATTCCATGTCAACATCACCAAGCAAATCCATCCTCACTGGTTTGTGCACAGCAATGACTCTCAGTTAATATAAGATCTATTTCTTATTATTTCCTAGGAATGCACATTGCTAATTAGCTCAGCTCATGCTTGCTGCACTACTTTACCAAAAGGCCCTTGGTCCTCTGAACTGCATCTGTCCCTCATGCTGAGCACTGCTTTACTCTTGATTTATATTCACATGATTACTGTTATGATTTGATACACACATATATAAAGCATAAATGTTTTACAGCATAAACAGCACCATTACATGCTATATTTATTACATGAGACACTCCATAATTGATTGCTAACTGCTACATAGTTAAATTTTCCTTTCCCTGAACAGAATCATGACGTTCAAATATAGATTTAAAAATAGACTGCTGCCAATGGCTTTAAATAAATACTGTACAGCACAAAATACTCCTTGCAGGCATCAGCTGCAGTTTACTTTTGTTTAAGGCTGTTTAAGCTTGTTTGTTAAAAATATGAGCAGTTTTAAAGGAATTAATCAATTTCCCATACCAACCATGACAATGTTAAGCTTAAAACATTTTAAAAGGATTTTACAAGGAAGTTTTATCATTAAACAGTAAATTTTGGCTGTTATTGTGATAATCTGAATATCAGACCATGCACACAAACACATCAGCTCACAATATTCATACATTTAATTTCAATAATCATCCTCTAAATTCTGTACTCTTTTCAAAACAAACAATTGTGAAAACACGAAGAATTTAATTCAATCCCAAATTGCAATTTTGCCATCACAAGGTATTTCTAGACACAAACACAGAAAAGGCTACTTGTGCCTTAATTATTATTAGCATACAGGAAGATCTCACCTGCTGCTTGTAGGTAGGAACCTGTCATAATTTGTACAATTGCTAAGGTGTACACAATAAGGGAATTTCCAAATGATTCAAGCACTTCCTTCCTAAATTCTCTACTGTATATTCTGTAAATCCCACACTACTGCTTATTAAGGAATGCTGTGGCATTGCCAGAGGCGGTAGCTGTAATGAAGAATTGTTTATGTACTGGAGGAAATTAATGTAAAGTTTCCTAAGAGAATACTCATCCCTGGACTTGTTTAGCTTGTTGTAATGATTCTAAAGGGTATTGGAACAAAGAAAGGAAAGCATTTGTTTAATTTTGTTTTGATATTCTATAACAAAAAAGGGGGAGGGATGAGAGTTACATTAATTACTTGAGATATTTGGTATATGAAATTTATTTTCTGAACTGCTGTGCACTTTCTAAAGTTAATTGTGCCATAAATCAAACCTGCATTATACATTTAAAATGTCTAAATATGCTCTGAGTGCAGACTCTAAAGGAAGTTTTTCAAAATCCATATGCTGAGCCAGATCTATGAATTGATCCCATTACTCTAAAGATTAGAGTTTAGTTAAAGGAATGCTTTTTAGTTTGCCTGCTAGACATTGTCAGACAAACTAAATATTATGTGCATTATACAGATCCCAATTAATGCTTCCCAGATATAAAGCAGGATTAGTTTTCAATTGACTGTGCAGATTTTGCATCATCACTGGAGTCCTCTTGGTGGTTGTACAGATGCCTCACTAGAATGCATCCAGTCATTACCCTGTGAAAATGGGGGGAAGTGCAGGGAGAGAAAGCAGCAACAAGTGGTGATTTGGAATCAAATGATGATTTGAACACCCAAAGCTCACTTGTGGAATTAGCCTGATCATGCAGCATGGGGATTTCTAGCTGGACATCCCCACCATTCTGAACTATTTCAAAATAACTTTCCCTCTTGAGAAGCAGAGATTCAGACATCAATATTAATTTCTCTCACAGACAAAACTCAGTCCTTGTTTCCTGATGTTCCCCTTTGAAAGTAGAGGGAATATCCTGTTTGAGAGACCCACACCAATCAATGTCCTAATTAGTCAGGATTCTTTCATCCAAAATGATTTTTTACTTTAGAAATGTCATTTCTTTAAAAATCAAAGCTTCTCTGCAGAAGTGCATTGCTTTCAAATAATTAAGGTCTGGCACAAATTAACTCAGGCCTGTGATTAGCTGGGGGCCTAATGATTAAGGCACTTCCTGAGGATGTGGAAGATCCTGGTTCAAACCCAGCCTGCCTGATTCAGACCAGGAATTCAAACCCCACAATCTCTCACGTCCCCAGCAAATGCTTCACTTGCTTTGGCAAGTCAGTCCCTCCTTTATCAAAGGACATCTCTTTACACAGACAGAACAATAACAGCAGCAAATGCTTTGGGAGATTCATCCCCAGCTTGTTCTAAGTGCCCTGACTGGGGCATCCATGCAGCACATGGATATACAAGGCTGAGCCAGCATCCAGATGCCCAGTTAGGGGACTCCAGTGCCATTTCAAACACCTCAGTGAGAGCCATCTCTTGTGCAGGTATGACAGAGAGAACTGCTGGCCTGGAAGATGACCTGTGCCCAAATGAGAGTTTAAGGCATTTCCAATGGCTGTGCTCAGTCAGGTAAATCCCTCTGTAAATGGCCAAGCCAAAACTTGAATGTGCATTGCCAAAGTCCTCTGTGAATAAATTGAGTTGGCTGATTACCAGCTGCTCTGAACAAGCCTTCTCTCAAAATCTTAGTAAGTCTCAGGTAAATTTTAGATAGATTTTTCTTTAAACTCCAGTAATTTTCTGCCATACAAGAATTGTCAGTCTGTAAAGTTCAGTCTGAGATAAGTGCTCAGGGTGTCTCCCAGTGTGCCTTTGTATAGACAAGAAGTGAAGTCAAAAGCAACACCCTGTTTTTCAGCATAAGCTACTAAATGATGTCAAGACAGTTCTAAGGCAGAAATCAATCCTATACCCTGTGGGTGTGTAAGTCTTGCAGTCTACCCAAAACTGAAACACATCTGGTTTACCAAGCCAGGCTGCATGTGTGCACTAATAATAACTGTGTTTCACTGTCTGACTGGCACCTACACTGTTTTCTCCAGGAGAAAATTACCTCAGTGTGTCCTTGAGGACAAAACTGCTGCAAGCTCACTATGGGAATCCTATGGTATAGTTTACTACCATTTGTGTCATTCTATTTAATTTGCTATTTCTTCCTTACACCATGTGGGTAATAATCACAGCAAATTGATTCCCATGAGCTCCTTGGACAATTAAAGCTATTTGGTTATTGCCACCTGCCTGCTGTTTCCATTAATGCAATTTTCAGGACTTTTTTTTTCCTTCCTGCTTCTCACCCCAGTAAATTCTTTGCCCAGTCTTGACACATTGCTGTGCTGCAATTAGAGTTAAAATGCTGTGGAAGACATCTGTCCCTGAATCCAATCAGTCACACTTCCAAATATTGCTTTGTCATAGGCAAATTTAATTTTGGGAATTTATAAAATTTAGCTTCTTTTTTTTTAAATTCACAGTCTAAGGGAAACATACATCTACTGATATACTATTTTTTAATCAGAGTCTGGGTAGCTTGGCTATTATTTCTGTAACTATTTGTGGTTACAATATATTTGTGATATTTACTAAATTGCCTTTTATGTTCTATCTTCTCTGTTAAATACATGTGTGAGAGAGGAAAATATGTGCTGTATTCATCTTTGTGTGTGTGTTTTTCCTGTTTGTCACGTCTTTAACCTTTTCTTTCTTGGAATGTTTTGGCTTTGCTCCTCTGTTGCTCTAGTTCACTATCAGCCTTTTCAGATCTGCATTCTCAAGTAAGCACTATGCCTTGTGTTGTGATCTCTCTCTCTCTTTCCAAGATCAAACTGGCCACTGACTTTTGTGGAGAAAAAAGGCAAAAAGCAGGATAAGGTCATGGATCATAGAAGTAAAGATGAAAAAGTGAAAGAGTGAAATGAAAGGTCTCAGTCCCAGTTCTGTTAAGGAAAATTGAAGTTGTGCTTTATACAGCAGCTAGAACAAAAGGCAATCTGAAACTGATTTCAGCTTTTAAAATGCAGTCCAATAGAACTAGATTTCCTTGTTAATCTCCCTTAACTGCTACAGTCAGATCACAGAATATTCTGAGTTGGAAGGCACACACAGGGATTATCAAGTCTAACTCCTGAGTGAATAGCCTGATGCATTTGCTGCTGATAGCCAGGGTTCTTCACACCAAATCACCCAGGCTAAAAGGTTGCAGTGGGATATACACATTGCAAGAGTCATCCTTGTCATTCTGATCATCACAAAAGCTTATCAACTCACAGACAAGTCCTGATGGACTCACTAACTTCTCACTGAACAAATATGAGCTTATAGTGTTCTTCACTTTGCAGGTGGCAATGAGAAAAACAAAAGCTGTGAAAAAGAGCCTCGATTTTACTCATTGCTACTCCTCTTTTTTCAGTCAGTCAGGTTTGTACATGAAGATATTTAGACACACAACCTAAGCACAAATGTGCATCCAAGTTAGCAACTTGCAAACTGAATGTGCACATAGGAAACAAATTGGATCAGCAACAGAGAGAACAGACATCAAGTCAATTCCAGCTTTGTCCCCCAACAAACATGGCAGAAACGTGGTGAGCGAAAGAAGCATCAGAAATCATCACCAAAAGCCCTGATTTAGGAACCCAGTTTGTAAAAATTTCCTTTGATAATCTATCTAATGTTCCACTAGATCTGAAACACCAGGGTAGAATTTCCAGTCTTTGCAGATCATTTAGAAGCTCAAGGGATTGTTAAACTAGCTGTTTAAAATGACATTTTCATTGTACAAATATTTGTCTATTAAATAGGCTGTATGGCACAGGACCTGATCAGCCTTGGCAGCATTACAGGTTCTTCAGACACTGCAAACCCCACTGTTTCCTCATAAAGCTGTCAAGCCTTGCTTTAATGAAACATATATAAACTCAATGATGTTAGCCATGGCTTGGCAAGTTAATTCATTTTGGTTTTTTCCTGTTGAGTTTCTCCTATTAGGACTTTTATCAATTTATCATTTTAGGAGCACCACAGCTCTTGCTGGTACTGGAATACAAAATTGATGTGTAAGTTTAATTGTCTAACAGCCAAAATATTTACCTCTTGATTGACCACTATTATATTGATTTACAGACAATGAAAAATTAGAAAGCTTCATTAAGAAACGTCTCCAAATTGACCCTAAACCTCTTTTTGAGACTTCTTACTGTCCCATGAATTGTTCCATGCTCTGTGCTACTTCATTTATAATTACAGCCAAGGGATTTCAGTTCACATGCACTTCACAGTGTCAGGGCCTGATTGATCCAGAAGATAAGAAGGCATTTCACAGAATGGTTTTAGTTGGAAAAGACCTCTGAGCTCACTGAGTTCAACCATTCCCCCAGCCCTGCTGAGTCCAGCTCTAAATCACATCCCCAAGTGCCACATCCACACATCTTTTAGACCCCTCCAGGAAAGGCAGCTTGACTACAGCCCTGGGCAGCTTGTTCCAGTGCCTGACAACCCTTCCAGTGAAGAAGTTTTCCCCAATCTCCAAAGTAAACCTCCCCTGGCACAGCTTGAGTCCTATCTCTTGTCACCTGGGAGGAGACCATTCCACACTGCTCTGTACCTGCTCGTATTTGCAGGAAACAGTGGAAAAATGAATTGAAGCAACCAAGTTTGTTCATTTGAAAAATATAAATACACCATGTTTTCAAGTATACAACAAAAACCTGAACATTTGTCCACTGAATTTACTATGAATGCATTAAATTTCCTTGAAGATTCTGAACAGACACATTTAAACACCTGAGGTAAACAACCAGTCTACTCCCAGAAGAATTTGTAAGAGAAGTGAAAAGCCAGAAACAACCCAATGCATTAATTCTGTCAAGTTATTTACCCAGTTCAATTTACAATTCTAGTTCAGTTTAATTATCTCCACAGAGAGTTTTGAACTAAAGAGAGAAATTTTTTGTCCATAAAGGAGTTTGCATGTAATCACACTGGACTTTTTTTTCTTTTTCCTCCTTTATCTTTTTTTTTTTTCTGTCAGCCCATAACAAATAACAACTACTCCACACAGAACAAAAAGAAGACAGAGAAAGGGAAACAAAATGGGGCAGCCTGTGTGCTCCAATGCTGCAGGTATCAGGGAAGAGGGCCATAACCAGCAGTGAGGTTCAGAGAGAAAGCTGCTAGAACTGATCTTATTTTTCTGCCAGAAGCATGACTGAGTGAAGGGAAAAAAAAAAAAAAAAATCAGAGTTAGCAATAAACCTTCCCTCATTTTCCATTACCCTTCAGGAGATTACTTTGATGGGAATTAGAAAGCCCCCTGCAGGAAACTCTTTAGTTCTTGTTAAGTCTTTGCACAGCATGTTTGTTGGAATGGAAAGCTTCTGTTTGATGCTGTTCATCACTGTTGCTGCTGATTTTCTGAAGTTAGGAGACATCAGTCTGTTTGCACCCCTTTTGAGAGCTGCCAACGTGAAGATTTCACATGAGTTCCAAGCTTCTGGCTGCTGTGTTACAGCACATCCCCTTAGGCAAGCCTTCATGCCAGGCTGAACCAGTTCCTCATATCAAATGCACATTTAAGGATCTTCAGAAGGTGAAACTGCTCTTCCTCAAAGTGATAGCATGTGCTTGTGCTAACATTGGTCTAACTGCATTTCTAGATTGTGTTTGAAAATCATCAAGGAAATCCTTGCCCCTTTTGCACCTGCTGTTATGACAACTATTACAGTGTCTGCACCCAAAGGGGAATTCTTGCCCTCCAACAGAGGCAGGATAGGTTTGAGGATTGTTCTTTATTTGGGCTTTTTACTATTTCCAGGGTCTACAAAACACATGTCTGTGGGTACTCCTGTTACACAGAATAATAATTTGCTACTATAATAGAGTGCTTCACTAAAAATTGAGATGCACTTCACATTCTCTTCTCCTCTTTTATTTAACAGTTCATCAAGGTTTTGTTCCCCTAAAATTTGCTGAGGTAAAAGCATAAACCAAGAATGCACCCTGCAATTCCCTCCCTTTTTCAGTAAATCACACTTTCTCCTGCTGGCAGCATAACTGTGTTTACCTTTTAGTTCTTCCCTCCAACCTTTCCTGTGTGGAGTCAACCGAGTTTTGTTCCCTGACCTCTTCTCCATTTGCTCTTTGGTTATAAGTGTGTTCAAACAAAATCAGTCTCTCTAAGACTGTCATTACAAAACCAACCTTTGCCTCTTTGCCACTTTTACTTCCTTTCACACTTCTGAAAATTACAGAGAGCTGATAAAGTCTGAATCACTTTTATCACTTATCAGAGGTTAAAAAAAATGCACACTTAATAAGGCTTCACCACCTCCCTTGGTTTCCTATTTCTCTCCCTTTACCCAAGCTGCCTTTGTATTAAGTGAAAAACTGCTCTAAACCTGTCCTTTATGTCTACCACATCCTATTATGTCCACACACAAGGGCAAAACTTCAGTGAATCTGGATCTCTTCCCTTCCTGTCAGGGTCTGCTCTACTGTTGTTACCAAATTTGGTAGCTTATCATTGTACACAAAGGCACAGGAGTGATTTCCAGCTGGGAAAGGCTTAGCACATCCCCTCCTGGCACAGGCAGAGGAAGGAAGGCTTTTCTTTAGCACAGCTTTCTGAAGGCTTTGCCTGCAAGGCCCCAGAGTCCTGGCTGCACGTGGAGTTAATTAGGGCTGTGACATCTGCACCATGTCCAGCCACTGTCCTGACAGAAACACGGGAGCAAAACCCTCTAAACATCCCCAGGGCCTTCAGCTCCCATGCCAAGGAAAATCTGGCTCTCCTCGTGGCTGGTGGCAGATTTTCCTATCCCCTAACCTTTCCTGTGGATGAATTCATCCAACATACCCTGTTAACAGATCAGCTTTCATCTCTCTGCTCATCCCTGCTCACAGGCACAGCAATTTCTCTTTTAGCAGCTGTGAATTCAGCACCTCTTTGATCCACAGTCATCCTTAGCACCTAAATGTTAAGTGGTATTAAGAGTTTGAGTCAAAAGCATCAGTCTTCAGTGGTTTTGTGAGCATGTCTCAGGTGTTCAATATTTTTCTGCAGAGGATTTTTAGGTCATGGTTTCCTCTTCCTACTGGTTCTGATCAACTGGAAAAAAAAAAATACAAACCAGGACATGATTTATTATGTAGGTGGAGATTACAGCAATTCACCAGATCTATTTATCCGATCAGTCCTTTCTGTGTATGCCTGGGAAATAAAAGCACTTGTGATCAAATAGGTATTACCACCATTATTTATATTAACACAAATAGAATGCTACACACAACACCACAGACCCCCCATGGACACATACTGATTTCACACACATTTTCCACACATTTCTATTGGCTCTGCTTGAGACCACATATTAAAACCCACCAATCTTCCCACTAGACTGATGAAAGCCTCAGTAAAAACAGCTGCATTTCACATGTGGTTTAACTTAATGTCTCATCCTGAATGCTTAAGTCTAGCTGGTAATGCTACTTTTTAATATTCAGAGTCCTCTTTATCTTCACATTAGAAGCAAGGCATTCAGCCTTGAAAAGCACAGGAGAATACAATGAGGCTGGTAGCACTTCATTTCTGGAGTGTCCAAAATCACTTTTTTATTGCAAGGAACATGAAGAGAAATTCATGTTTGCTAACCTGTGAGCACACAAACCAGTTGCATAGGACTGTTAAACAATGTAAACAAACACCAATCTGTCCACACAGTATTGCCTTTCATAAAAATGAAGCATTACTAAAAGTAGGTAGCATTGCATGGGGTTTTTTTCAGCTTGAGTCTAGTATTAAATTATATATATATATATATATATATATATATATATATATATATATATATATATATATCAAATGCATATCTTCTCTTTGTTGGGCCTGAAAATAACAGCTATAAAACTATTTACTAGAAGCTGGAACATGCCTTAAAACCAATAGACATAGATAAGTTAGAGAGACCCTTGGGTGGGTAGCAAGGGACTCTCAGTTTAGAAGAGCCTTCTTTTTGTCCCACTGAACCTGGGGTAGGATTAAAGATCAGTATTAAACTTACACAAGCAAGCCCACAGTCAGTCATGTGTCTGTCCCTCCTGCCTGAATGACTGTCCCAGATACAGCCATCACTGCCACCTCTCCTTTGTCCTGGAAAAACACTTCAAGCTAGGGAAGCCTCCTCTGCAGGTGACTTCACTGCAAGCTGTGCCAGAATCCCATGGCTTGAAAGGCAGCAGCTTCATGATGGCACAGGTTTGTGGCCATGGTAACACATGCCACACTTTGCCTTGGCCTTCACTTTCAGTAAATCAATGAGATCAGAGGAAAGATCACCTTCTGGAACATGCTAATTGTTAAGGCTATATGACACTGCTGAAAAGGCTCTCAGGACAATCCATCCTTTACCAAAAACAGTGGCAAAAGTCCCTCTGACAGGATTATTCACTCCAGTTTCTTCAGCTCTAAGACAATAGGAACTTCAAGGGCTTGACAGAAAGCCTTCCTACTCTCTGTTTAGGAGGAGGAATAGAAACCATCAAATTCCTTTCATGATATCTGCTATTTTCTCTTCAATCTGAAATGACAGGCCTTATCACTTGGGAGGTTGACTTTGCAAGGAGCACTCTGTGCCCATTACACCTAATGCTTAAGAGCCTTTCATTTCAAGATGCTGCAAAATGTTTTTTCCCCTTAATATTTCTAAGAACAACAGTAAACCATAAATGTCTGGACTGTGTGCAGATGAGGGGATGTAGAATAAGAGGATAAGAAAGCACTTTCCAGCAGAAGCCAGCAGAAAGTAGTGACATCAGCTCACAGCATTCAAGTCAAAGACATTCCAGAGCAGACATTCCAGAGCCCAGCTCAGACAATTGACAAAAATAGATTTCATTGCACATTTCTCTATGGCAAATATAACATTGGCACACATTGTTACTGAAGGTTTTCTATCCTGCTGTTCACAGATATCACCCATATTACAAATCCTAAGTAAAGAGGCAGCTCTGAAGTAAACATTCTACAAACTGGTAACAGCAGCAAGCAGATGGCCAGAGCACAGAGAAAACCTCATTTTGAACTTTTCTACTGTAGCCACACTGAGTGGGGAGTGATGCCCATTCACTGAAGCTGGATTCTTTACCCTTTCTCATGAACTGGTGTGAGCCATAGCAGCAAAACCCCATCTGCTGGGGCACACTGTGCACCTCCTGGAAAACTCTGGTGCTGCAGGGATTCAGAGAGCCTCTTGCAGTGCATCCTGAGCCACTCTCAAGAGAAAAAGCCACTCTGAGAGCAGAATTCCTCATTGATTCCTCATTCATTTTCACTCATGACCTGGGCAGCACAGGTGTCCCAGTCCATCTGAAAAGTCTGCAGGAATGGAAGCAGGGAAGGGCAGGAGAATTGGACAGTTTTCTCCCAGGACACTCGATAAGCTCCTGAAGTTACAGCTAGGCAATTTCTTGGTTAAGTGCCAACTGCCTTTGACAGCCTCCAATGTTTTTTTATTCCATTAATTTGCCTAATTGTTTTTGAATGTGCTGTAATTAATAAAAGGAATGGACAACTGGATTGGCAAAAGGTCACTGCTGACAACTGCCTGAATCCTTGGAGGGCAAAAGAAAAGAATTTAAGAACGTTTTTCTCTCTGCCCCTGCTCCCCATGTGGAAGAATGGATTAGGTCAGGCTTACTGCATCTTCTTCTCTCTTCCTGTGAAGGTACATAATAACTAAAGGCACTCAACCTTAAAGCCCAGGAAAAGGCCATGTCTGATTCTCAGCTGATGCATACTTATGCATATAAAACCAACTCCTGTGGAATTATACAAAGATGGAACCATCTGCATCCCAAGGTCAGAGTTGCCATCAAACCATGAAACCCAATTCCCTGGAAAGCAAAAATAGGACAGATCACCCCCTAAACTGTCAAAATTTACTTTACTGATGTTTCAACAGAAAAAAAAAAAAAAAAAAAAAAAAAAAAAAAAAAAAAAAAAAAAAAAGTAAAAAGTGGCAATGAACAAAAGGGAAAAGAAAGAAGTGATGTGACTAAGTGCTCCCAATGGAGCTCTGCAAGTAGAAGAAGAAAGGCAAAAAGAGCGAGAGGTCACCAAAGTGCATGTGATTAACATAATCAGTGTAAGAGTGGTGTCAGCAAATTAAAAATAGAGTCCATAACCCCCAGAAAATGTGCTCAGGGCAATACCAGGAAAAGCCACAAGGTATGAGCTGTGAGACTTTGGGATGAAGCCGAGGCAATGTGACTTTTAACTGGAGAATGTGTGCAAACAAGGTACAGACAAATCCTTCAGCTGGGTTTCAGTCATTAGTTAAATTAAGCATTTAACAGATATTTCTGGTATGCAAAGATAAATTCTAAGGATATTCAAAGCTATTCCCTCTCCCATCACCTTTCCTGCACACTTCCAGTAACAACAGGACTCATCCATGGACATGGTTGTTCCAGGGAGCTCTTGAAGGAGAGAGTCTAAATTCCCACTTCAGTGGGAGCAGGGCTGGATTCTCTCAATCCATCAGGCATTCAGTGAAGAAAAGCTTTGGGATGAAGAGCAATTCCAGGCTTGGAGATAAGGCAATTTTTTTACCACCATACAGCAGCACACAAATGTATCATGTGGAGTAACGTTTACCATTCAAAACATTTGGAACCAAGCAGGATTGCTGACTGGGTAATTTTTCTTTCTTACCTGTTTCTACCTACCTGCCATTGAGCTATCTGAGGAACACTCTAGTATATTCTGGGTTTTTTCAAAGTCTTCAAAGCATTTACTTTGTAAACTAGAGCTACTGCAATATTTTAAAACTTTATTAACCTCTGTTCTATCCATTAATTACATTATACTGCAAAAAATGCTTCTGTTCTTTGAAATGAATCCTTGAAAATTACCAAAAAGGAATTCTTCAGAAAAATTTAACCTCTGCAGAAATCAATTGCAAAAACAAATTCTAGGGATGGTATGTGAAAGAGCCCTATCTCTGGTGCTATTCTCCCTCATCCTCCCTTGGGTAGCAAATCAAAAACCGTTGTGCAAGAGGAAAACAAGTTATTGGATGCCTTCAAAGAGCTATTAAAGATCAAGTGTTACTGAGAAAGGATATCTTCAGACAACTTCATATTTTTTAAAACCTGGAAATAGGAAAATTTTTGCATCCAACAGGGAAGAAGTATTAGGGAATTCTGATTTGGTTTCATTGCACGTGAGCTGTGGGACTGACTCTACCTGCACACCCTCAGTGTGTTGGTTCAGGAGCCCCCTGAGCTCAGGGCTGAGCCCCAGTTCCTGCCTGCTCTTGAGTTCAGGAATATATCCATTAAATTTGGATCCATCACGTGCCTGGCCTGAGAAGCTGAGAAGCCTGAGTCACTGTCTGATCCCTGGAACTTATGAGCTGCACAGTAGGATGGAAAATCACCTCTGAAGGCTGTTGGCTTGGTTTACCATATTAAAAATAAATTAAATTAGCAGCTCAATAAACTCAGTCATAAGCTGCAGTTGTTAAACAATTCTTGCCATAGGGGTAGCAGCCTCAGGGAAATGCAGCCAAGCAGTGCTTCAGCACTCTTCACTGAATCCTTGGCACCCAGGAAACATGGCAGATACTCCCTGCACAAGGAATGCCATTTCCTTCTATCCACTTCACTCCATAACAAGGCCAGAGAAAACCATCCTCATTCTTTGCAAGTCTGTCAACCCCCTAAAACTTCACCTCTGCATTTTCAGTTATTTCCTATTAAAAATGTAGTTTCTTAATATTGGAGGAGGGCTACTTCTGACTTTTTATTGTTTTCACCTCAAAGTCATCTTTTCCCTTCAGTCACAGAGAACAGCTTCAATCAGCTGCCCAAAAGTTTTATATTCCACCTTGTTCTATATCCCTAACCAGTTAACAAACCACAAAAAAGAAAACCCAAACATACAGCCCTGAACCACAGCACTTAGGATTTTTGAATTTCCTAGCATGGGGAAATAAGCCAGTCCTCATTCCAGTCTCAGAGGCAAAGTACAGGAGCCAGAGATTTAAAGAGAGGCTGGCTCCTGTATTCTCCTGACTTTGGAACCAGAGGACGAGTCCTGTTCTGCCAGGCAACCCATGCCAGGAGGGGCACCATGCCTGGCACAGCTCCTGCCTGCTCCCAGCTGGCCATGAGCTGCTTCCTCCCATCTCCCTGCACAGCAAAGACAACCAACAACTCCCTCCCACTTTGCATATTCCAATCTAGCATTTCAAACAGAGCCCTTTGCTTTTTATCCTAAAGTGGTACTTGTTAAAGGAGCTGTGACCACTCAGGCTATTTCCTCTGAGGATGATAACGCTGCTGCAGAAGCTTCATTATTATGCTAATGGAGCACAGGCTGAGCAGCTTTCATAACTGCCACATTAAATCATCCACCAAGGGGAGGCCTCGAGAGCCATTTACATTGCACTGGATGCATATTAATGAAGGCAGGAGCAGCAGAATTGTTTTCAAAGCAAATAGTCAGGTAAGATGAAAAAAAAAAGAGAAAAGACATTATATTGAACATTGGGGAAACTAGAGATGGGTAAACTTCACAAAGGCTCAATCTTGAGGCTCAGTTCTGCTGTGGGTATTTAGGACTGGACCCCAGAACCAAGCAGAAGCCTGCAGCAGCCCAGTTGTGACAGAGGTCTCTGTGACAGACTGCAATGGCACCACAGTGTCCCTGCTGCACAGCACAGCCTCACTGTCAGACAGACACACAGAAATGCACTTCTTTCCTCCTCCTGTCCTCCTCATGCCCTGCCTCCCTCCCTCTTGCCCCAGGACAGCCACCTGTGCTGCACCTAAAGCAGATAATGCTACCACAAAATGAGATAAATACCTACCAATGTGCCTTCAGAGGAATTCAGACACATCCATCAAGACCAAGGACATAAAAGCAAACAAGTGACATTTAGAGTGATCTTGGGCTGACAGCTGAATATAGATTTACTTTTCCTAAAAGATAAACCACAGGGAAGTCACCACAGATGAAGGGGGATGATACAGAGAGGTTAGGTGGAAGAAAGGGCAGGAGCAATAATCACAGCAGCCCACCTGCCCACACAGTGCCACACTGCTTTATTTCACATATGCTCCAGAAAATGTCTATTGTCAAGAGGCAGTTTAAGGGCAGAGCAGTGTCAGCATTGACAGGAACTGGGAGCTTTTCCCATTCATATGAGAAAATTGCATAAAGGAGAGAGTTCTATGGAAAGTAAGGATGATGTTGGCATGGTTATTGAAGCAAAGTCAGGACCTCTTTATCAGATCACAGGTTTGTTTAGACAGATAGGCATATTTTTAAATGATTTATAGGTGAATATTAGTGCACTGTGGAAAGAAAACCCACTTTAGAAACCTGGCATCCCAGAAAGTGTTTGATTTTATGATTCAAGCCGTGCACTCTCTTCCATCACCATGTTCTGTAATATCAACAATCCACTTCCCTATCTTGCTCCTGCTACTCTCCTCCCTGGACATCTCCCCTGCAGACCCAAACAATGCTTGACAGCAATCCTTCATGTCCTCAGGACATCACCTGCTGGTGCTCTCCTTCCCCACACCTCTTGACTCCAAAGGGATCCCATAAGAGAAAGCCAATGTTTACAAAAGCAATAATTCACCTGGAGCCAGTAAATAATGACTTTTCTTTGTGCTTAAGAATCATTTATCCACAAACTCATTTTAAACCCAAGAACACATCATCATTAAAATATGTAATTTCATTATGAATGAAGAAACTTCTTGCACACTATCACTGCAAATGCCACAGTGAACCTTGCACATTACATGTATGCAAAAATTTGGTAGACAGCACACAACCTTCCAAGTAAGCTTTTGCAAGCCTTTTCCTGCCAAAAAATAGAACTAAAATCAGGAGAGTCTGCAATAGCTTTCTCCATCTTATGAGAGAAGAATGACTGGGGATAGCATGTGCCTCCAGAATGATGACCCCAGCCAAAGGGAAAAGCTCTGGATCAGCTCAGCACAGAGCTGAAGGAAAGAAGACACTGCTGCAAGATGGCTTACCCACCTACCCCAGCTTAGAGAAATTATTCTCCACTTCAGCCTTTATTTGACTCTTTTAGATGCACAAATTGACTTCTGAAGCAATTCCCAAGTCTTGTTTCCCAGTAATTTGAAAATGTATCCTGGCCCATTGATTTTTTTTGACAACACCTCACTAAACAACTAATGCTCATGCTCTCATGATAACTGCCCTCCCTACTGAAATTTTGTTTGCCATTTTTGAGACTTTTCCTCCAAATATTGCATTTTCTATCTCAGTTGTGTTCCCAGTACAAGGTACCCTATCAAAAGATAAGCTGGCACATATAAAAGTTGTAATGCCCACCATTCATGTCTCCTCACATATTCCAAAATAGCTAAATTTAGAGATAATCTAAAGATATCCTTGAAAAGGAAAGAAAATGTTTATGAGTGTCTTGAAATTCAACAAGTAAAATTAATCAGATAATAGATAAATGACAGAGCACTATAACACAATTACATAAATACACCCATAAGCAGAGGCAATATAATGGAAATATGTATAAAAATAGATTTTTGTACATCTAAAATATACCAGCAAAACAAAAAATGTTTTGAGTGACTGCCAAAAAGCTTAGTTTAGCAAATGGATAAAATATGTAACATTTTCAGTATTTAATCACAAATCAAGTACACAGCTTAATTTGCTTCTTGCCCACTTTTGCCCAGTTAGCTGTTCAGCCTGTATGCCAAAGCTTTGGAAGCTGATTTCTTGTGTATGTTTATGTAGCATCTCTCAACAGCACCACAGGGCTCACTCCTTCATGAGGTCTTTGCAGAGGGCTCCTGTGCCATTTCTGCTGCTGTTCAAGACCATTTCAGGGATGTGCATGGAGCCAGGCAAGAAGCACAGGACAGCAGTGGACACTTGCACACCTTGCATGTGTTATGAGTGATAATTCCACAGGTTAATTTACTTTCATTTTCTAAACAAAGCAAGTATGTGTTAAAAATGTGCTTGTTTGGAAGTTCCACAAAGGGGTTGGTTTGTGTTTTAAGCAAATTAATGAAACTTAACATTTTAAATATGAACAGATGGTGGAAGAAAAAGAAATTCCATTAGCTAATAAGATAAAAAGTGTACTCAACAAGGTAAAGTTCATAGTCAAGAATCTAGTCTTGTACACACACAGAGATCAGGAGATAGCTGACAGCTCTGCATGGTTTTGATTTGTACAAAAGCCCCACAAGTCTTCATTCCTAATCTCTGAAAGCCTGACATTAAATTCAACTTATATATGTGGTTTTGCTGAGGGCAGGATGAGGATGGAACTGCTCTATATATTTGCTAAATATTATCAACAGAGGCAACGTTTTCCATTGCTGATACCCACAGATTCCACTTCATTGCTTGTCTGTGAATCACAAGCTCCTAAACCACTGTCTGTCTATTCCATTTTAAGCAGTATTTTATCCAAACCATTTAATGCCAGCTAGATCCCTGCAATGTGCTGGCTTTGCCCTGTTCCATTCCTATGTCTGATTTAGAAATGGTTTATGGTCTTTCATTTCCCCAGAGCTGTCCTGCACCCTATTACTGTGTGCTCCTCTGAAGGGATTTTTCTAGAAGTTTCTGAAGGATATCAGTGATGTCACTGCAGAGCTGCTCTCTCAAGCACCACAGGCACTGGGGTTACTCTGATAGCTGGAATGCCCTTAGGGGGACTCAGGAGGGGGTCCCACTGTCACCCAGGGATGGAAGGGATGCAGCAGTGCATCACATGTGCCTGAGGGACCAGCACTGTGACTGGCCCATCCAGCTGGGCACTGGAGGGCACAACTGCACCTGAGTCTGCAGCTAAGGCTGAACCATGGCTGGGTTCTGCTTTTCCTTCAGGAGACTACACAAAACCAGAAAGGTCAAAATACTCTCTGGAAGCATCTTCTGATCCTCAGATTCATCACTCAGTGGTTAAGAAAATTTTAAAAAAAGAACTCTTTCCTTCATTTCAGAATAACTGCCTAATCTTTTCTACAGTGTAGATGACACTTTTGGAGCTCCAACCTCCATAAGAGTTCCTGTTTTGGAAATCAGCCATCCTTACTTGTCTTTGGTAGGCATGACAGGGAAGAGAGGATAAACCTTCTCTTCCAGGCTAGGGACACCAGCCATCAGAAGGCACCAGTGACACCAGACAGAGACCCTTCAGAGCTGAAATTCTGCAAGCTGCTCTCCTCTGACAGGCTGCTAGGAATGCCACAGGCAGGCAGACAGCCTAGCAGAGGGAATTTGCCACCCCCCTCTTTCTTTCTTATCATCTGTAGCTCAAAGCCATCAACTAGACGTGTTGAGAGAAATATATAGCCTGTGTTTGTCTTAAAATACAGCACTTCTCATTGCTCTACAGTTCATTACTTCCAGTCAGAACATTTTTTAAAATGATGTAGTTCAAATTGCATATGTTTCCATGTATTGATAATTAATCATCAAATCATCTGGCACCTACAATGTGAGGTAACACATTTACAATTTTCAAAGAAATACTTCTGTTTCTTAATGGACAGAGCAAAACATACACCCAGGTTGGAGGAATATGCACATGTCAAACACTTCCCAATTTTGAAAAGAGAGTTAATTCTTTGCAGGGACAGCTTAATACAATAGACCTGGAGTGCGCAGACCTGGACCTCTGCCAGTACCTGTCTGTTCAGCAATTTCATCCACTTTAATAAGCTACTGTTCTCTGGATCTCAATTAACCAGACAAGCTGGTGCAATTGTAGAGAACTCAAAAATAAGAGAGAGAAGATTTCACAGATTCTCCATCTGTAGGCCTTCTGTAAGCATGACACATACAAATAGAACCCAATATTGTAGGTGACATCCTTAAAATTATGAATTACTGTGAGGCAATGAGAAGCTGGTAGAGAAACATCAGCATGAGGCCCCAGAACAAATGTTATTTTTCATGGCTTACTTCAATCATTGTCATCAGAAGTCAGCATCTCTACCAAGCACCTCATTGATACCACAGAACCCAAGGTCTGCCAGGTCTGCAAACTGCTCCATGAATTAACCCCAGCTCCAAGCAGGCAGAAGGGTTCACCAGCATGAATCTAATTACAGGATGGAGACCACATTTATGCAATGACAACATAACTATCAGAACAAAGATACATCAAAATGCCTGAACAGCACATTAAATCATGAGAACCTAATATTTGCTTTGTAAGAGTCTCACAGGATTTAAAAGGAATGGAACCAATAGACTCCTAAAGAAATTAAATAAAAATCCCACAGTGTTTTTCAGGCAATTGTATTCTTCCCACATATTAGCCAACCTTACTAAAGAAATCCAAAGCAGGGAAAAAACTTTGCAGTAAATGACTTTTGCTTATACATGTAACCCAGAGGTTCCTACTAAATACCATTTGACTATCACACACACTTTTATTTTTTTAATCATGGCATAAAATGCTGCTCCATAAAACAGCCTGGCTTTTACTACAGTCATTATCTGTCTGGTCTGTTGGGACTGGATGCTTTAGGATGGGATGTTCAGGGGAGTTTTACCCACAGACAACCATAAAAGACAGCTGAAAGTGGGAAGCACTACCAATGGGTAAGGCAAGCAAATAAGCATCAAGATTAAACAGGAATGTAACCAGGAAACCACCCACCCAAAGAGGGCAAGACAAAATATTTGCAGATTTTATACCTCAGTATATCACCATTCAATAGGTCTATTCACAGCCCAAATTTTAGTTCTCTGGTACAAACTGGGTATTAAAAAGGCAATAGACATCCATGATACTACATGAAACACAAAGTTGTAATTTACACAATAATATAAATTGGTTTTCAGTAACTAGTCCACTTCAGATCTTGGCTCAGAATTTACACTTATATCCTAAGGAGATGGACATGAAAATTCAGTCTGAGAAAGGAATTGAGCATTAAAATTTCAAGTCAACACAAATAAAAGTTAGCATTAGTTTTTAAGTAACTGTGTCCCTTGATGGAAGCCAGGGGCAAACACCTTTGCAGGCAGATTAGCACATGTTTTAAGATCCTAAAAAGACAAGGAGCAAAAATCCATAAAGAGAGGTGAAGTTTTGTAAATAAGAGTAGTATATTAATCCCCTCTTATGGCTTTATCACTCTTCTTAATATAAAAAAATCAGTTTCTCTTCACTTTTTCCCCCCTCATTTCCAAGTGTTAGAAGTGCAGCAATACATGCATCCTGCCAGTGGAATAACTCTTAGATAGATGAAAAATCACGAGCTTCCCAACCATCTCCTTTTGCTTGATCTTTGGGCTGTTTCCCATTAAATTTAGCCCTGTCAACATTAGCACAGCACAGCCATGCAATTCCCACCCCCATCCCATGGAGGCCCATCATGTCAGATTATCACACTCACTGACATTACACAACCTGATTCACATTGCACATCTTCACTGGTAGCCTGAGGCCAGGGTAAAATAAATTGCATCAGTGTTATCTGTGGGATCAATTGATTGCAGGTCTAATATGACTAAAATCCAGGAGAATATGGGAACAGACACAGGGCAATTCTTTGAAATCACTGATTGCTAGAAAGGTTGATAACTGGGGGATTTAGGCTATTAATGCCAGCTGGTCATTAAGTCCGCACAAATTGTTATAGCTTTTATAACCTTTTCTTATCTAGAGGAAACAATTAAACATTTTAATTACATTATAGGGATGACAGAAGATAATTGGAGTTACCAGGAAATTATGTAGTCCTGTTAATGTGAGTTAGTATGTCAATTCCATTGCTTACAAATGTACTTGCCATCTAGATAAAGTAAAACTAACTTTCAATTAGGTCCATATTTAAACCCCAAAGATGGAAGAACACAAAATATGTAACCCAAAGCCAAATGAATTATCATATTAAGCTGGTATTGTATAATCTTTGAACTATTGTCCTGGAAACAAGATACACTGATAGACTGAGTTGAAAAAGTACAGTAGTCACCTGTAGAAAGAAATTACTTTTCATACCTACTCTTATTTTACAATTGCAAAGTACATAGAATACAAAAATTGTATGTTTACATAGCTTCTGTGATCTATAGTGCACCTTTTACTTAAAAAAAACAGTGCCATCAATAGAGGACAAGCTGCCAAAAGTTGCTCCTTGTATTACTCCATAAAGTCTTTGCCCCTTTAGATCTGTTCTGGGTATGTGGGTCCTACAAAGCTCCTAATCCCACAGTACCAGCTCTGCCCCATGTTTCAGTCCATCACTTCTTCACTGGGATTGGGCTGTTACAGTGAGATTTGCAAAGGGCTACAAGAAGGTCCAGGTTGGGAGCTTTCACACCATGACTTCAGCCTTTTTAAATATGAAGAGAATGTGCAGGAATGTACCCTTTAATTTTTTGCTGCTAATCTTTTCTTGCATAAATTTCTATGGCTGAACAGCAGGCACAACAGCAGTTGCATTAATTCCCAGGGAATTCCTGGTCATGATGTGCCAGCCTGTTGGACTTTGAAGATTTAATGGTTTTTGCACTTAAGGGAAATGCATAAGAAAATATTTACAAGGGCTCATTAAGGCTAAATTGTGTCCTTATCCTGTGCATGTGCCCTGGGAATTAAGAAAATTCTATAATGAGAATGGATGTAAGGCTGTCACACTTAAGCAGGACAAGGGAAGGATGAAGAACTAAACTACAAATACAGTGAAGGGCAGTTTAGTAGAAAGTGAAATATTAATCACCTTTATTATGGACACAGTCATGTTGGGATGTATAAACAGGAATATATTCTGAAAATATTATGTCAACTAGTCTTTTCTCACCCCCAGCCCTAGTGAGGCTGCAACTGCAGTACTGTGCCCAGCTTTTGAAGCAGAATAGAGGTTGCAGAACAGAGGCAGCACAGGATTAAAAATGCAACGACATTTCTATTCCATCATGTCTAGATGATTCACAGGGAAAGACTGGCCTGTAAGAGATTTATGCAGAGAACAGGATTCCAATTATCATTCACAGATCCATGTGAGTTTGCCATGCCTACAGCAGAAGAAGCAGTAGTGGAGGAGCCTCAGGTGTAACTAAAACATGGAACAGATCATGCAGGTGTCTCACAGAAACTGAGAAATGGCAGGCACAGCTGACCCTGCTGTGAAAACAGACAGGGACACTCAGGTGGCACTCACCCACCTGCTTTAATGTGGTATTTTTCCAACAGAGTCCCACTCCAGTTCCTCACTGTATTGCCAGGAACTGAAAGCCTACGTGATGATGTTTCTCAAGGAAGGGAATGAAGGAAGAATCTGCATAGCTGGGTAATGGAGGCTAAGAGTCAGAAAGGGCCAAGAACTGCAGCTCCATCCTGGCCAACACAGCACAGCCTGAATTGTGGCCAGTCCTGATTTTTCAAGACTTTTACTGCACTAAATAAAAAAATCAAGTCCCCTAGTTGGGGATTTGTCCATCTCACAGGCTTTGTATATAAGCAGAGGTGGATCTGTAATACAAAATCTGGGGTTGCTTATGATGCATCCTGAATAGAATTAAAGACATAACTTGGAATTTGCATGATGGAAGAGCCAGGAGATGATGAATCTGATTCAGCTTTATGAGGTCAGGTCTTGCAAGCAGAAAAGGATTTGTGAGTCTCTGCTGGCAGATCACACACATGAGGTTGCAGATTTCAGAACACAAATAGTGACATATAAACCTTGCAAAAGAAAACTATCACTCCTGAATTTTATGATGGGGACGGATTTAAATTAAATCTATAAGATTTCACTTGCAGGTCTTTTCATTGGAATCACTTGATTTTGGTATAGCTTGGATTCTTAATCTAAATCTGTCTGAAATCTACACATTGCCCACCCACACAGAGAAATTATTTGGTTTGTCTCAGGAACAGGGCTATTGAAGATGATGTGTGCACACAGAAACACAAAAGTTTTTATATTTTTCTATATTATCCAGTCATTTATCCCATCTTTTCCAAAGTCTGGCATTTTACACAGAGCACACAGTTAATTTTGTTTCCATTGCCTTTCTTCATATTTGTACACACATAAAACCAGCCAGAATTAGACTCAAAGGGCTTCTTCTATTTTCCTAAATAACTCAGCAGACTCTCCCTAAATGTAACAGGTCTATCTATGACAGCAGCATAAATTCAGCTGTCCTGACATCCCAAATTTCTTCCTATCAGAAAGGCACACATGCAACCAGTTGCAATATGACATGCCAAGAAAATCCAGTTATTCTTTGGGCTGGAGTTCACAGAGGAACCATAATCCCTGCACTGATACTCTGCTCAAAGAAGAGCAAGGAAAACCAAGGAAGTTGGGTTACAGCTACACACAAAGTCTCAGATGGTTGCTTGCAAAAATAGGCCCAAGCTGCTCATAAAGCAGATGCTAACTAAATCTTCATAGCAAAGCTGCTTCTGTGGAAAAAAATCTCAATTCTATCTCAGAGTTCTAAATTTACTTTAATTTGCCAGCCTCAGCCTACTCATAGCAAGCACTGCCTGTGTGTCCAGCATCATTTGACCATGATCACTTGCTCACTTGCTTTTCAGCTCTTCTCCCCCAGGATGTACCATCTGTAAAAGTTTCCAGTGTTTTTTCACAAGGTTTCTGTGCATATGTGGCCTTGGGGAGAAATCCACCATATTAAACAACTGCAAACAGTTCTCCTGATCTACATGACAAGCTATACTGGGGAAAATGGTGCTGTAAGAGAAGAATTATTTGAATGTGGAAAGGGTTATAGCCCACATGGGGAAACAGGAAAGAAGACAATGGCCCCAGTATCACTGATGATATTGAGAAAGTGGAACAATATTATAATTATCTCCTTATCGTGACGCTCATTTTTTAAATGAGCCATTAAGAATATCTGACACAGACACCTAAGCAGAAAATAAAATATCCAGCTTCCTTTCCCTTTTCTTTTTTTTTTTTTAACCTTTTTGTGTCCATATTCTGTTTTGGGAGGGAGATTACATGTCACCTTATACAGCTATTCAGCTTTGCTAAGAATGAGATTTTAAAGAAGGCTCAATGCATTTTCATCATGCCAGACCCAGTTTAAGTTCTGCCTAATTTAATGAAGAAACCCAGAACATATTCTCTGAATATTTTATGAAGCCTGTGCTGCATGTTGGAAGGTCAAGTCCAATGTACATCAAGAGTCCATAGAAGTGCAGGCCAAGAATTGTGTCCTGATCTTACATGGATTTTTTTCCACTCACAAGAAAAACATTCTGTATGTAAAGGATCTGCTTAAATAGATGGTGACAAATCTTTCAGCTGCTAAAAAGAAGATGAAATAGGGCTATCCACAGAGCAGCTACGATGATGACAAAAATCTGATCAGCAGTTTTTGCTATTTTAAAAACTATTTAAAATACCAACTTTCAGAGTGGTATTTTTCATTTTTGGTTTATGAATGCATTTAAGAGAAATATGTGCTTCATATGAATTCATGGTTATTACACCACTGCTGCAGCACTTTAGTGTGTGTCAGCATTTTCATGGTGAACCTTTGAGTATTGGGTCTGTAACCTGTCCATAAAAATCTGCCCAAAGCAGGAACCTGACATAAAAGCTAACATAGGTGCATTATTCAGAGCTGGGTGGGATAAAACATTTTAACCTTAGATAAATTAAAAATTATTGATTAATGATTAGATTAATGATAACTGGATTTGGTCACTTTCTTGAATGAGATTGAATACATAATGCAGGGTGCTAAATCAACACTTACAGTATCATCCTAACCTTGTAATACTGAGATGTTTTCAGGATGTAAACAGGGTGTCTCAATTGTTCAAGAAAGGTGGTTTTGGAGTTCTCTCTCTTCCTTAGCTGCCTCTTAAGTACCTGTCCAGGACATGCACTTTTCATGCAGAGACATCATTGTTTCCACATTTTAGATGGGACTTGCAGCTCAGAAACATGCCAAAGGTCAGGAAATGTGTCAGAGTGAAAAATCAGCCTTCTACCCTAAATCCTTAGACTTCACACCAACCAAAAGAAAAGCAGCAACATTCTGAGCTCTTCGTTAGAGTGAATTTTCACCAAGAGATTATTTCTTTTCCTTAAGATCTCTCAGTTCTAAGTCTCTCACAATAGCAACTATCACTTCTATAACAACTGGACTATAAATCAACTCAAAAAAATATTCTGAGATTAATCCTACCTCATCACGCATAACCTTTCAGCAACAAAATTACAAAATTTATATGGAGATTATTCTAAGCCCACATCTTCTGGATGACTGTGAGCACCAGTGATTGTACTGTGAACCTAGACTGAATGTTGATATGCACTTAATATATTTATGGCTTTGTCTGGGAGGGACTGTGTATCTTAATGATGATAAAAGCAGTTAGAAAAACAGCTTGCCTCCTCATTCCACAGTTTATAGCTTTGAAAGGAAAAATATATCCTAGGCAATTTGCAAAGCACACAACTGAAATTTGAAAAGAATAAGATTATTCTGTCAATGAAGAGCTGCAAGCATAATTTTGGATGACTGAGACTGGAAGGAAAAGCAAAAAACACCACAAAAAGCCGTTTCATTCATCCAAATAGAAGTAGAAAGTCTTTGAAATCTAAGAAGTCACAATCTTGAAGGCAAAACCCACATTACAAAGAGGGCTGTGGAGTCATTTTTTGAGGGGCCAGATCAAGGTTATTTTTGAAAGTCAAATGTGTGCAGTCCAGGCTGTGGTAGTGTTTTGGTACTGGCCATTTTGATAATGCAAAAGAGAAAGCTTTAACAACAATATACCACTTATAATAATAATGTTGCTATAGAATGCTTTAGAATATGTAACAACATATAAAACACACTAAGGTATATTGTTTTAAAAAAATCTAAGCAAAGTATAGTTTATGGGAATCTAAGTGGGTAATTCCTTACAGCTGCAGTCTCCAAGATAACTTAAACATTTGAGTCCCCTTCATGTCTTGACAGCAGTTCTTATTTGTTTGCTTTAGGTATTAAAGCATCACTTCAGTATAATGAAGTACCACACCAAATTCAATATCTACAATACAAAATAAAAAACATCCTTATTGCTAATCACCTTATAAAGTGGAAAAGTTTCCTAACTGCCTTTATCTTTCAAACATCAGAAATTTCATATTTTAAATTAGAGTAGGCAATGGGTATTAACAGTCTGACAAAGAGAAACATGAAGATCCCTCTCCAAACCCACATTCTGCATTTATATATTAGCTTCTAATATTACAGGAAAATTACTACACAGTGTGCTCTAACAAAGAAGCAGATATTTTATATACAACAATTATAAACTCAGATTCCATTCCCCTTGATTCATCATTTAAGCAGGATGAGAAATTGAGGCTTAATTAGAAAGGTACATCATGGGACAAGACACAGAGAGCCCCAGTCAGAGCCTGAGAACAGCTGATTCATCCATTTATTTTCTCAGTAGAAGGGGGTGTTTCTGGATCATTTATCATGTGAGATGCTCAGGACACTGTAGTTTAAAAGAGCCAAATTAATCAGGGTACTGACAGCTCTTCCTTTCTAACAAGATTTCTCCTTACTTTGGCAAGTTCATTTCCAGGTATTAAAACCTAATTTTAGTTTGAAGCTAAACCTCTGACTTCTGTGCTAAGCCAGTGTAGAACAACACATCAATACTGTATTTCCATTAATTTGAAACAAATTTGTAAAAGGAAGTGCTCTGTGGTTCACAGACAGGCCCTGGAGAAGGAAGGGGAGGCACCTCACACCAGTAACATGGGACACTTTTCCAGGAACATTTTGGAAAACATCTGGATCCCATTGTCCTGTATGCCACAGAACCTACATGTAAAAACTAAGGGGTGCACCAGGGGTGCATATATGTAGATATATCTATCATTAAATTATCCCTACACATTTAAGAATTGTTACACTTTGTTGTTTTGGGTTTTTTTTTTAGTTTTACTTTGTATACTTTTATTTGCTTTCTGAAAAACTAATGCTCATTTTTCAAGATGTTTATGACAGTGCTTCCCAAGGAATATCCTGGAGTCTCTTTCAAGACACCCAAACAGAATGAGGAAAAGATCTTCTGCTTTCTAGAGCATTGCTGAGTGCAGTTCATGCAAATTAAGTTGCCAGTTTCTGTTCTTATGCAAAGCTCTCTAAATGGCTTTACCCAAAGTATGTGCAATATTGAAGGAATCCTAACCTAAATGGTTTTTAAGGTAACTTCACACACAGAGGAAGTCACAACAACCCTGGGAAAATCATACTGCTTCTGGATTTGTTGGCTTGGCTTTTAATTTTCTTAGAAGGCTAATGCATGAAAGGTTAGAAGAAAATATAAGCCCTAAATCAGATACACTGGGGAGGAAATTGCATCTAGGAAGTGGCAGAATATGCTCACCAGGCCATAAATGAAGCTTTAGGGGTCTACCTGCCTATATAAGACTTGGATTCAGCATTACATCCCAGTTTGACATTACACCTCAGCACAGGCTTAAAGCTAAGCCTGTGGTAACTTGCACTGAAGACAAGATAGGGTTTTTTTTAAGATGCCAATCACTAGGGAAGCTAAAGGTTTTTAGTTCAAATATCCCAATTCTTACCTGCAGACAGCAGGACTCCTGAAACAGAGAGCAGTTTTCTGCAGCACACCTCGCTGTTTGAGGAAAACATTTATTTCAATTTTCAAAGCCTGAAGTTAGGTATTTAAATCCAAGCCAGGTACATAAATAATAAATCTGCATGACTTTCAGACCTGCTGAGTTCCCACTGATTTTAATGAGGGCAGTACACGTTCAGATCCTCTTGAAAGCAAGATTGTGTAGATACCCAGGCATGAAAGAAAAATCTTGATTTCGAGATGGAAACAGCTTTTATAAGAGCCAGCTGGAGTTTTTTAACACTCCTTTTACATTGGGGGGTCTGCCTCTGAAAGATTATCAACCAGAATGTCCCACAGGAAGAGCTGCACTTTTGTTTGCAGTGGGATGGTACCCAAGGCAGGCTGCCATCCACCCACTTGATGGTGAAGTTAAAACATGTACAATTTAAACTGAGTTACTTCACTAACAGCCCCACACACACCAGGATCTCCTAAAAAGATGGCAAGGAAGCTGAAGCATCAAAAAGAAATCATTGCTTCAGACTTCTCAGACATGGCAAGAGCAAGACACTGGTTTTAATGCATCTTTTAGAACACATCTCACACAAACCAGCTTGGTTTAGATGTTTTTTCCATCACAGGAAGGATGAGAGCTTGAAATCTGGGAATAGTCAAGCTGTTATACACTTTAGCCAGCAAATTTCATCAGGTCATGGCCAGTTGAGCTTTCACTTCTATTTCTGAGGTGGGAGATTGAAGCCATCCACAGCCTGTATGAAACCCTGGTTCTGCCAGCCTCTAGAAGATGGGCAGGTTCAAGACTCCAGCACTGACCCAAACAGCATTGGTCACCACCTCCAGCACCTTCTGTGTCAATATATTCAGTGGTGCAGGCAAAACACTGCTCAGTGCTTTGCAAGAGGTTCCTCTGCAGTGCCTGGGGTAGAGCTGCTTCTTGGTGCTCACACCATTAAAATAATGCATGTGGCACAATCCATCATCCATGGTAGACACTAAGCACTCTCTAGTATCAATTACCAATTAAGAACTGACAAACAAATTTTTTTGATTAGCAGACCAGTAAAATTACAGTCTGCTGGGAAAGCAGTATCTCACATCCTTTTCTAGACTCACTCAGCCAGCCCATTCTCAATGAAACAGAAGGAAATTCAACTGTGAGAGCAGCCTCTGAAAAATCAGGGGAAAAAAATTCCACATGTGATTTTCAGATATTGTAGATTTTTGACTTCAATTTACAAGTTCATCACATTTCCTAGTGCCACATTGCATTTATTAGTGTAAACAGCATGGTGGGTAAGATCACAGCAAATCAACAGGGAAGAAAACAATTCATATTGCTGGCAGAGTTTATATACCTGCTCATTACTTTCAGCAAATTGCTCATAAGGACACAGCTTTTCCAGAAGCTGTTTATTTAAGTGCCTAATGGATATTCTTGTCACAGTAGGCCAAGAAAAGTCACATCAAAACCTTTGACACATCATTTGATGCTATTTTATATTTTAAGAAATTTGGCACACATCACATTACAGTGCAATGCATTATTAAGTGTCATTCCAGGATATGAGATAATCAATCAGAAAGAACCTTTGGGATCAAGTGAAATTGAATAACTGACATTTCAGAATGAACAGAAGTGTAGGGTTGACTGAAGAAGTTGCCATTTAAGGGAAAAAAAAACTGATCAAAGATGCTTAATTATTTCTATTTCCCCTTTTTCTCTCCATAAATATTCCTAGTAGTGTTGCATTTAGTCTCAAATCCAAGGATCTTCCTCTGCTCAGTGCTTGGATTTCCCACTATCTACACTGTGAGTCCTGGAAAGCCATAAAACACAAAGAAATTCCCTGTTAAGAATCTGATCATGTTACTCAGACCACTTGGCCTTGTGCTTGCATTCATTATATGGAATGGAATGCTAGGAAATGCTCTGAAAGGCAGGAGCAGAGGGGATTAGGGAATCTCTTTGGGTCTCTCATTCCCTTCCCACCCCCTTCCCCTCTCCCTCTGTCCTGGGTCAGGCTCCTTTCCCAGATCAGTCTCTGTGCACTCCAAAATGCAGACTGATGGTGAATGCTGCAGAAACTGAAACCCCCTCTGGAGAAAAAAAAAGAAAAAAAGAAAGTGAAAATAAAGACAAATTGCTGTTTATCTGAAACAATCCAAACCTGTTCTGATGGGTATAAATAGTAGTTGGAAAACTTACTTTTGTGACCCAGTATATCAAATGCAGCCTTTCTGTTTGGCATAGGCTTAGTCCAGAAACAGTCCAGGCTGGGGAAGGACATGCCTGTCACACACATAATGGCTCAGTGCTCTGCACTGAAATAATTTATGAATACCAAGAGGGTTAGATTCTGCAACTAGGGTTCAGGAAAAGGCACATTACAATATATTTTATAACTTCTTTAATTCCTTTAGCTATGAGTGCCTCCTTTTAGCCCTTTTTCATGCATTTCACAAGCCTGCACATCTATTCCCTGGGCAACCTATCCATATCACAGAGGCAGCTCTTGAACAAGGGCAGCCAAAGAAGCACCTGTGCCCTTGGGTAGAGATATATGAAAACAAAATACATACAAACGCAAATGTCCAGTGAATTTACCACATTTCTAAAATATCTCACTGAAAGAAATTCTCAGCAGCATCTCTCCAGAATGTCTCCTTTCTCTCATCTCAGAAGACAGCTTGCTGGATGGTAAAAAAACCACATTTTAATAGGTGCCATTTAATTCAGTACCATGTAAGCAATGACATGGCCTCTGCTTCACAGACAGGAAAGGGATTTTTGAAACCAACTAACCTTAAATACTTTCAATTTACTAAACACATGAGCTAGCAGTATGATGTTCAAAACTGACAAATTTAACAGGTCCCTTTTAATTATCTTCAGCTAAGTAGTCAGCTAAAGAGATCTCTTCAGAAGCAAAGCAATGAGTTAGGCTTATAAATCCCAGAGTAGCATGGGATTTAGTAGGATGTCAATTCCTTTAGTAGGGTGTCCATTCCATGAAGCAGCTGCTGAAAACCTTAACCTCAGATGTTGCATTTTCCTGGCTGACCATGCAGAGGTGAGGCCAGAAAGGGTCTGGTGTAAAGGAGCAGAAGGGTCAAGGAGCAGCCCAGTCAGAGAAGCAAATGCCCACTGCAGAGCAGGTAATGCTTCCCTAGGGAAACCTTGTCCTGGTAGAGGCCACTGAGAACTGCTTGGTGCACAGTGTCTGGGCCTTGCTGGACAGTTTCTAATACTGGAATTTCCCTTGGGAAGCAAATAGTACCATTAAGTTCCCTAACAAAGGAAGTACCCTGTGCCAATTAGGCAGTACACACAGGTTTTCTCCTTTGGTATTTCTCCTAACATTCTGTGTGTGAGGAAAATCCAAGGGCTCTGTTCCCATTGGGAAAGAGAACTGCAGCATGCAAGCAATGGGACCATCCCAGAGTTCTATTAATATACTCATGTCCTAAGGCACAATTATGGTAAGATGCATTTATTTATCAAAAAGTCTATGTACTAATACAGTAACACAGGCCATCTTCCTAAAGACACACTTTGGCCTTCTGAGTATTTCAAGCCACACCCAGGAGCCCTCCCCTGATGACACACCCAGTCCTACAGCCATATTCCTACCTACTGTTCAGCATCACTCAGAATTTGGGCTGAAGAGAGAATACAGAAGCAGTGTTCATCAGAACTCCCAAAAACTCAGGTGCATGAGAACTCCTGAGCAGGAACTGGTGCAGTGCTTTGGGCAGGGAGCTGCATCTTGCTCACACACATCTAAAGGAATTCACAGCTTCTAATAAGGTCCAATTTTCCCACTTCTCAATTTTATCCCAAAGACAAACAGTTCCCTTAAAGAGCCAGAGCAAAAGAGCAAGTCAAGCTCTTAAGCAGTGGTCACACCACGTAACCTGTCTGAAGATTTTCCTGTACAGTTCAAAGGGCCTGAAGGGGACCTGGATTCTTTGAAGTACAGCTCCCCATGGTGTTTCTTCCCATAAAGAGCAAAACATGTGCCATAAAACTTTATGATCAAACTTAGAGGAATCTGGCCAAGAGCCTCAGAGTGCAAGGAAACTAATTAGTTCAAACAACCCCCCCCAGTCCCCCTGTTAATTCTCATCCAAACAGCAGCAAACCAAACAGAAGTTAAAAAGCTTAATAAAAGTACAGCCAGGCCACAAGACACCCGTTTCTCTTTATACAGGATTTTTTTCTAAGACAACACATTACAAGAGCAAGGAAACATGCCTTAGTCATACTGCCTATCTTTCTAATGCATGGGAAATACCCAGTGATCCCTAGGGGAAAAGAAACCGATTCCAGTTTTGCCCAGGTATCAGTAACATGGTGTTTTATATCTACCTGTATGTACAGTTAGAGAAAGTGCAGTGTTTCAGTGCTATTATGCAGGGTATTCAGAAACATTACATAGATTTAACTAGGAAAGAAGGAAAAGGGTCAGTAGCAGCACAAGCAATCAGCCTAGCCAAGGCAAAACAGGACACTTGCTCATGGTTATCAAGACAATTACATGAACATGTGAATGATCCTGGGGTCAGGAATTGCAGAAATAAATTATTTCAACAAGAGATGCTACAGCAGCACAGTGGAACGCGCTTTGCTGAAGAAGTTTGGAGCTGATGAAGGCAGGCACCAACCCAGCAATCTGCTGCCCAAACTGCAGTATTAGGTTATGATAATGCTGACATTTCCAGTGAGTGAGTAACATAAAGTTCAACAGATTGGCTGGATTCTCTCACCTGAGGATCTGTGTCACTGTAGTGCCTGAAAACTGAAATTCTCCTCACTGTAAGCCCAGAGCAGGATACTCCAGCTGCCTGTGCAGAGACCATGGCCCACTAAGCAGCAGAGGAGGCAGTTTCAGGAACTGCAGCTAAGCTAGACATGGAATTTCAATATTTACTATTTTGGAGGGGGCAGGAAGAGGAGAACAGTGACTAACAATCATATTTTCCCAAGTTGCTTCCTGTCTTACCTTGCACTGTGTGGAAAAGCTGGCAAGGCCATTTTTGCAAAACATGACACTCACAAAAATTAGCTCCTGTATCACTCAGTAGCTTCCAGGACTGTGCCATGAGATTTCCCCTACATGAAGATCCCTCATGCCAGAAGGAGACAGCTAATTCTGTGTGTGCCCTGTAGGCTCCAAGAAAGCAGAGACCAAGAACTGTACCAGAACTGGGTTTGTCACTTCTGCCCCAAGGATCCCAGCAGTAATGCACAGCCCTGTGGAGGAGCCCCACCTTTCCACAGGATCCTCACAACTCCTGATCTCAGAGCACTTTTCTACCCCAACAAGGATAAATTTAACATGATCTAAACATGATTTAAATTGAACATGATCTAGCACAGTCCAGCTTTGTCCAGGCTCCTCATCCTGGGAGACAGCTGTACCAACCAAAGGAGGAAGGAAATGGTGACCAAGGACACCTGCTAAGAGACCTGTGGACATACCACAGCCTACCAGCTTTCAGTTGCAGAAAGTTTTCTGTTTTCTCTGGACAGTCACATCAAATGAAGGTAATACAGGAAACCAAAATGCCTCTGCACGACCTGATGGTTGCGACTAAGATGGTGCTAGATGCTGTGAAATTCCTCAGTAATGAGAAAAGAGGTGGCAGGGACAACTCATCATAATGTGCTTCAGTCTCTGCAGTGAAGGGAGCTTCTGAGTCACTTTACAGAGGGACCAGAAAGCTGATCCCACTGCTCAGTTCAAAAACCCCAGCTTGTCCTTGGAAATCCACATTTTGCATTATATTCTGTTTTATACATGGCTAAAGTCACAGAAACCCCTGTGATGACTTTAATTAGCAAGGGTTATTGACACAAATGTTTGTGGGCTCAAGTCCTGAGAGCACAAACATCCACATTCTCTCACATAGTAATTTCAATTTTTTATACCATTTGTGGGTAAGAAAGAGCAATTTACAAAGTAATACACTTACTGCACTGTGATTTGAATTTGCATAATAAAAGCATTTGCCTTTTAAAACATATATTAATGCTTAGAAAGAAAAGTGAATGTTCTAATATAATTCAAGATAGCTAGACACAGTTCCATTATTTTAATTTACATTTTATTGGGTTTTTGCTTTGGTAAAGAAACACATGTTATAACTAATCACAGTTCTAATTACTGCCTGATTTTATCTTTTATTACTGCTAAAATTTCTATTAAGGGAATGAAAGAAACTAATAGGATCATTTAAAGATCAATAGGAAATATTGCTTACATAGAAGTTGCAATGCATAAACTTCAACCCAACAGACAGAATCAAAATAATTCCTTGAAAACAGAGGATTATGAATTCATTCCACTTAGGAAAGAACACAAACTGATTTAAAGGCTATCCACAAGAAGAATTCCTTTTAATTTCACTCCTCTGAGAGCAATAGGCAAACAAAAGACACAACACAATTATGATTAACTTTCCACCTCCACAGTTCTAATACTCTTTGTACAGAGTCTGAGTATCTTTAAAGGGTATCATTAAGATCTGGAATGCACCTGCCATTTGTGAATATAGACATGGGGATGTGACTTGCTTACAATTGTACCATCATAGTCTCATGACCCAAATTCTGATTTTAAAATGATGCTTAGTTAGATCCCACTGACTATCCAGTCTATCTAAAACCTCTTCTTCACTTAGTTTTGGCAGAAAAATAATTATTTTACTTCAAGTCACTACTATGTCCAAAGTGGTTAACCCAGAATGAATGTCATACATAAAAACATGAATATGATCACATGACAATACCTACTTTGATGCAACTTCTTATGTTGGCTGCCAGAGTGAAAAGTATAGGTGTACTGACATACCAGAGGTGAAATTAGAGCAGGATAGCTTCTCTAATTTTCATTAATAATTTTGATATCTTTTCAAACCTCCAGTGTCCCAGAAAGAATAAGGAGAAGAACACAGGAAATGCATTTTAAAGCCCAGTTCATGTAGATGCAGTACCTGCCCATGACAGCAAGAAAAGCAGAGTGGCAATGCAGGTGCCCAGACTTAAAAGCACCAAACCTCTAGACCTGTTCAGACCATTATTTTTATCCCAAAATATCTCTATTTCTCTTTTCTGGCTCTGCAGTGAACTCTGCTATGTTCTCTTTCTTTGAAAGACTGAAAAAACAACTGTGTCCACAGAGAGCCAGCTCAGGTCTAAACAAGGTTTTCAAGGTAAAGCAGAGTCAGATGAACAGTGTCTGCTTGCAATGGAGGTCAACTGAGCCCAACAGGTGATGCTGTAGGTCTGTGTACAGGCTCTCCTGGGAGTCAGGGTAAACATCAGTGACTGCTAAACATCTTCTAGAAACCTGTGATCACACCAGGACAGCTGAGTCCTCCAGGGGCTGTAGTGCCTGATGGGGCTGCAGTGGCACCTGCACTTCTGAGCATTCCTAGGAACTACAACTCTGCAAGAAGGAGGAGGAAAAACTCCAGGGCCCTCCAGGACCTTGGATTAAACGTGAAGGCAGCCCTGAAGTTCGTGCCCCAGAGCCTCACTCGATGTCTTTTATTTCAGCTTTCTCCCAGCCTGAACTTGAGTGTACAGATCTTGAAAAAAGCAGCAGACAAAACCCCTAAAAACTACTCAATACACATATTAGTGGGCTCAGAAGGTTTAAGTACATAATGGTGAAATGGACTGAGATAAAAGCAGAATTATCAGCAATGGAAACAGAAGCCATTTTGCTTCTGCTGCAAAGAATGTGACAATTCTGCTATTTTTAAAGACAGGATTAAAGGGTTGCTGCAAGCTATTACACATAATTTATAAAACTCCAACTAAATTGGGGTGATAGCCAACAGAAAACTTGATTTCAAGTTGGTAAAAACTGATATAAGACTGGAGTGACCTTTCTCTAATAGATGTTGTAAGCCTGTTAAAATTTTCCATTTCCTACAAGGAACTATGAAAACAAAGATCTTCCTGCTTTAAGAAGGATTAATACCTAAAGTCAAACATATCCAGTGTTCTCAAATTATATGGCTTAGAAAACTAATAAAGAATATTTTAGAAAAACAAGTCATATCCATAAGGAATCTGTACACAGTGGGTGACTTCTAAATCATAACATCCCCAAGAACATCCACAACAAACTTCCTAAGAACACAGAAAGGAAAATATCACTGTTCTAAATACAAGCCTTGCACCATCAGGTGTGAGTGCAATTCACTGCCCCAAACCATTTGTCACCTTTGTTTATGTTGTTTCTACACAGAATCCAATCCTCTTGACACTGCCTCTGTTTTAAGAACCAAGCAAATTATTGGCTTCTGTTTCTAACTCTGAGACATCTGTTTTCCTCTTTTGTCACTGTATCTTTTTTCTTTTCAGGAATCACTTGCCTGGAACCACAACAAGCTCTGTTATAAATCAAACCAGTAGATTAATTTACTCCAATAATAATTGCACAGGATTTTTTGGGGGGTGGAGGAGAACAAGAGGGGGAGGGACTCAATATCACACAGCATTTCAGGCAACACCCTACTGCTGGTGCAGTGATCTGCACCTCACATTTCATAATTGTCTAAACTTCATAATCAATGGTTTTCTAGAAACAAAGAGTGCATATATGTGTGAACGAATGCAAAATTATTACAAGGATTGCACTTCAGCCTCTGTTTCCTGGCATTTGCAGGATCACCTTGCCAGTTTCACTATTTCACAATGAAAACTTGTTCCTCTTTTCTTGGTTTTGTTCCACATTCAGATTACCCAGGGATTTCCCCTGATCCAGTGACTTTCATGCACCGGCAATCACTCTGCCCTTGCCTCTTTCCTGATCCCACCATTAACTTCACACTGAAGTCTACAGATACAAGTATGGCACCAAACACTTCACTGCCATGACCATGAACCAGTTCCAGATGTTGCCCTGCAGAAGGAAGCTTCAGGCTGTGTTTACATTTGTTCAACAAAAAGCTGTACAAGATTGCAGAGATTAAAACTGGACATGGCACATTCCACCAGTCATCTGCACTCATGTCAGTAACAAGAGTTCTTATTTCTGAGGGATGCTCGTGCAGGAGTAGCTATTTTTGGGGATGTTTTGGTGGGCTTTTAAGTTTATGGGAATTGCAGGGACAATGTTTTTCTAAGAGGATGATTCAATACAGTGGGTAATGTATTTCAACTACACAAATTCAGCATGCAGGCCCTGGATGTTTCACATGGTTTCAACAATCCACACTCTTAACAGCTTAAACAAAGACAATCACATGGGCTTAATAAAGTCAGTGGTAATAAAAAAGAAAAGCTTGACTTTAAGAGGAAAATATTTATATTGGAAGCAATAATTATATAGTACTTTTCATCCCCAGAAGTGCTTTTTAAGTGTCATCTGGTGGTTTGCTTGAAAGACTGAGCCAGGATTGCATTTCTTCTCCCCACTGCCACCAGCTTGCTGTGTGGCCTAGGATTCATTGCTTAGTGTTGGCTTTTCAGCAGTTCCAAGCACCCACCCATCCTATAGGGTGCCACTGAAAAAAAATCAGACCAGCAATGCTCTTGGGCCTCATTTTTTCCACCTGTAAAATGAGATTAGTTACCCTATTTTGCAAGGCTGTCATGCACATTAATCATTATTTGTAGGTTTTCTGGAGATCTTCACATCAGAGAGTACTACAGTAACCTGGCTTCATTTATGGCATTGTAAAATAATCCCCAAGCCAAGAACTGAAGTTGCTCCCTGAGGTGGAGCAGAGCTGTCTTCAAGTGTAAGAAGTAGCAAGTGGGTTTACAGTGAGGGAAGGGTGCCTGCCAGTCATTAGCAATGCCTACACCCTCCCAGCTCCATTACATGAGCCTCTGGGAGCCACTGTAGGGAACAGGAAGGAAATGTATCCCCTTTCTCTCTTCCTCTCACTCACCACCTCCAGCCTCCCTCCCTCTGACCACCAGAAAACAGCAGCAGTGGATCAGGCAGCTGCTGCTTGTGAGCACTGCTACTTTCTTTTGGAACCACCCTGTTCGCTCCTTTGGTGTTGCTCAGAGCAGCCCAGGGAGCCACCTCTGTGTCTTGACCATTTGGGAGCACTTTGGCAGCTGCCTGCTCCCCTACACTGAGAACACCAAGCACCTGACAGCTGCCCAAGGCAGCAGCCTTGAGATATCATTGAACATAAATGCATTCAGGTCAATTCCTGCTCAGCTGGACAAGTGCCCCTTTCCTCCCTGCCTTGCAGCAGCAGCTGAGGCTCCACTGAGTGTGCAGCACCTGACACCCCTCCCAACACAGGTAACAGGAGTGGTGGGAGGGCCTCTCACTCCTGAACAAAGCACGAGACAAACAGCTGAGAGAGGATGCAGCAAACTGAGTAGCTGCCATGTGCACTGCAGATCTGCCAGAGAGATCATCTGCTGAGAAACTGCAGCTTCATTTCTTCAGGACCTCACAAATACACACAGCTTAAAAAAAAATTTATTTTTTTGAAAAGTCAAAACATTCTACAAGGTAAGAAAGGAGCTAGATTTAACTCTGCAGCATAGACTCCTTCAAGAACCTCTGCTCCACAATACAGCAGACTAGGAAGAGGACAATGTGAAAAAACTGAGCTAATTAAAATGCAACTCACACATGAGTGCTGCTGGAATGCATGGGATCAATTTTCATTGTCATCACTACAGCAGGGCCAGAGAACTTCAAATGCTTTTTATCAGATTCTCTAACCTACACAAGAATTAGGTTCCAAAACCACCTCTTCTAATTCCTCTATCCTCCCAGGAAAATTTGGCATCCAGTTATGGACTCTGGCATAGCAAAATCCCTACTCAGTACTGGAAAAGTTTCTATTGGACCTTGTTTTTCTGTTCTTCCTCCAGGCATAGAAAGGCACCTGATTTGTTTAGGCTATTTAATCAACTTCCAAACACTATCTTCTTCCAAGCTCTAATTCCTTATTTGCTCTACTCTAATGTTCAAACAATTAATTCCCACTTGTCTAAATTGCCCAACTGTCTATCCTGAGCTTTTATCCCATTTCAGTTCTTGGTTAGTACCCAAGTTAACTTCCTTCTTGCCCTGAGCAATTGGTAAGTCCTCTCACACCCAGCCTCTCAACATTGCAGCCTGCTTGTTCCACTTGGCAGGAAAAGCTGCTGAGATTAGCTTCTAGTGCCTGACCTACATTTCTGGAGAACTTGGGAGTGGAGAATGGGTTTCTACAGCAATTCCTCAGGATATTCAATAAGCTTTTTCATGACAGTTTAATAGCCATATATACACCTCACTATTATTCTTGTAAGTTCTTGATTCTTTAAAAAAATCCCTGCCATGTTAAATATCCCAGTTATTTAGCACAAGATCTTCTGTATACAACAAAACGTATTTGAAACCACAATGACTTGAAATGACTTTAATAAAAGGGATGCTCAAGGCTTATGAGGCTTTGATTTTCATTTTCACTAAGGCCTTTACTTACTCTGGCAGAATCAAATGAGAGCAAATGGAATACAGACATGCCTTACACTCGCTTTAAAAGGCCATTACACAAACGAGAGGAGTCCCCCCTGTCTGGTAAAAAGAGAAGCTGAACCATTTACCAAATTATGAGAAGCAGCCTTTTCTCCAGCAATGAGAGTCTATTACTGTGCTTCACCAGAACCTCAGCAAGTCAGAGAAATTGCTGTAGATGTGATGAAAAGCTCATCTTAGAGAATACAGCATCACATATACATCTCCCTCAGAATTTATTTGGCTCTTGCAAACCCATGAGCAATTTCCTCACACCTATTTTTCCCACCATCCTTCATAGAAGCTAACTTGAAAAGGTCTTTTCTTCTGGGAGATATACAGCAGCTTGTTTCTTGCTATTACACCTGCTGTTTCAGTTTGAGGGACATTATTGTGTTGTTAAAAAATATCAGCAGTGAGGGAGTTGGTGTGACAGACATAATTGGTAAAAACTTACAATAGAGTATTGCCCACAAGTGATACATATTGTGAAAATTACACACATAAATGTCCATCACTTTTTTTGTGGGCACACAAAATAAGGGACTCAGTCTTAGAGAAGTGCCATGAATCATTTCTAGCAGCCAGCAATAAATGGTCATTTACAAATGAACATATTTATAATATCACTTAAATGCACAATTTAGAATAACCTCCTTATATTTGCATTCAAGCTCAGCCATGAATCACTGTGCAAACTGGCTGTTTGTTGATTGGCAGCCTTAGGAATAGATTCCTTTCTGTTTCATATCTCTGAGTTCTTTAGGGGGGGAACTTTGCTTAAAGAATGCAAATGAAGAGTGATGTCAATATTCTTAAAAATATTTTTTAAAAGAAGAGCCATTTTAACAGGTCCAGCCTGAAATCCCAGAGGACAACATTACCTGTGCACTTCAAATTTTAGTGTGACCTTACAAGCTCATCTCATTCCCACATGACCAATGCCATTCACTGCTAGAAATTTCCTGTTCCCAAGGGATGACTTTTCATCTCTGAAAAGTGGCACAGTGCAGTTAACACTGGAGTGTTGCATTCTTTCCACCACAACACACCAATGCAGCCTGAGATTACAGGGCTGCTGTTTGTTAAAGCCCAGCAGGCCAATCCTCTCTCTGCTTCTTGAACTTTGCACTCATGAGACCACCTCACCCAGAACCAAACCATCCTGTTTGAAGGGAGCAGGAAGACCATGACTTCTTGCTCATGACATGGAATTCACTCTTGTTCTGCTCCTTCCTGCTGCACAGGCACACGTCAAGGGCTGGCTTCCTTTCCCACTGCAGTCCTACATCCCCCAACTGCAATGCAATTACACAGAAATGATACCAAGCTCCACAAAGAAGAGAACAAAGTCCTAAAACTTCCCCTCCTCCTCACCACCAAGATGTGCAAAAATTGCATTTCCTTCCATCCCTTTGAAAGATAATTCAGTTGCCTTGTTAATGTCAGGAAGATCATATTTAAACTCTTTCTTTAGCAGCTCAATGCCCAGCTGGGAGGTGAAAGGCTGCAATCGATGTAGTAACCATACAACAGATGAGTTTCAAGCACTACACATTAGGCTTTATGGATTTCTTTAAAGTGTGCTTTAAAAAAAAAATAACAAGGAAAGAAATTAAAAGACCCATCCTACCATTTCAGCTTTCACAATCTTTTATACAATCCTCATTTTTCAGAGCTAGGAGAGAATAAAAACCCAGCCTTTCAGACCTTGGAAACAGGTGAGTGCATAAAATAGCTGGGCTAATAAATGTCATAGTGTCCCTCCAGTTTCCCTAAAGGCTGTGCTTAGTGCTCCAACACAACAGGGGACTGAAATTATCTCCAAAGCAGATAAATTCAAACTTTGGTGACAGGCAAGAACAGATCAGAGTGAGATGGATCCTGACAGGCAGTTATTCAACCAAGCTGTTTTACTATTTGCTTAACAGCCTTGAATTTCTCTTCAAATTCCAAAATACAACACATCACTGAAGAAAAGTTAGGAGCAAAAATAGAAAGTCCAGGTTGTTTCTTCTGGAGGACAAATTCCTCAGAACATGTGTTATTTGAGCTGTTTTTTAAAAATATCTAGAGACCCTGATTTCCTTTGCAAGTGCCCCCGTATTTGCATTAGCTGGTGCAGTGCAAACAGAATCTCACAATTGGATGCATATGCCAGGATTTTATACATATAAACGTGTGCATGGAAGAAATACTGGCTTATTTATGCTTCCAATGCAACACTGATACATATTGAAGTGAAGTGTACTTTTGTGCAACTTCAAGTATGGGTAAGGTCTTTTATTTATTCAAGTCATAGTTGAGAATATAATTCTGGGACAGGACATGTAAAGGTAAAATGAACCAAATACCTAGAAAAATAAACCCCCAAAGAATGGCAGTTGAAGCAAATTGACAGCCAAGCTATGTAAGTGATATCAGAAACATCAGTGAGGGGGTGAATTTGATGCTGCTTTGACAGTGCAGTTCTGCACACTGAAACACAGCTTTAAAGAGCAGTTACATGCCTGTAGTAGTGCCCATAGAAATGCATGCTTTACCTTTTGCTTAATTGCTTTATAAAAGAGAAAAGTCTACAAGTACCAGGTCTAAGTTTTGTCAGATTAATCTGTCACAGGATGGCCACATCACACTCAGGGTCTCCCAAAATGCAGCACACTCAAGAGCTATTTCATGACTATCCCAAACACTCACAGAACCTCTGTGCCAGAGCAATGCATTTGGTATTTATTTCTGATTGCCAGCACAATGAACAGGTCACTTTTGGTCACAGTTAAAGCTGTAGGCAGACATCCTGCACCATATCAGCTGTTCTGGAGTTCTGTGTGTCATGAAGGTACAAATGGAGCAGTACCAACTGTATAAAACAGATATTCCCTCCTCTGCCATTATTCATGAAACAAACTGAATGTACCATTGCTATAAGGAGAGGCAGGTTTTTTCCCTCACTGGAAAGCCTGTGGAAGGCAAAATGGCATTGCTCATTTTAACTTATTCCTACTGCTGCTGAAATAACAGGAGCTGTTTCAAGACAGCTGAACCCCATTGTAATAGGTCTCAGCCTTTCAAAAGGAAGAACTGAGCCATCTGCAAAAGGAGAAAGAGAAAAAAATCCCATCTCAGAAAGCTGTGGATGTAGTTTCAGCAAGCTGCCTACAGCTGCAGAGTGAGCCTGCCACACATTGCTGCTTTGAGCAGCCAGCAGCCTGTGCTGAAGGAATACTGATGGAGGGCCTGAGCCTCAGAAGAGCTGTACAAAATCAGCTGCCAGACTTTAGGCTGTAGATAATGCATAGCATGTCTATGTGAAGCCACCATTTATGAGGCAGAACTAAATGGCAATGTTAAGTACACAGGTAAATGAATATGCAGCTATAATGTAATGCTCAAGAGCCTTCTCTAAATTCATTGGAGTTTCTCTGATTTCAGTGGCCTTTTCAATGAGCCTCAAGACCACAAATTATCAAAATATAGGACTTAATCAAGTAGTTCTGCTTTCTCACTGATTTAATCTGCTTTATCCCCTCCATTTCTAGATAATGAGGAACCAAGTGTTATAAGTTCCATTACTTTGCTATTAAAAGGAAATCTAAGCCTTAGGTTTTCTTGCTAAAGTAAAGCTCTCAAGTCAGAGTCCCCAGTGCCACTTCTGTTGATTGACCTAAATATCTTCCTTACTTTTCAGGTCTTTGGTCAGGCAAATTGATTTCTGTACTTTCCTCTGTGATAAGGCCCCCACAGAGATGCCCCTGGTCACACAGTCCCTGTGCGTGGTATTCCTTAACCATCCCCATGTGCTTGTGCAGAGTCACTAGAAAATTGAGGACCAGTATCAGGCTATTTACATCTTAATTTATCAGTATATACCTGGGCTTGCACTGAAACAGTGTTTATGTGTAACAAAATTAGAATAAACAAAATAATTGCCTACCCAGTATGCTGTATTTTTTTTCCAAACTGCATCACCCATACAGATATATTTCATGTGTTGAAAATACTGCAAGAGATTTTCAACTCTTGGGACACTAAGAATATATCAGATTTCATTCTATGTGGTCTTCATTATCAAAAAATAACTGAGGCATACAGTAAGGCAATATAAAACCTGCTCTTCTTGAGGACTGCCTACATCTCTCTTCTACTCCTCCTTTGGGCAGTATTTTCTTTGGGCACAGACACTATCTCACCCTACATATCTACCAGACTGGAACTGCCATCTCAGTTGCATAGGCATAGGTGTCCATGTAATAAACCAACAGTAATGTCATGAAATAAGAATAAAGACTGGTGACTCACAGTGCTGACTTTATTGCACTGGAGAACACAACATCCAATTAACCAGGACCCAGTGGTACCTCAGTGAGCCTTAGGGCAGGGCAGATTTAGTTTCCACAGCATATACCTCCACATTAGAAGAGTAAAGGTGGTGGACATCACGTCCTCACAGTGATGGGCAGAGTGCAAGCACTCAGAGCAGGATGGAGTAGTTCAGAGCTGGGACCAGGAAAGGAGTTGACCTCAGTTGTTAAAACGTGCTGCAGTAAAAACTCCAAGAAATACTATAACACACAGAAGACAGAAATCTTCACATCTTCTGGAAGGACTGGTATACTGGAGTTTCCTCATACTTGCATCAAACAATCCTGTACCAACACTAACCCAGTCAGCAACATGACATTTTCTTCTATCTGTTCCTGTCCTGCTCTCCCATCCCAGGCTCAAATCTCATCCACCCTGTACAACAAGGCCCTTTCTGTGCTGTACTGTTATCTCTGCTGGCCCAGCTCTGTACATCCACAGCCTTCCTTCAGGTGCTAGGTATGCATTTTTCTGATGCAAGCCTGAACTGGTCTGGAAAGAGCCAGGGTGGAGCTGTAACTGTGTGTTTAAAGCCAGAGAGAACAACCAGCTGCTTTAGCAAAATGTTCTTGCAGATAAGGTAGACTAGAATTTACCAGAGCCGTCTCGCTCCTTCTAAGCCTTTCAAACATAACAAAGATGTAATGGTACCTGAGATCCCCAATGAAGAGACTCATTCAATATCAACAAGAGTTACAACACTCTGGTGAAATTCCTGATGGTACAAGAAAGGCCTTTTTCCAAAGCCATTAACTGAGTCAAACTCACATGATCTGTTTCTGTTTGAAGAAGACCACAACACAATGAATTAATGCCAAAATTCCTTTTTTGATACCTTTGCAATATTAGTAGGGCACACACACTATTGCTGATATCCAAAAACTTCAACCTCTGCTTAAACTTTCAGTCCTTTGCCCTCCCAGCTTCTAGCAATAATAATCACTTGGAAGATTTGCTGTTAGAAACAGTCATTGATTTTAAAAATATGAGTGATCAAAGACCTCTGCTTTTCTAGAAGGAAATTTCTGAAGCAGACAGCTACATCAAACTGAAGAATTCAAAAGCTTGGTAAACATTTTTTGCCTTAATGAAAAGCCTAGCAAGTTAGCAATGGATTCTGTCCATCACTCATATTTACATAATTTTCTAAGAAGGCTATTAGGTAACATGAATTTTACTAACAAAAAGGGTGAACACAAATCAAGCATTTTGAGAGATACTGCTATGCATCACTGGCACATAATTCAATGTTATGATGGATTGCTGGTTTTCATACTAATTTCAAGACTTTTGAATCAGTAAAGTAATATAGTTGGTCAACATAATACATTTCATAAATCAGAACTTGATAGATTAATCCACATGGAATTATAAATCACATCAGAGTATTCCCTCCCAAGCAGAGCTTGCTCTCTACCTATTTTTCTTCATGGATTAAAAACCAAAACATTATGAGCTTACATCTCCAAATGACATGTTACCCCTCCAGGGCTATTCCAGAAAGCACTGCAAGATCACACGAGCAAAGTGTGCAGAGTAGGAGAACTTGGCAAGTTCTCTCACAAACTCACAGAGACTGGAACAAGTGCAAATATTAATGAAGTTCATATACCCTCAAAGAGTGCATATCAGAAATTCATCTGTAGCTGACAGCCTCAAACCCTAAGCAGTGAAGATACTGTCAGCAACATCCTTCCTACACATTTGTAAAAAAATATTTCTTCCATCCCTCAAATTTACCTGTTCCTTAAAGAGGATTTTATCTTCAATACTTTTATGAGGAAGAAAAATAAACCACAATTAATTTACTCTCTACCAAGAAACTGTGCAAGCAGAGTTATGGTGAGGTGTGACCCATGGTGCACTGGCCTTGCTTTGCCTATCTTAAAACACCAGACAAAAATGAACAGATGTTGAACTGTTCAACAGAGCCAAGGACACTGGCAGGAAACCTTTTGTGCATCTACCCCTGGAATTCACTCTCAGGCCATGTGTAAGGGACACTGAGCCTGGCAGAGATCAGATCAATTACAGCTGTTGCAGTGTGATGTGCAGCCACTCAGCAGGAACTGACACAAGCCTTAACTAAGCCTTTCTTCTATGCTATAGTTCTAGTCTTCATTTCTCCATTTTAACACCAAGAAGAACAGAACCAACAATCCTGAATTTGCTTGGGTATTTAATAGACTCCTGGCTGACAGCAACACCCCAAACCGTCCCTGTTTAACCCCAACAGCTCTGCAACAGCTCTTTGGACTCCATCAAATTCTACCCCTTGAAGAACAAAACCAACACTGTATTTCACAGGACATCTTCACCAGCATATTTCTTTACCTTTAAAGACCTAAGAAACATTTATGCTGACTTCTATCCTTGGAAGATATTTTAACTCCAGGCTACTGACTGTGCTTATTGCAGGTAAGAGACACTGACTTCCTGTGAGACTTCAACTGTGCTGTATATTTGAGGAAATGGTGTGGGGCTTAAAAGCATGGAATGCTGTGATCATTGTGGAGAAAAGAATTGACCAAATATCCTTAAAAAAAGAATGTGGTAACTTTCCCAGACAAGTTCTGTAAGACTGAATTTGAGAGGCTCCACACAGCTCTGTTCCTTGGTAATGATTATGTAAAACTATTAGATCCTGAAGGCCTAACACTGAAGGCAATATCACTCTAATATCAGTATTCCTTAAATTCTGCCCTAAAAGTGACCAACAGTAAGAATCAATGGGAATTCTAAGACATTTTTATTAGTGGATATTAATCTACATATTCTGTTATATATCTGCTCCCTCCCAGGCTCCTATAAGAGTAAAGTTTTGAACAATTCTACATCTGGCATGATATGATATCAAGAAAAACAGAAATGGAAAGGATGCCATATCTTTCAGGTGGGGAAAAGAAGGTCGGGAATGGCAGCAAAACAATTCCCCACACATACTGGTAAATCCAGGCTTAATATTCAAGCAAGATTTCACTGGCCTCATTTTATTGAGACTGGAATCCTTTATAATTACAGGAGAATTTCCTTGAGACTTCTTACATGGCCCTATTTTTAGAGTGCACATGAGCCATTTTGGTAACAAATTTTTACTCTTGAAGTGCTATCATGAGGCCTTGCTGATCTCTGAGATATGAGTTACAATGCAGATGGCAGCTTGGGGAAATCCTGCTCCTATCTGGAACATCCAAAAGCTCTGATCCCTCCCTCCCTTTATGCCCCTGTGAGCTAAACAGATTCACTCTGTTCACCTGTTCCTGAAACAAGTAGCTCCTAATCAAGCAAAGCAAAGCAAAAAAGGAAGGAAAAAAAAGGTATCATTTACCTTTGCTGTTGTCTTTAATTAAATGTATTCCACTCTGGTGCTGCCACTTAGGCTGAACCTTTTGCTATGCAAATTTCAAGGCTAACTTCTAGCCATAGAACAAGTGTACACTTGAGAAGGAGTTGACATTTTTTCAGTGCTACTTGTGTTGAAGTGCACTCTCAGGTGTTTATGTTATCCTTCATAATGGCCTCTTCCCTTTCCAATTAGAATAATTGGAGAACTGACAGGAAAAAGATGCTTGCTTTCTTTTCATCCACAATAGATCACCTAAGACTGCATTTCAGTCTGAAAATCAATCCCCCTAATTTCCTGCTCCAGGCAGCCTCAGCACCTGCATTAGTCTGGGGTTTTTTTAAGAGACATTCCTAATGCTGCCACCAGCTCCAGTCCCTGCTCCTCCAGAAGGGGCATCCCTGATGCTGCTGGTGCAGTTCTACACAGCAGGCCATTGCAGGGCCTGTATCTTGGCAGATTTCAAGGACAGAGGGAATTGTTATCTTTACAGATGACCCAAAATTTGCACCCAAAACTAAAAGTGCTTTGTGCTTGTGCCAAGAACTGAGATCAGTTCCAAATCATCCTGGAGGGTTTTAGACTGTTCTGAGCCAGCAGAAAATACGACATCCATCTCTCTCCTTGAACAGCATGATACAAGTCCATTCATAATCTTCTGCTCATTCACTCCGTCATGAATATGAGCAGAATTTCTATCTATTGTTACTGTCCAGTAAGGAAAAATTCCCAGAACAGATTTCATATGCAGGGAGGCAAAAGCTAAGGAACACTGTAGCTTTGCCTACCACAGAGTGAATTCAACATACTTTAATCTGGTTTTGGACAGGAGCTGAGAGGATAATGAATGACAAAACTGAATGAAAAAAAGGGTTTTAAATTGGTCCATTCCTGCAGACATTCTCCTAGTACTTGTAAGGATGAGGTAAAAGTGAGAGCTGCCATTCTGCCTCCAAACTGTGCTTCTTGCACAAACACCTGTGTGCCATTGTAAACAGAGGTAAGGACTGAACTGCTGGATCAGTCCTAATCATCCAATGATTACAGAAAGTAATTCAAACTTTCATAAAGACTTCCTTTGTTAAAGAGATCTACCTGCTATAAACCACAAGTTGTTTGCATGTGTACAACAGTCTTCAGTGTAGCAAATCACACCTCATTTTGTGTTCTTTGCATTCCCTATTTCAACCTCATAGTTGACTCACACCCACATCTTTAAAGAACAGCACATTACCCAGGTTTGCTTTATGAAATAACAAAGAAAAATGCATAACAATGCACACAAATTACAATTGCTTTGGTAAATGATTTTTCCCTCAAAAGAGAAAGTAGAAAAAAATGGAAAACAGACTAGGATCATTTTTCTCTCTTCAAGACTGCCGGAAAATGCCATTTTGATCAACTCAAGAATTATCCACATATTCACCTGGGATTTGCATTGAATTAAAATTTCTGAGTGAAAAAAAATACATTTGCATCTAATATTTCAGAAGATAGAGCAGTTCAACATTTTGGTCAATAGGTTGGTGTTCATCCAAGTTCAAATCTAATTTTTTATTTAAATAGAGAAAATCTGAATACTTGCCTTCCACTTAGAGAAACAAAGAAAAAAAATCATTTTGACTTACCACCTCCTTCCTAAGTGCTCTTTACAGAACTTGAAAGAAAAAGACACCATATCCATCATATCCTTTCATCATGCTCCCAGTGGATTCAGAAAAGTTTCCCATGAATTACAGGAAGGCTGCACATACCACGCTCTTTTCCGTAACAGCAGCAAAGCCTGGATTTCACTGAAGATTGTGCTGTGCTCAAAGTGGAACCCAGAAGTTTCAACCTGCACAGTTTGGACGATACAGAGTATCAGAATAAAATTTCAGAAAGCTTTGACCCATCCAGACTAACATCATTCCACTTCAGAAGGCTGCAAGAGCTGCTCTTTCTTGCCCTTTGTCCCAGCCTTTTATCCCCTCCTGTTGATGCATTGCACCTGTGTGCCCTCTGCTCCCTTTGGTGGTTGGTCAGTGCCCCTGGGCACTCCAGGGCTCGTTCCTGTCAATGCTGCTCACCTGCTGTCACAGCTGTAACCAGTTGGAGATGAGGCTGGGCCAGCCCCAGTCCCAATCACCACAAACTGTGTGCCTACAGTCCCCCCTACTTGGTTTTGGCACAGAAATTCATGGCCCCATAAAATGAAATGGCAAAAGATGTAGAGGCCTCTGTGTCCCTATTGATACCAGGGCTAAGGGAAGGATTTAGAGCATAATATCACAAGTGTTTGAAGAAATGTAACTGAGGTCCTGTCAGGTAATGAAACTCAGAAAAATCCTCAGCACATAAAAATTGCTTTCACAAATATCCAAGCCCACTAAATAAAATAAAAACCTGAAATGAAACAAGATACTCTGGAATGACCTTGAGAGCTGCAATCTTCCACTCTGTCAGATAGCTGGAGCAGCAAATCACAGAAACATGATCTACGTGTGCAAAGTGTCCCATCTACAGACAACGACTTTCAGCAGCAGGGTCCCCAAAAGAGGCAACATGAGCCTTTTTCTGTCAAACCCTTCATTATTCTAACATATGAGTTAAAAGCCAAAGGAAACCATGCAGTACACTACAAGTAGGAAATGCTGCTGAAGGGATCTTGACATGATGAATCTTTCAAGACTCAAAAGGACATTAGACTGATATCAAAGTTGGCATCAGTAATCCTAAAGAAGCCAGAATCTTCATCTCCATTTGACTGGAGCATTGTTCTACTGCTTGTCTGCTCTGGTTATGCTTTGACTGAGCCACTTCTTTGCTTTTCCCCTACAGCAACAATTTTTCCACCACCCAGAGTGCCTGTTAGTGCCTTTATTTCTGTTGGAAAATTTCTACACTGAACACACACAAACCTTGTTAACAGCTTAAGGACTTTTTAGTTTTCAAGTAGGATTAAAATGTGACCCATAATTTGTGATCTTCTGTATTTAAATGTGACCCCTGCAACCTTCTGCAGACATTCAAACAGATGTGAAAAGAGTAAAACATCCCATGAAATCAGAACCAGAGCATATCCACTGTTTTGCTGATATGGATTTTGTAAGCAAAGCATAGGAGAATAACTGAGTTTCAGACCTGGTCATCAAAATTGTTAAGTAATGCCTAAACTTGAGGGCCCTTGAGCTGTCCATAGAACACTTAAGCCTCTACACTGTCCATGAAACCATGCTGTCAGGGCAAGCATGAAAACATGTGGTGACAAACACCTTCTCCCTGGCAACAAACAGAGTTTTTTAAATTAGCAGAGCTAGTCCTAATGCTTGCTGTATCATCTGTACAAGTCATAAAATAGTTTTACAATCCCAAATAAAGAAAAGTGATGCCTTGAGCTTACATCACAAGGATCACCATGACCAGTGTCTCTGGGTTTGATTTCCTTCCTGAGCAATAAAGTCATGGTTGATCTCATTTCTGAATTAAAGCACAGTAAAATTGCTGTAAGACAACAACTTAATCCATCACTACTGTATGTCCCAATGGTTTTCAAAGAGCATGAGACAAATTATGATCTTAGTTACATCAGCTATAGTGACTTGGTTGCTTTTGTTTCAACTGATAGGATTGTTTTGATGCTCTTCAGTACAACTCCAGAGTTGCTCCACTGACTTATGTAGGATTAGCACTAATGCATGCTTGTGTCAGGATGAGATATGGTTGATTTCTAGATAGCTTTATACTCTGTATGAGAATTCTGCATTTAAATTCACTGCAAGAGTTTGTCCTTTAAAAAGCTGATACTTCTTTGATTTGAAATTTGTGACATGAAGCTGCTTTACTTGCAGTTGGTCATTATTCTTAGTATACATGCAAAGAGAAGTTCTAATAGTTTCACACATCAGATCATGAATGCATATGAACAGCAGCATGGATTTCCAGAATGGAAACAGGAATTACAGAATTATGAAAGTGAACACAAGCAACTCTCACAGAGGGGAATAATCTCTGTGCATTTGCTGCAGCTGCTTTGTTAACCTATGTCTGTCCATCACTTTCAAGATGACTGAAATAAGCAGATCATCTACTCCATGGCAGTAATGACTTCAATTACCTAAAATCCCAGAAGTTTTCCAAACTTTTAAAAATGGTAATATTTCACCTTTCTTTACTTTCTGTTATGTCTGAGAAGCCCAACAGGCATTTCAGAAAGTCTCTTTGCTCAGCACAGTGTGCCTGTCCATGGGTTGAGGGTACAGGTTTCAGTCTGGCTGGGTAACTGATTATCAGTTCCTGGTGTTTGCTGTACAGGAATTTCTCTTGACCACACAACCCAGCCTATTAAAAGTATTGCTATACCATAAGAACCAAAAATCAGTCTCACTTTTTCAGATCAGGGTTCATCAAGCCCACACTATCTTCAAGTCTCCCACAATGAATTAAAAAGGTAAATCATAAAATTAACATGTTCTCCCTGTTTTGCCTGCAAACATTTGAGGGACATTCTAAACTGGCTACCATCTTTAATTTACTTCTTTAAAGATCTAAGGATGAACTTATTCTTTCCTTCTGTTTTTTAGAAGACATGATACAGAGTATAATATATGCACAATAATAAGCACAATATATGAAGGGAAATATTTTTCCTTTGGTGGCATGTATGTACTGCTGTTCCAAAACTTCAAGTCAGAAATTAAAGACTCAGCTAGAAAACTTAGAAAAAGTAGCTTCATTTTCTAATGAAAGTGCTATGAAACACGCACCTCAGAAAATCTCAAGAAAATCCTGGAAATATTTCAGATTCTTCATGTGAAACATCAACTTTGAAAAAATTTTAGTGCTTCAAAGGGGTTGTTTTTCTTTATTCCTTCTTCTCAAAGACACTGCATATACAGAAAAGACATGACAATACCCTATGGGAAGCCTACCCTGTCAAGCCCTCATCACCTGTACAATAGTTTCTTGACATGAATTACCTGACACCTCCTACAACTGTAAAAAATTGTAGAATTTTAGTCACTGGGAAAAAGAAATCATTGAATCTTAAACTGGAAAGAAGAGAAAGCAACAAAAGAAATAATTATTAGCAATTTTTCTGGTAGATCATGAGTAAAGTAGCAAATGTAGAGAGAAGGTTCACAGCCAGCTCTGGGGTCCCAGCACAGGACCCAAGGCCAGGTGGGATGAGGCTCTGAGCAACCTGGTCACTGAGAGATGTCTCTGCCCATGGCAGGGGCTTGGACCTCAATGAACTTTAAAGTTCCTTCCAACCAAATCCATCCTCTGATTTTGTCTTTCTTCCAGTTTGCCCTATGAAGTTCCAGAGAAGACAGTGAGTCTTCTCTACAGGTGGGTCTTGTCACTCCAGCTTTTTGACCAAAGGTGGGCACAGGAAGGCTGAGGGCAATCTGCCACAAGAACAGTGCTAAACACAGACAGAAGAATTACCAACTCCTGGAAAAGAGTTTTTATTTCTTTCACTCTCCTCTCAGAGTTGTTTTTTGGGGATTTTTTTTTCAATGCAGCCAGCAAAGATTTCACACAACAGTGAAACATATCCTGCTTTTTCAATGAATGTATCCCATCAGGCCACCTACAGCTGTAAAAAGCCATTCCCAACAGTCCTGAAAGGTTATACCTACATCACAACTCTAATATTGTCACTTTCCCATCTGACTAATTTTCTGTTCATTGAAAAGTATTCCACACCCATGGGCAGACAGCATAGAACAGACTCTCCTCATGCTACTGTGAGCCTGGAGTAGCTGAAATGCATTCACTGTAGTTAATCCAAATTTATTCTCTGGTCAGGATGGCTGCATTCCTCTAGAATTAAATCAGAAAGAGAAGAAAAAGGAAAATACACTTCTGCTGCAAAGGTACCATCTTTCACCCAACTGCTATAGGAATGAGACCAAAGGGGGCACTCCTGAGACATATTCCATACTCAACAGGATTCCCAACTTGATCCCTGAAATAAGACCCCATAAAACCACCAGCTTATTGTGACTCACACATTAAGCAATTCAGCATTGTTTTCACACACAGCAGGACATCTCCCTTTCCCTATTTTACAAGATCCTTTGTTGAGAAAAGGGTGCAGAATAAACTTCAACACCAAAACCTTTAAGCTCCCAGCACTTTGACATGAGATTGACAGTAAAGAGAGAAAAGAAGTTGCTAAGAGATAAATTTCTCAGCTATTTAACTGCCAAATATTCGATACCCCAGGGTTAACTTCATACTACTGACAGGCTCCTTTTCCTCCAAAACTGCTGCCCCATGGAATATTTCTGTGTCATAAAATGTGAATGCAGGTAAAACCTCTGTTGCCAAAGGTTTGTGTAAAAAACAATAGTAGAACTGTAACACTGAATTCTCTGATTTTAAGTTCCTGATTTTCATGTCTTCAACTTTGCTGTCAGCCCTTGTCCTGCAGCTGTAAGCCACTCTGCTTTCTGAAATTTTAGCCACTAAATCCCTAAAACTCATATTCTGAGTAAAGAAAGTGGAACAGAAGATGACTTTCCGTAATAAAAACTTCTGCTAACTGCAGCCATTTTTCTGGTTCACAGTGCCACTCCTGACCAGAAGCCAAAAATTGATGTTTCACCAGACCTGCATATATCTGCCATTCTGAGACCAGTGAGAGCAGACACAGCTGGCACAGGGCCCCACAACTACACAGAAGTCTTACAGCTTCCTTGAGCTGTGCACAAAATTCCCTTCAAACAGCAACAGATTTGCTTGTCTCAGTACCATCAGCAAATGCCTCAGGAATAGCTTATGGACCACTGTGGTCATAAACCAGACACTGAAAACCCCTTGACTGAAATTATGGGTCATTTTTCTGTGTTACTAGGAAGCTCACAACTAGCTTCTCCAGTAGCTAAATTATTTCCTGTATTGAACTCTAGTGCCCAGTTTCTGGCCCAGAAAATAGCAAAAAAATATGTTCAGTGCTGCAATGAGCCAGCCAATCAGTCCTGCAACTGCAAGCAATTTCCTCTGTTTGAGTAGAAAAAACCAGGACAATCAAGGAGTTGCTCTAGTTGTCACTCAGGGAGGGAGATGTGTAAACACACAGACAAGGTAGGAAGAAAATTTGTTCCCATCTCTGTCACATGCAAGATCTTGGAGATGAGAAGTCCATTGAGAAACATTTCTAGTTTGTGGGGGTTTTTGTTTCTTACAGATATGTTTCTCACTCATTTACTTGACATTGCATTCACCTAAGCTAAATTAAAATCTCTCTTTCTTTTGTCCCCTTATTTACACATCATATTTGTACATGGGAATGTTCAGTCTTATCAAATGTTAGAGGTTTCTTTTCTTTGCTCACACAGAAAGCAGCATCCTCACTCTGCTGAGGATAGAAAAGAGTAAATCAAACCAAATCAAAATCTTTATGAAATAGGAAACAACTGCATGGAGGATCCAGTAAGAGAGAAAGCATGAACAGCAGTGTTTTCTTTAAATCTTCACTTATCTTGCTATAATATTTAAATATTGAACATAAGTTAAAAGACAGAATCCTGGTCTATAGTTAGGAGGGCTGAAACCATTCCATATCAAAACTATTCAACTTCAACAAGTTCTTTTAAAATTCCAATTTTAACTGTAAAAATGAGATTTTATAACACTTGAGAGTGTCAATGTATTTTAATGATTAACAGAACATTTTCCTTTCCCTCCATAATTTTTCTGTGTCCCCTTTTTTAAGCTGGTGTGTCAAACATTCAGCTTGTCAGATTACATGATACTAAATGGCATACAATAACTGCACAGCACTCAAATTCCATCAAATCTTGGCCAGCAGAAATAAAAACATCCAGACAAAGGGAACATCAGGGGACAGATCACAAACAGAAGCTACTTGGGATAACCTTTGAAAACAATAGTGTACCACTAATTTATACCAGCTGTGAATCCACAGGGAAGGAGCAACAGTGGTGGGAATTAAAATACACAGACAAGCAACAAAACTGATGCAAGGATTTGTGTATGCTCATGGAATCCTTCAGAAAATAAGAGAAGGTGCTGAGCTTCCTGTCAGATCCAGTACTCAGGAGAGATCACATAGAAATACATCAGTGTACAATTGTTACAGGCATAAATACAGCTTTTTTGACTGTGCTGGGGCTTTATTAGTAAAATATGAAGTATTGAAGCCAACATGACGTGAGAATACAGAAAAACCTACTTTTTTTAATGTTTATACTGACAGTGAAATAGTAAATATATCCCTGAGTTGCTTTTGCCAAAAGTACTTTCAGCAGCCAGTGCAATTCAGCAGTTTATCTGGGCTGCCTCATGGAAACATAACACAGTAAGTGCATGGGAAAGTTTTCTCTAAGTATTTATGTTTATAAAATTAAAATTTGTATTGGTGTGGCTCTCCCAGGAGCTGTGTTTCTAGTTCCTGGCTTGTCTGTGTCCTTTAGCAATAATCAGCAGTTCTTGGAGGCAGCAGTATGGGAGCAGATTCTACAGGCTTTCCTTCCAACAGGGAGGTGGCTACACCAGCTGATTGTGACAAAGAACCCCTTCCTTTCTTCTCCTGAACTGCTCTACATGGTCCTTATTTCTACTGGGCATCTCCTGAAGCTTTTTCTCCACCAGTGATAATGAGAAGAGCACAGACAACGCTGTTGTCTCTGCCTATGCCCTATTACAATCCTCCTTGGGATGAAGGGGCCAAACATTGCACTAAAAGCTAATAGCACTTGAGAGTCCAATTCCTGTAAGCTAGATCTACAAAAGCACCAAGGCAGAGAAAAAAAGTCTGTATAGGAAACCAAACAAATATTTCTGTGCTCTTCTACATCAACAAAAGCAAAAAATAAAATATTTGAGTAAGAATAGCAATGCTTTCCAAGCCTTCCTTCTTCCACAGCAATAATTATCCTTCTGTTTTCTTCACAAACCCACTTCTTTAAATTTACAAAATTAATGCAATGATAAATGTTATCTTCTTTCAAAATTACAGGTGTATCAAGCACCTGTCTTACACAATCTGTCTTTTCTTTTAACTTGTACTATGATTATAACTTGACTAACAGAGCAGAGCATAACAAACAAGCCCTACAAAATGGTTTCCCCCTAACTTAGAAAGTACTAATGTCAAGTGCTGCTCAACACAGGAATTAATAACACACACTAAGAAGTTTCCAATGATTTTTGAAAAGTAAATATGTATATCTATAAACACACATGAATATGAAAGTTGGGAACCTTGGACAGATTGAAGAGCCATAGTCATCAAATAACTCAGTCAGCAATGTCAATATCAGTTATTCCTGCTGTCAGCTCTGACAAAACTCACACTACTGGTTAATATCAGGCAATTCATCAAAGAAGTGTCCATCAGACAATCATTATGATGGAGTCAGAAATTCCTCTGCAAACCATCATTATCACTTAGTGTATCAGTCAGCAAGCTGAATACTACCTGAAGTATCAGACAGTGATAGCATGGTATGGCAGGGCCTTCAACCAGTAAACCATGGTGAGAGCTTTGAATCATCAAATATTTCATATTTCCTTCTGCTCTCCAAATATTTAAGTACCTTTAAATTCCCAAGCACTCAGAAGAGCAGATAGACAGCACCATTTATGTAAATATGTTACAACAACACAGAAAATGGAAATAGGAGCTAAAACAATCAGGATCAACATTTCTGTGCATAGTTAGGAACAAACTGTGGAATGACTGTTTAATTTCATGTTCTTCCATTGTGGCATTAATCAGTGAATGGATGGTAGTTAAGCAATTGCTTCTGCCCATCACTCAGCACTTCTGCTTTTGAAGCAAGAACTGAACTTTTCCTTTCCTGGCAACCCTAGTAGACCCTGTCATGCCAATAATGGCTCCAACTGTTTGCTTAGACATCTGACACAGAAATTCCTGCAGATCAACCAGATACAAAGAGATTTGAATTTAAATACTGGAGGGGGTGCAGGTAAAAACTACCAAGCTTCCTGATATAAAAGCTGCTGTGTCACCATGGTCAGGATGTTTTAAGCAACAGGATTTCATTACACTTAACACATAATTCAGAACACTTTACTTAAAGATAATTAAGAATGTCACAGAACACTGGAAAAAATGTTTGTGTGAGAAACCACAGACACACAGTTTGGAGTAAAGGAGTGGATACAACATTTATAGACAGACTACATAAGGAATTCAAGCACACACACTTCGTCCTTTGATTGGAAAAAGATATCCAATATATTTTAAAAGAAACAAGAGCAATCAAATTGACCTGCCCAATTTTTTGTACATAAATTTCTCTTAGTAGTTAAAGAAGGTCAATAGCATTTTCTTCCTTTTTACAGATGGAGAAATGGCAGGCAGTGTCATTTGCACAATAACACACAACGTCTTAGGAGAGCCTGGAATAAAAATGAGTGGGACTTTCTGGTCTCCTTCAAATTAATAGGAATCTCATGGACTTAAACAGGTTCAGCTTTTTCCTGAGAACATATGAATCTTATATTCAGGGCACTATGATGTTGTAACATTACACAAAATAATTTTCCAGTGAGCTGCTAGCTTTATGTAACCAACCATGCAAAGAAAGAAGATTAAAAATTGAATTAATACTCAAGTTTTAATCATACCAGCAGTTGCTACTGTCTCATTGCAGCAGCAGCACCACAAAGGGTGAGAGGGGCAGAGCTGTAACTGGCAAACAAAAGGCAAAAATTGTCTCTTATTCCTAAGTAGATTAGTGAAAAATAAACCACTTAAACACCCAAAGCCTGCTTTATGAACTTGGGCATTTATTTACATAAATGCTAGATGGCTGCTAGTATGAATTCTTTTCATCTAGGTTATTTAAATGAGAGGATCTCTAGCATGAAGGGCAAACCACCAGGACAGGAGCACTGTGAGGCTCTGCTTTTAAACCCATATATGACTTACTAACTAGGGATTCACTAGATGCTTGGGAGAATCTGACAAAACTGAAGTTGTGAGAGAGAAGCACCCAAGAGTTCAGTGTCACAGACTATTCATGCTCCTTCTGATACAAAACAATTCACAGAAAAACATGGCTTCAGCCACTGGCTTCAGTCCAGCCAATAAAATGATGTAATCTCAGGTATTCTATAGGGGAAAAAAGACTTTTCATTCCAACAGAAATTACTTCAGTTTTGTAGTCAGTTTAAAACAGAATATTTCCAGCCTTGATATTGGTCACAGTGAAAACTATAGATGTTAACTGAAGTGGTTTAGAATTGCCTTGTGCTTACAGGAAAGGCTGTGACTTGACCACTGTAAATACTTGCCTCACTGGAAACACAACCAAGGACCTTCCTTTCAGGGAATGTCAGGAATGATCTGAACCTGCAGATCAATGTTTCTGAGGATGGGAAACAGCTATAGCACATTCCTTACTGACTTATGAGAAAAGGGGGGAAATGAGAAATAGATCCTAAGTGCAAAGGAAAATTGACTTTATTTCTGCAGGTGATGCCAAAGAAAGGAATTTTTAAAAGTATTTTATCAATATTTTCACCAGAGAGCTCTTTAATTTCCCCAGGTCTCCCAGGCTCTCTGCAGTTGCTTAATGTGAATATGATTGCCCAAACACCTTCCATGAGACAGCTTCTTATCCCTTTCATTTAATGGAAAGAAAGAGTTCTCTGCAACAATCCCAGTCCCACCCAACACACACACACACACACTTGCCTGAGGTTCCTTCAACCATTCCACAGTTTTACCCTGTGAAATCTGTGCCCAGACACAGCCACAGCAGCACCAGGGGAAGAAAGAATGGGAAGTGAAACACTCTCCTGGGAGTTGAAAACAAGTGAGATGTGACACAGCTGTAAAGATCAAGGAAACCTGACTCCAGGAGCAGGAGGTGGGAGCATTTGAGTTTTCCTTCCAGCCCCTTGATTTCAGTTTCTATTCCAACTACTTTTACCATAAAAGAAAGTCTCTGCCAAAAGCCACTTCTGGTAGAAGAGCATTCATGAGCCTCCAATAGAGCAAATTCTACACAATTCCTTCCTGTTCTTTCAAGCCACAGAAATGTGTTTTTATAATTTTGGTAGGATTGCATTTATAAAGTTAGGAATTTGGTTTTTCACCCCATCATATTTTCATGAAGATCTTCTCCATGCCCTTCATGTCTTATATAGCAGCAAGTCACAGGAATCTCAATCTTTCTTTACTGAAAACTATTTTGGGAGTTAATTTTATCACAACTTTCCCTCACACAGGCACAATGCAAAGTGCCTGTGAGCAAGCCACACCAAGTCAGAATTTGGCCCTCTGCATTCAGAAACTGAAAGACTGTTAACAATTTTCACAAATCTAAATTACCTGTAAATAAGAATGACTTGTCAGGAATTTGTGATTATTCTCATTAGAGGTAAAAGTACAAGGATCAAGAGCAGATGTCATCCTTGTGCAGGAATTGAAATGAATGATTGTGCATAACAAAGATTCATTCATGATTTTTTGACTTTGACGTGAACACATGGTGATCACTATTAAATGAACTGAACCCAAACTCAAAGTCTGGGAGAACTTAGAGATGAAAGGAGTACAGATACTAAAAAATGGGAAATCACACAATAAATTGCTTGTTTACGAGAAGACTGCAGTGGAGGCAAAATGTTATATGCTCTATTATTTAAATCCTAAATTTTTATTCAACAAACTCCACTATGCCAGACTGCCCAATGATTTTTTCTGTATTTTTCACCCTATGATTCTTTAGCGATGACAAGGGAAACATTAAATTAATGATAGATTTCAGTAATCAGGTAAAATAAAAAAATATTTAGAGTCATTAATGCTAGGGTTTTTTCCAAATCACTGTTTCATATTGTTTAAAGACACTTCAGAGAAATAACTAAATTCTCAGTACTTTCTGTGAGGAAATGAAGTCTTCAAAAAATAGGCATTAAATCATTACCTATGCTTAACAAATACAATAAATCAACTTAATGAAACATTAGGCATAAAGTTCTCACAGATTTAGGCCCCAACCCATGCAATATCCATTAACCTGGTGCAGCAGACTGGGTCTGCCACCAATGCTGGAAATAGCTCCTGAATTTAGTGACTCAGACTGGGAGGTATTTGTGAAGTTAAACTCTACTGTTAATTTCATGCCAGAAACACATTTTCAACAATATATGGGTTCTGCCAAGATTAAGTGTTATCAAAGATGAGAAAGGAGTAAGAGTAAAGGAGTCTTAGAAGAAACAGAATTTGTCCTTGAGATGGGGAAAGATTCCAGAGGTGCTCTGATTTTTCATTCTCCACACTCCCATTTCCAGAGGCCAATTGCAGCCTGATCAAAGGCACACAGAGGCTCCCATGATCTCACTCAGTCTTTTTAAATCAGGGCTCAGACAAGCACCTAGTAATACACAGGGGGAAAAAAAAAAAAAAAAGAAAAAAAAAAGGAGCAGTCACATCCTTTTCAGTTAATTAGGTCATGATTATTCAGCTTCACACCAGAAAAATCTTACTACAGCAAAGAGAGTTTTCTATTAACCTCCTCCATTCCTTCCTAGCCATGCATTCAAGCTGTATGTAAATTGATTGGATTCCTCAACACAAGCTATCACACCCAGGAGAGCAGGCAGCACTGAAAGATGTCTGTGGTTAGACTAGCCAGAAGAATAATTTATAAGACTATCACACCAGCCTTCCCACTGGAAGGTGAATGCCTGACACTACATGCCTTGGGTTGGAAAGGATTTTAGTCAATGCTTGTCCATCATACAGATTTTTTCTGATGCTTTTTCTGAGGCATCAAAGATAAACCAGATAGACCAGTTGACAAACAAAACAAGTGTTCACATTTTCGTTTAGGAATGGGGAGAAATTATTTTGTTCTTCATCCTACGGTTTCAGTCAAGAAGCCAGCTCTCATTTCCCTTTACAGTTCTATCTATAAATCCTGCTCTTAGCTCTTTGGATTCAAAATTAGAAATGCTTTCAAGCAGTGTTTTCACACTGGCCCAGTTTTCAAACACTTTGGGGAGGCTAATCTAACCTTAAAAATGAACAAAGGAGCTTTGCAAGTGGTCAGTTCCAGCAGAAAGTAACCTTAGCAATTTTGAAAATAATGGATTACCAGGGAACATGCTGAAAGTCTGTCTATGAATACAGTCTGAAGCCAAACTTTTTGTATTACCTTATTTTTTAAACCCCCTAAAGTCAATAGGAAGATTCATATTGATTTTAGGAGGCTTTGAATCATGCCTAAAATTGCTCTTTCATTACACTTCCATTCAACACAGTAAAACAAATCCTACAAATCAATATATTTCTATAAACACAGCAGTACAAGAATGAATTATAAAAAGTTATAACACAGCTAGCCAGGATTTGTACACATAAGCAACAAAAAAATTGCTTCTTCCTGGGGTTAATTATCTTTTCACAGTTCAAAAAGGTAATCACCTTAAATTACATTGGTCTTCCTAATGCTTTCTTAAGTAATTCTGACATTTAAAGGTAGGAAATTTATGTGGAGCAATTAATGCATGAAATAGTTGCAGCAAAATTAAATCTACTCAACATTTTCCACTTCCTGCAAAAGACAACATTTTGCACGTAATTTATTACATAAATAAATATTTTGTCAAAATTGGGAATAAGATGCTTTTCCCATTATCTCTGCAGAAGTTTTGCATTTCTTTATAGAACTATTTGCAAGGAGTAATGATCTGGGCTTCAATAATCTTTTGGTGGTACTTGTCAGGTCAGGTGAGTTTGGATTCAGCTGCCTGTGGGCAGAGTTCACTCAGTTTCCTTGTGAAGATAAATAGATGTATTTTCATGCACATTTTTTTCTGAGGGAAAGCTACATGTAGATACTTCACATGAGCCACAGCCAAGACACCTTTCTCTGTATCGCCTGTTTTATAGTTTTGTTTCTTCAAGCATTAAAGTTATTGCTTGAAAACAGAATACTGCCTTAATTGGGAATAATAAAAAAAAAAAACCTGAGATCTAAATTCAAAACATGGGAAAGAAGGAGCAGGAATCCTTACCATTTTGAAAATAAAGGCTACTTTTAATTTGCAACCCTTTACAATTTTTGCAAGCCATTAGATCAAAGCAGTGCATTTCAACTCCTTTACCACTGCTCAAACAGCTGTCCCTGGCCATGGCAGGAGATTGGAACAAGAGAAGCTTTAAGGAGCCTTCCTGCTCAAACCATTCTATGGTTCTATGAAAATTGATTTTGACAGCCTCAGTAGGCACACACATGGATTCTCAAATCCTGTCTAAACTCCACATCTAAAACCCAGGAACAATTCCCCAAAAACAGTCTCACTATGGCAGAAGCTAAGCTCTTAACAAGAATCCACACAGTTAGTTATACATTTTGTTTAATTTGCGACACAATGACCCAGCCTGGTCTTTTCCACAATGATTGCTCAGTTCACAGTCATTACAGCTGGCACTCAGGTGAATGCTTTCTTACCTCCAGAAGGACAAAATGTGTTACTCTAGAAAACTACAGTGTTGGTTATTAAAAGAGTTTGTCATTCCTAAGACAAATTTTGGTACTTTACTGATCTTGAGAACACTGTGATAAGGAAGCCCCAAAGTGTTTATCATTTGGATAGTATTTGTTCTATTCTTAGTCATCCAGAGATAAGCTCAAGCGTAGAAAAATGAATACCTGATGTAATTTGATGAATATTGTGATGGTAACTTTTTAGTATGACATTTTTGTAATGACACACCATTAACTTCGTTGCAGATTGTTGGAGGAATAGATGGAATCCATTTCTAGGTGACTCTGCTCGTATCATGGAAGGACATTCTTGTTGGGACTGTAAATGACATGGATCCCCACTTGCTCTAACACTCTATCCTACATTTGGGAGAGTCTCTCTTGAAAAGCTTCTTATCAGATAAGCTATCAAAGAAGAAACTCCAAAGTTTTGGCACTACCAGACCATGTCCAGCTTCAGCAATGCTGTTCCTCTACAGTATCAACAATACTTCAGACTTAATTTAGAAATCCACCCTGTGGGAGCTCTCAATGTTCAAATATTTCAAGTGCCACAAAGCAGCGTTCTCAAAGGGAATGAAATACAGTATTTAAATCAAATAATATACAACACTAAAGAAAATCCTACATCTACACATAGAACCAGGAAGCTCCCCCCATCCAAGACAGCGTGAAAACTCTTAACTAGTACCAGGCAACACAAGTGCATCACCATCTGCTTGGTCTTTGTTTCCAGGCCCAGCTTCACAATTCTCATGGATACTCCCTGATCCCATCCACATTGCAAAGCACTTCCCAGTTCTTCCTATTGATTCATTCCAAACCCCTCACACACAGGGCTGTGTCTTTTACCACAGCCAGGAATCTCATTCCTCATCCTGCTCCAGAAAGAAAGAGACCTTCAGTTATTTCTTTATAACTCAAGGAGCAGTTATCTGTAATTACAGTACATCTCAGGGATGACTTTTTGAGCAGATGTAGTGTTTTAAAGCTGGAAATTTATAGATAACAATCAATGCTGTACAAAACTGTTGCAACCAAACTTAGCCCTTTCTTGTATGCTAAATAATGATAGGAAAGTGACAGGAGGGAAGAGAGTCACATGAAATCTCTTTCCACCTTCTCTTTCCCCACACACAGCATCTTGTTATTCACTAACCACTCTTTCCTTCTGCAGGATGCAGTTTGCTAAGGATTCTATAGTTGTATCTCCTGAAAAAGCCTGCTAGGAGAAGTGAGAAGTATTTATTACCTCAAGCATATACAAAATAGATGCATATTTATTTTTGCTATCTTCCAAATCTGCACAAGCTCTGGTGGCTCCTTCCCATTAAAACCTTTTACTTTGCAAAATTAATAGTGAAGACATTTTAGCATACCTCTTTCATACAAGTAAATTTAATTCGTTTACACAATTGTCTCCTAGTTTAAAAATGATTTCTTGATGCATAGCCCCGACACAAATTGTAAAGTCATTCAACTTTATAGCTAAACTATGAGACTGGTATCCAGGAAATTATTTCTAAACTGGTCTATTTTGGGCTTGTGAAGCATAGCCCAAAAAGCAAATTTAACTGTATATAATGATAAGGAGATAAATGTTGAGAGTAAAGAAAAAAAAGAAACAGGGAAAGAATTTAAAAACCGAAGCAAATAGCATCATTGCACACGTGTTCAAAAATTACCTCTGCAAGGATGAATTAAAAATTTGACTGTGCAAAACGAAGAATCATAAACTCAGCAATAGAGCAGGTGTTGCAAAGTTTATTAGGAAATCTCTTAAATGCTTCCATAAAAATTCAATAGTCCATTGTATGTAAGATAACAAAATTATATTTCATGGAGAGCTGAACTCTTGCCATTTAATTATTGGACAGTCCTGCAGTCTTTTCAGAGAAGCTTTCAGACCTCAGGTTATAATGACCAGACAAGAGTGAGGAATTCCCTCTCCACTGTATTTAAGAGATTTCACAATAGCCAAAGGAAATTAGAAAGCATGGTATTTTCATGAAAAACACTTTTCAATTACCTTTGTATCCAAATAATGCTGCATTCATATGCACAGCATTGCAAAGTTATTACCTGGACTAAGGAAAATGAACACAGTAACAGAACTTAATGGGACATAGAAAATTGGAAAGTTCCACACCACAGTTGCTGAATAAGTAGAAATGCATAAAATGAAGGGCACCGTTGTTTCCTGGAAGCCACTGTAATACCAGACAGTGCTTGTACAGGACATGGAAGGGTCACTGAGCTCAGGACAAGGTGAACCCAGGGCTACACTCACTTGGCAATCCCACCCAATGCAACAGGCCCATTAGCACCAGCTCACAGTGACAGTCAAGGAGAGCAGCTTCCCTTGCTCAAGCAGCACTCCAGCAAAGGACTGTCTGTATGTTTTGATTGAAGACAACCAGTAAAAACAAGAGTTGAAAGATGCTCTTTTCCTAAAATCAAGGTGAAGGTTTAAGCACTTTTTGATTACTGAAGTTGCTCTTTGGATATTGACAGGCATCATTTCAGACAGGTTTTGAAAAAATTATAAACCTTGTTCTGTGTGCTCTGCTCTGTATTTTATGGCAGTTATATAGATGCACCATGCACACTGCATTCCACATCCTGCACAGAAAGGGGCACAACAAAAGGAAACCAAAGTCTGGCTTATTTGGTTACATGAGAAGATAAAAGGAGAAGAGAACAGTAAGGATCAAGAATCACTTGCACTAGGCATTGATGTGGGCTAAGATGTGAACTTAGGCAAGACTCTGTGGTTCAAAAGAACCTCAAGACTTTTATGCTGGCTGGGTCAAATGCCATCCACCTTTTTATTAAAGTTACAAAACTACTTCTGAGTTTTGAAAGTGAAACTTTATTCTACAATAGTTAGAACAAATTTTCTAGAGAAAATAGAAATGTTAGAAAAGGCTCTACTTCTGGACTGATATTTCCATTTCTATTGACTCATTTTCTACTGCAGAGACTTCTAAGGTGACAAAAGACTCTTCACAACCCACACAAAAATCCTCTGACTCCAAGACCCTCAGAACTGTGGGACTATCTCATTGCTGCTCTGAGCTAAGCCCCGGTCTCCCTGTTGGCCTTCCTCACTCCTCAGTAGTTCCTGGGAAAAACCAAGTCCTTTTCCCTCCTGTTGAGTCCACTTGATCCAGTTTACAGCAACCAGCACAAGAGGAGCAGCCAGCCCACAGCCCAGGGGGGAACACGACCCAGGGGCTCCCACACATGTGGGACTCCAGCAGAAGGCAAGCACAGCAAGAGCTCCCCAGAGGGAGCACACCATGTATGTGGTGTTTATAAAGGAATGTTTTAGCAAGTGGAGGACCTGAGACAGCTTTAGAAACAGAATTTCCTGATGCAAAGTCTGTGTTAGTGGCAAGCTTCCTAAATCTCATGGCCCAGGAAATACTTTTCAGTCCCATCTATAAGAAACCATGCTGACAGTTTTCAAAGCTAGCTACAAAATCTGGGCACCCTGTCCACATTTCCCAGAGTCACAGAGTGGTGGGGTTGGGAAGGGACTTCCAGAAACCATCTTGTAAATCTCTATAGCTCAAACAGGGTCAACTGCAGCAAGTTCCTCAGTTATGCTTTGAACATCTCCCCAAATGGAATTTCCTCAGCCTCTCAGGGCAATGGCTCTCATGTTTAATCACCATTCCAGTAAAATAGTGGCTGTTTTATGTTCAGAGAGAGTTTCCTGTACTTCTGTTTGTGCCCATTGACTCTGACCTTGTCCTTGTGCACCACTGAGCACAGTTTAGCTCCATCTTCCACACATCTTTCCATCAGGTATCTGTAAAAAATTATGAGATTCCCTCCTGAGCCTTCCCTTTTCCAGGCTAACCCATGTCAGCTACCTCAGCTTCTTCTCATATGAGAAGTTTTGTAGCCACTTGGACTTACAAAAGGACATTTGGTGGAAAAAAGGGGGGAAAAAAAAAGAAACTGGTTTGGAGACCATTCATTTTGGGTAATGTGAGTGAAAGCATTTTGTGCTTTTCACAAGAACAGCTGTACATATTTGCTGCCTCAATTCCTTCAGTGCTCCAATTAAAGATTGCATACATCCTGGGCTGGAATGTGTGGAAATGGGAAATGCTAGGAATATAAAAGATTACCAATCCCCTTTAATTTATGCTTTCAAATGCTTAACACAGGGCTATAATTGCAATTTTAATCACATGTGTTCTGTATGTGCATTGAATGCTGAGGTCTCCATGTGTCAACTAGCACCCAGTAAAGCTGCAGGGATTTTTTCCACTTTAATGTATTCATGTTCACATGTAAAAAGATCCACTTTAAAGGCTCTGAGAAAAAAAAGTGACAGCATCAACTATAACTGTCAAAAAAAAAGTGGATATAAAATTCCAGCTTGCCTCTAATGGCAGGGTACTTTTTTGTTTTGCCTTCAAACATTTCAAAAACAACCTGCTCAAGGTGGGTGGCAAACTGCTATTTTATGCCCTGTGGATAAGTGTCACAAGTGATGCCACCAGATTAGCTAAGCAGGTCTGCTGGGAAAGAGCTGAAAGTGAATGCAAATAACACCAGGTTTTTGAGAGAGTTTTTCTGGATTTTATGTCTGGTTTATGTTGTTGCTTTTAGTAGGAACAAGGCCTACTTTACACAGCAGTTTTTGTGTTTTGTGAAGTCTGATTTTGAATGTTTAAAACCTTCAAATACCTGAGGTGTTCTGAGCTTCTTGTTTCAATTTCAAACATATTTTGTTTTATTGTAGTGTGTTGGCAATTTTGCTACCATTATTTAAATAAAATGGGAGAAATCTCAGGGTAAAACACTGCTTTCTGGGACTAGGGGTTGCAGAGGCTGATCCTAAGCTTTCTCCAAACTGACACTTTCACACTTGCTGTAGAAACACTGAGCTGAATGCATCATAACCTTGAAAGTGTCTCAGTGACGTTCAGGCCTAAAATACCAGCATCCAAAATGGATCCCAGTATTGTCAGGAATTAAGATATGATTAGTTGGAGAAGGTCAATAGCATTTCACCATTAACCTCCCCCTTTCCTAAAATACACACAACAGCCTCACATATAAAGAACATAAACCAGTCTTAAAGATAAGGATAGAGCCAGGATGTAAGATTCACTCCAGCCATGGCAACAAAATTTCACAGAAGATAATGAAACTGGAAGATTGCAAATCCATTTGGGAGATCAGAATCTCATCCACTATTTCCTGGCAAGTTTAATCTTGATGCCCAAAATGAATAAAGAATTAGGAATTAAATCAGCAGTATAAAAAACATTTAAAATAAATCACATATTGAAAAAAATTTAATCATTAAATTGGGAAAAAACTATTTTAAGACATCAATAATTTATCTAGCAATATTTTCCTGCAAGTATTAACCATGAATATTTAATAGGTACATGTGAGCAGTTTATAAACAGAAACAAAAATGAAAATGTTTAAACAGTCCTGGATGTGCTGCTATAAAGAACCAAACTGAATCATACCATCAAGCCAATAGTAAATTCAACAGCTAGAAACCTACTCTTTATGAAACTGCACTCCAGCTAGTGGAGCTTGTAAGTGTATTTTTGTTCAAGTGCATAGTTTTATCTATGCAAAATATTTTTCAGTTGTATTTTTTCAATTTAATTTCCTTTGGAAATATTTTGAGAGCTCTCTTCTCCCCATACAAGAGGAAGAGAGAGAAATTAATAGCTCATATTTGCAATCCAAAATAAACTGCTTCAACAAAATTCTGTTTTACAAAATCAAACCAGAGGCCTTTTTCCATCCCAACAGGCAATGTCACTATCCATCCCCTGGGCAGAGTCACCAGGCAGCAATACAAGTGTCACTGGATCAACCAACCTGACCTTTGGTTTAAAATCATTTGGAAGTGCCTACACAAGGTGTTTCTCCCACAGGGCATCTTTAGAGGAGCTGAATCAGAGATGATCCCACCATCTTCCTGCCTGCTCCTGGGAAATCTACACTGGAATAAACTCAGAACAAATCCACTGTGCTTGGCTCTGTCCAGCCCATGTCATGCCACAACAGCAGCCACATCAGTTCTTCACTAAAAGCTGCTTCCAGCCCCTCTGTTAGCTGAAGCTGCATTCCCTCTGCCCACCACTGCCTCCATGCTGGGCACACTCAGCTCCTCTCCTGTTCCTTGCAAGGACTGATCATTCCTGGTGGTTCTTCACTGGTAGCCTTGACTGTCTTGGGTCCAACTTGTAATTCTCATGTGTTCCTCCCTTCCTTCCCCTCAAGGGAATGGAAAATCTCTACCAAGCCAGTGTAAATTATTATTTACAGGTAATTCTCCACTACTGAATTTGATGGCATTTTTATCATTAGATTATAATTAGGAACTTGAGCAAAATCTTTATCTGAGTTTTATAGCATACCAGTCTTTATGCTGCTTTAACCACAACCATAGAGCTAAAGAGACAAGTTTATTCATACAACTGCACTCATGGCCAATCAATGTCATTCCTATTCCTCAGCAATGGGGCAATGCCAGGGGACTCTCTCCAGCCAGGATCTGAGGGGTTTCAGCAACTTTACTGCTCTGACCACTGGCTCACATGCTCACACTTCACTGCCTGGGTTTCAAATGACTCCTGAAGTGCTGTCAGGAGACAATCCAGTGCCAAAAATCATTTGGCCCACAAACCCTCTCTCAGGCACCAGGAGCAGGAAGGAAGCAGTTTGCAGAGGATGGCTTCCCTAGAGATGAAGTGAGAGTTATCTATGTCATTACTCTCCACACCACTCTTCCTGAGAGGAAGATTATGCACTCCTTGAACCACAGCTGCAGCCACCACAGGGTAGGAAGGACAAAGGATGTCTCAGCTGGTGCTGAGGGAAGACTGGCAGCTCAAGAAACAACTGTGTTGAAGCCAGGAGGATTATCTGCTGTCTCTGGGGAGAGGGAAGGTAAAGGGGAGATGTATCTGTGGTATCCTGGCAGCTGAACTTCCCACCACCTCTACACCATGCTGGGGGATGTGATTGGGACCTTGTGTCAAATGTTCAGACAGTTCAGCTAGAAGAGAGATTTCTTTTAGATTGCTATTATATTGCTAGAAAGATTGAAGTAATTTCTTTGTTCCCCTGACTTTTCTTCTGGAGTTTAATTTCATTTCTGATTTCAGGTAAGCAAGACTCATGCCCACAGGATGTGCACAAATGTGTCTGTGCCTGTCTTTTGGTGCATCTGTTCAAGTCTTCCATCTCCTCACTAAGTTTTGAGCACACTATTTCATTCCAACACCAGAGGCATCACCTACGAGGCACAAATATTGAATGAATCAGGCTTCGTGAACTCTTCTGCTCTCAAAATGACTGATTTCTCTTGGGTTTGGGGTGAATGGTAGACAGGATTTTATTTTACCTGTATTGGTTTCACTGACCTTGTCATACCCATCAAGAATTTCTGCCCCCATTCCTGAGAGCAGCAGGGGAGAGAGAACAGAAGTTCTCAGCTCTTCATTTTATTGAAAGCTCAGATGCAGCAAAAATATCCAGAAGAACACAGTTATAGATTCTTTTTGAAAGTGGAATGACCAATTTATCACATGGATTTAGACTGAGTTTCTTAAAAAATCTGTACTCATTCTACTAATCAACTAAAACTGCACAGTAGCCCCTCTAAGACAGAATTTTAAAACAAAAATTGTATTAGCTGGCCAACTCAATTTGGTACTCAAGGAAACCCAAGAGACAGTGACCAACAGTCCTTGTTTCACAAACAGAATTTTTAACCTGGGAAAAATATCTGTCCTTGGAGAGTTGATCACACGTAGCCATAGACTATGAGGTCAGAAAAGAGCACCTGTACCAAAGTACAGACATGTATGCACCCCTAATTCTGCACAACCCTCAAGAACTGAATACAGAACACCTTTCAAAAAGGCAGCCTCTCTTTTTGATCCCAAAACATCATTTCTGCTCAAACTATTATTTTCTAAGGCAGTCCAGAGAGAGAGATTTGGAGACCACAAAATAAACCACAGAGTGTTTTTGCAGAACACTGAAGAGAGAAGGTGTCCAATTGTTACCTGGTTCTCACGTTGAGTATGACAGACCTTGATCCTGCATTTCTTATGCCTTTAAAATCACACAGCATTTTAACTCTGTCTCACACAGAGGAACTCCCAAGTTTAACACAGAGTTCTAAAAACTGCAAAATATAAGCCAAAAGGCTGCCTTGTTCTATTCACTTGTAATTTTGCATCAGACAACAAGTACTAAATAGATCAAAGTCAACCAATGTGTAAATTCATTGGAAAACCAATTTTCCCATTACAGTGCAGAATAGCAGAATGAAACTTGGGTTTTTACCTTGTGCAACAGACTGCTTTGTCCAGCTCTGGTTAAACCAAACAAATACCTCCCCATGGCCATATATATATAAATTAAGAAAAGAAATTCCAATTTCTCACTGTTTTGGATACAAGAATTTTTCAGAGTTGATCTCAGCAGAACAGTAGGGAGACAACTAAACCATGTAACAAATGTAAGGCTGCACAAAACAAATATATTTCACCTCCCATTGCATTGCTTTCTATATCTAATATTACTTTAATTACTTTCATTGCTACTTTCTACCTATAACTCCGGCATGTATTTTTGCCTTTCACATTGCATATATTTCTTCATTCACACTTCATCTACATATTGATAGCACTTTACTTTTCAAACTGTTCCCCCTATCCCATGCTGTCCCCTCTCCTTAAGAAAATCAATTTCATTTGAAATGTTACTACCAAGGAAAATTAGAAGAGAAAAATGAGAATTTTTAGAAAAGATACAAAGGTCTCTTCCAACCCTGACAATTCTGTGATTCTATTTTACAGCTTTAACACTGAATGCTGCTTTATTATTCTAGCCCATAAACACTACTGAATATTTACCTTAATTCAGGGCAAGTTTGGTTTATCAGATAATACCCACTCACAGCTGTAATGGAGTTTAAGGTAAATTTTCAACATGCAATTTGCTGGCTTGAGAGGTTTATACATATCCTATAACTCTTGCCAACTGGAAAAAAGTGCTCTATTTTTAAAGATAAAACCCAACCCATATTCAACACAAGGCACAGTTAATCAGATTCTGCAATCCACCTGTCAGTTTATGCAGGTCACTGCAGTTGTACTGGTGTCAATGAAGCTCTGTTATAATTATTCAGATTAATGCATCACTTGTTTTAATGTATTTATTATTATTTAATCATAACAGTATAAGGTAGCCCCATCTCCATAGTTTTGTTGGGTTTTAAGATCACAGAAGTAATTTTACTGACACAAAATTCGAAAAATTATTTAAAAGAATGTTAAAGTTGCATTGTGGTTATGAAGATTTCTAATGTTTGAATAACTTTTGCCTAAATTGAAATTATTCTGGTGTTTTGTGCTTTTCTGGTCTAGATTGCTTTTTGCAGTCTGTCAGTGATAAAGCAATTGAATTCATGGAAAGTTTAAATCCAATTCAAACATATTAACAAAGCTACGTATTCACCTTCTAATAAAAAAAAGCAGTCTTTTCTTAATATTTTTTTATGGTGTAAATAAACTAGTCTAAAATTTGTCTTTGCTGCCTGACAATGATGAAGTTCATGCACATGAAACAAGAGTAATCACAATTACACTCCCTCTTACCATGCTTTAAAAATGTTTTTCAGTTTCTTTCATTAATTTTTTTTCCTGAAATTTAATTTCAGGCAACTCAGAGTCCTGCTTTTCAGTATTTTCTTACAATTTATCATTCAGAAATGGTATGAAGAAAATACTTTCCCAAAGACAGTCCATTGCAGCTTTGAGCAAGTGCAGAAATTTAGCCAAGGGAGATGAAAAGAGCATTTCAGGTTCTGCCCTGCCCACCCCTGGGTGCCACAGCAGGCACTGGAGTTCCCTGGGGGTCCCTGTGCCTGACTCTCTCTCCAGCCTGGGCTGTCCCCATGCCATGGATCCTGGTCTCAGCCAAAATGAGCTATGGAGGGTCCTCCACAAGCACCTCAGGATCTCCCCTCAACCAGAACAGCTCTGAACTGCCCTCCTGCTTCTGGCTTTGCTTCCCTGTCTGCCTCCAGCTCTTTTGGCCTTCTCACAGGTGAAATTCACCTTTAGGCAGAAACTCAATCCCCTTTGCTCAGCTTCAGGAAAGCTTTTCACAACCAGAAAAACCAATGTGTGCTGCAGTGATCTGATGTCATCTGGAGTGAAACTCTCAGTTCACAGATAGAATCTTTTCTCACTGCTAACAATAACAACAAAGCCCCCCTGTCCTAGCAGGTCCACATGTGAAGCAGTAGCAAAATAACTGAACAGCTGCATAAAGGAGTCCACGGAGGCATAAGGATGTCACAACAACCTGATGTGGGGAAAGCCCCGGAATGGCAATGCCAGAACCTGGCAGAGTTTCGGAATCCCAGTTCCAGAAACAGCCAGGGGCTGTGCTGGCCATGGAAGGGTGCCTGCCTGACAGGAAGAGGTACTGCTCCATGATGAGCTGTGCAGCAGCTGGGGAAGCTTGGCAGCAAAAGCCCAGTGAGCAGCAGTAGATTAGATTTACTGAAGGCACACAGTAGCACAAACACAGGGATTGGGTCAGTCCCACTGAGGGAGGAGGACAGTCCCACTGGCTCTGGTTGTCCTGTTCACTGACAGGTTTCTGTAAGGTTTTCTGCATCCCCACAGTCAGTTGTTCTCATGCATTTATTTAATTCACACACATCTGACAGCTCAAAGTCTTTTGCTGACGTTCTGCAGCACAATCCAAACTTCCTTCCTGGTTTACTGCAGACACAGGGTTTTGTTCTACATGAAAGAATGACCCTTATACAATGTATCGTAAATCTACAGCATATGAGTCTAAAAACATATTTCCTGTCTGATTTTCCTCTAGATATTATTATTATTAGTTTATGTCAGGGAATCTTTCTCCTCCCTTAAAGTCTCTACAAAACAGCCTCTGTTGCTACTTTAGGAGAGTGCCCTATGCCAGCATCCCTCTCCTGAACAAAAATAAGAAGACAATGAAAACAAGAGGAAGATTTCCCTCCCCTGGCATAGCTGCAGCTCCACAAGGGAGTTTGCAGCACTTCTGAGGGGTGTGAATGTTTTCTCTTCTCTGCCAACACACAGAGATATTCTACAGCATAAACCAGCCTGCAAAGTTGGGATCTTGTTGGTAGTGAAGAAAAGTTCCTCTCCCTAGCTCCGAATAACATATTTCCTTATACGAAACTGATAGAGCTGAGTAAACCTGTAGTTAGTGTTACAAATACCTATCTCTGTAAATTCCTCTTCTCTGTTTATTCTCATTAATAATTTCTCGTGTTGCTGCTCCTCCTTACCACTTTTCCCAAGCCCTCTTTTACAGACTGTTCTGTTGTTTCACAAGACTTAGCCATCCTTCCCAAGACTCAATCCATTTTCACATGAGCTACAATAATTGGCAACAGACCTGACACATTTCCTGATTACAAGTTAAAACACTTAGAAGAAAGCTCTAAACCTTTAAAAAAAGAAAAGGAGAAATGCAGTAAAGAAAATGTCCTCAATTAAATACTCTTTAAATGGAATTCTCTGAGAAGCAAAAGAAGAAGGAAACCAAATTGTAAAAGACCACCCTGCTGTAGTGTTATTTAAATCCCTGGGGGTTTTATTTAAGAATCTGAGTGTTCTGGACTATAGTCTCAAAGTACTTCAAGCTTTTAAAGACATTTGTTCTATTGCCATGTAAATAGTTTCTCTCTTCAGGTAACTTCAAAGCAGTACAATATTAGACCTGTTGATAAAGATGCTGATGTTTAAATGTTTTCACAAGTTATGATAAAATCTGTATCACACTAGGTAGGCGTAGTTTCTTTGTTGGTTTGTAACTCAAAAGTTAGCAGAGAAAAATATATGAGGAACCATAATTTTGGTATTCATATATAAAAGTAGAACTACTTTGTATTGATGCAAAACTCAAATGAAGGCTGGCTCTTTCTGCAGCTGACAGACAGGAGTATTGCTGTAGGAATGGTACCTGGATAGGTCATCATTTTGATCATGGTATTATCAAACTTCCCAAAATCACTAAAATTTTTTATTGTGTCATAATATAAAGTAAAACCAGCTAAAGGAAAAGAAAATTAAACACTTAAATTTGGAAGTTGAGTTTAGTCATTTTATGCTAGCATGCTTTGTGAAGGTATTTTTGGTGGAGATTTTGCTTCCCAAAATATTTCAAGTTTTATTCCAATTAGCAATAAACCTGGCAGAGTTTGGATTATTTTTTTTGTTGTTGTTGATGGTGAGGTGCAGGGTAGGGTGTGAACAACAAAAAGCATCACCAGAAGGGGAAAAAAAAATGAACTGATTCACCTAAAAAAAATCTTATTTTTGATGAGTTTTATATCAGATGTCTTTAAGATGTAAATGAGTGTGACTCCTGCCTAGTACATCATGTTCCCATCTGAGAATTCAGACCAGAATTGGCACTTGTGGATATTCCAAAAACTGGCACAAGGTCTGGGTTGTGTGACCCTGGGGCAGTTACATCCCATACACACTGCAGGACTCTGTATGTTTGATCCAGTCTCAAATGAAGAAGTTAATCCTTCAGTTTAAATCTAATTTAAATCTGTCATGCATCTAAAGGCAGTGCTCTTGTTAGCATCTTTGCAAACTTGGAGCCACTGATAGATTATTTAATGGCTAGCCAGTTTATTTAAATATTTCCCCTACAGTCAGAGGAGGGAAGAAGCCAGAGGCAGCACCACAGACAAGGACAGGAGCAATATTGGGTTTGCTGTACATGGCAGGCTGACTTTTTTTTGCAAAGGCAGCACAGTACAAATGCTCCCTTGTAACAAGCAAATGTACAAGGTTAGGCCTTTGCAAAACAGCTCTGGGATTCTGCATCTGGCCAGGAGCTGTCTGGTAGCAGCACTGCCACACCAGGGCTGGGGGAGTGCCTGGGAAGGAGAGCAGGTAAAGGAAGAAACACTTCAGACTCCAGACCCTGCAGCAAAGAACTGCTCCCTGAACTGCACCCACGGAAGGTTAAGATGTTCCTTGAAACAAAAGCAACGAGAATCAGCAGCACCACATGCTAAGAAACTGTAAGGCTTCTCCTTGAAGGGAACTCACTGCCTGGATGACCTGCAACAATGCAGACATTTTGAAACATAAAAATATATACTTCCCCCCATCCCCCCCCAAAATTGGAAGATACCACACATGAAGACAAGAAACATGTTCTAATATGAAAAAAGAAATCAAATTGCATAAGCCAATACATTGAAATAAGCAGAAAATGGCTCAGTTAACACCTCTCCTTTCTGCTTTTTTAACTGCCCCAGTCCTCAAACACATCCTCAGCACTGCACAAAAAACAGTATCAGTTTAAACAATGCTGAAAGTACCCTTTTAGCAAGATTTTCTGAAGTAATGCAGAAATAAATATAATAAAGAGGGACCTCGTTAGACTTCAGAAACAAATTAACAAAAGATAGGCTAGGAATCAGTTTCTACATTAGGAAAGGAATGATACTCTGACAGTTTCCCCATTAGGACAGGTGCTATATTTTCATTGATTCTACCTAGAAATTACAGGGTGAGTTTTTCAACAATTCAACAAAATTTATTGAAAAAATATACATTTATATTTTTATAAATAATATTATTCTTTATATTATGGTAATATTCTTTAATGCACAGCTTTCTAATTTAAACCTGAATAATGTTCCTGCATGTCTCGGCAAACAGAGGAACATGAGTTGGATAGATATATAGATCTGGCCACAAAGCAGTTATTCCACCTGTTCTCTCTGGTTAACCAGTGACAGGACCTGAGCAAACAGCACAAAGCTGAGTCAGGAGAGATTTGGGCTGGATATCAGGAAAAGGTTTTTCACCCAGAGGGTGGCTGGGCACTGGAACAGAATCCCCAGGAATGTGATCACAGCACCAAGCCCAAGAGAGTCCAAGAAACAACTGGACAAGGCTCCCAGGCACATGGTGTGACTCTTGGGGATGGCCTTGTGCAGGGCCAGGAGCTGGATTTTGGTGATTCTTGGGGTCCCCTTCCAACTGAGCATATTCCATGATTCTGTTTCCCCTAGTGGCAAAGCGGAAGTTAAAAGTCAACAAAGGGATAACAGGGAAGCCAAATGACTGCTCAAATGCGCATTCCCTGGGCAGAATTATTCTCACTCAAACTGAGCATATAATTCCCAAAGAGAATGAGGGATCTAACAATAGAGGCACTGTGATTCTGTGCTGAGGAGCTGCCTGTTGAGTAGGGAGAAGATATTTGTGTGTTCAAGGGGACATATTGCTGTTGTTCACACCTCTGGTGGAGACAGCTTGGCCACAGCTCCAGCTTGCCAGGAACTTGGTTTGATGGAGTACTTCCAGGTCTTTTTTGATAATCTGCCCCCTTGATAACAGAATGGGGCATGGAGAGAAGAGAATGGCCTTGTTATTTATTATTTCTGTCATCCTCATACTTGAAGACCTTTCAGAAAACAGCTCTTACCTCACTCAGAGGTGCAAACAACAAAACAAAAAGGAACCTTTTCCCTTGTGCACTTTTTCTGTATGCTGTGAAATCTCCCTTTCTTTTCCATCATTTTAATACACACTTTTCTTCCATCAAGCAGGACCCTAAGAAGCAGGTGCTTAGACATGCTCACCACACCAGTATCCTGTGGGTGACTTCATGCACTCCCAGCAGGTCTCAGGACCATCATATCCAGCTGGTTCCAGAACACATCACAGCACTAAAGCTGGCAATATTGAGGAATAGCTACAAAAAAATCCTACAAGAAAAACCTACCAGAAAAGTAGTGGAAATGTAGTAGAATAGAAATGTAGCAAATTATTTCCAAAAATTTTTTATAAATCTTCCATTTCATTTTGAATCCTACCTATTTAGGTAAGAAAGTGCCAAATAAGCATTTGAACATAAATACAGAGATGCTTTCCACTGGGGTCTGTTGGTTTTATTCCTATATATATATATATATATATACACATATGTGTATATATATATATGTGTATATATATATATATATGTATATATACATACATACAATCAGGAAGAATCACATCTAATAAATGCTGCTGAGTGCCAATAATAACTCTATAATTTGGATGCAATTCTAAATTTCCTAATTCTGCAAAACTAAACCAGTCACCTCAAGAGCCAGTCTGGTTTGGGGGCATTGCCAGCCCAGCAGAAATGATGCAATCCTGGGTCACCAGCCAGTTTCTCAGTGGTCTGGTTCAGGGCTGTCGATGCTTTTCCTGCTTCTATGGCACTGGAGATGCAGAAGTGCAAAAATGGGAACAAAAAATAAACGGCAGGAAAACTGAACATTTTTTTTTTAATGTGAGATGCTGGTTCACATGAGGTTTGAACTGGGGCATGAGGGACTGGGTATGATGTTACTTCAAGCCACTGAATTTTATTTTATATAGGGATGAAAGAAATGTTTGAACCAAATTATTAATATGTTTTCCTTTTTAGACCTGCTCAGATTGTTAATTGGCAACTATAAAATGAAGATTTTCTAGCTCTTGCTTCAGTGAAAGTATTCAGTCATGAATACTTTTCCTTAACAAATATAGAAATGAGATATTATAGAGGACTTGGGTTTGGCTTAGGTTTGTTCAAATTGAAGGTATTTGAACAATTCTTACCAATTTCAACTGAGACTATTATTCCTGTGTTGGACACCACAGAAAACTCTATCACTCATAAAAGAACTTTAAATACTGATTGTTATCAACATTCCATTCAATTAAGTGGTATAGTCACTGGTTTCTGCTTTTTAAACCCTCAATTTACAGTTCTGCAACAGAACGAAGGAGAATTCTGGGCTGCTATTATAATTATGGCAGATGACTGATGGAAACCTGGAGATAAAATCTCATTTGCCAAAATATTCTTTAAGATTTTTCCATACAGATAGCAGCCAAACGGTTCTAATCCTTCCAGTGCTCGCTGTGTGTGTCAGACAGCATCCAAACAGGAGCTCAAGGAATGTGCCAATTTACTGGAGAAGGAAAGAGGATCCTTGATGACACAAGAGCCGGAGCCAGGCAGGACAAAAGAGAAAGAGTGACCTCTCCTGGCACTGTGGAAAACCTAAAGCTGTTTCCTATCAGACACAGGAGGGGTTGGAAGGAAGAAGCGAGTTAGATTTGAACAATTTTTTTTTTTTTTTTCAAACGTAAACATTGTTCATCTCACAGGGAAATTCAAATCCTCACCTGAGTTTAGGAGTTCCATAACAATGAGCAGGCAATGAGATGACAGTTTGGTAAACTTTAATGAGGATAATTATTAATAAAAACCAGCTAACATGCCCTGAAAAAGCTTTCTGTTGGGCTTTGTGTGATCATTTGGCCTAATTATTTTTGATGTTTTGCCCGTCAAATAACGAATGTGCAGCTTGTGAAATGTCAGATATAATTAGAACAAATAAAGCTGTAGCATGAACATCCAAAAAGCCTCCAAAATCTATTAGCAAAAATTCTCCTTAGGAGCCATTTGCAGAGCACCAGCAGCAGCATTTCACAGCTAGAAGAGCTGGAACAGAGCTAAGAGACAAATTTTGAAGTCAAACAAAAGTTGTTGAGAGATGACAGCCAAGTAATAGTGCTCTGTGCTTTGTTAATGGTATCCATTTATGGATCTCAGATAAGTGCCTTAATTTCACTGGGATTCAGTGATAAAACAGGGCCATATGAATAAGATTGTTAAATTTCTCTTATCATCCCCCATAAAGTAACATACGTGGCATCTCTGCTAAGCTAAATAATGATTTCCTGAGTCACTGCTGGAGTCAGTTAAAGGTGTAGAAATCCATGTGTGCAATACAGGACACTGAACTCACTGCCTCCATCAGCCTTGCTCTGTGTTTTCTGCATGGCTCTGGGGTTACAGCTCCAAGGCTCACAGGTTGCTTAGAGGACTCCCCTTCTTTCCTCTCTTCAGAAATGTTCAAGACAGCATCCCTTCCCAGTGAAGCAGAAATTGTTTGCCCATTTGCCTTACCACCTGACCAGAATTGTTTTTAATTGACTGATCACCCCACCTATGGAATAGCACAAAAAGGCCAGGTTAAAGAAATAAGCATTGCTGTCATGCAATGGGAACATCTGGGAATTTGGATCAAACCAAATATCCAAGATATTTTTGATCTAGTCAAACTCAAGTAAGGAAATAGGTCAAAAACACTGTGTCAAAAATCCTGGAGCCGTGTAAGAAAATAAAATACCTGAGGTTCAACCACAGAATTCTCCATTGAATACCCTAGGCTTGTCTAGGCTCTGAGACCTAGACAAGAATATAAGAGTGAGAACTTCCCAATGGAAGAAGCTGTGCAGCTTGGATTTGAAGCCTTTCCATCACAAATCCCAGTGTTTACAGATAGATTTTTAATTCAGTTCAAGGAACACCTTTTTCTTCCTCCTGCCAATACCAGGCAAAGACACATGCACATACATTATTTTGGTAAAGCAGCTTTTGAAGAACCATGGCTAAAGTTCAACCTCCACAGTGCCAGTGAGCCTCTTACCCATCCTGTTTTGTTCCACAGGAAATACCTTTCATACTTAACTCACCGAGTTTGGAATATTTCTGCAAGGGTCCCTCACAATTCAGGGGAAACTTCTCTTATCCTATTCAGCTTAGTCAGCAGGTTCAGAACTCCTTTTTCTGGTACCTCCTGTAGGTGAGCACCCTGCAGCACCCACCTTGCACTGATGTACAGAATTTCTGAGGTGCAGAAATTCAACTCCTGCCTGGAGTCCAACCAATGAAATCACAAAGTCATTCAGGACAATATCTTTGGACTCTTCAAGAACACCACTAGAAAAAAAAAAAACAAACTGCTATGCTGGCTAGACAGGAAGTCAAAGAATATTGCCAAAAGAAGTAAGAAATCAGACTGTTTGAAACACTAATGGATGCACCCAGAATTGCCATTATGGATAGGAATCTTGCAGTCAGAATTATATCTGGGACCAGTGACCCTGATTCTTAACAGAAATGGGGAAGAGGAGCCAAGAGGAAACAAGGAAAAGGGGTATGAAGATGGAACTTTTCCATTAGAGAAAAATACTTAACACTTGCCACTGGAAAAATATTATTACACAAAATGCCAGCAATCTTCACAACATAATCCTGCCACATCATAAAACACAGAGTAAATCACAACGACTCTGAAGCCTTCTGTCTGCAACTGCATCCTGAAGCAGCTACAATATTTTATCATATTCTCCAGTGCTGCTAGAAATCAAAAATTGATATAGCATCCAACCTAAACAAGATGCAGCAATCTGCCTTCATTCAAAAATTATTTTGAAAATTATAGAGACCAGCCATAGATGACAAGAGGTACAGATTGATATTGCTGCCATCAGCAAGAAATACAGATAAACCACAAGAAAGAAAATAAATTGTATTAAAAGCAATCAATCAAATGCAAAATCAAATAAAGCAAGCATATTACTCTCATGCTGCCTAATACAGCCTGTCAAGCACAGAAAGTTCTAATGCAGGGGTCTGTGCTGAAGCCAGCTGTGATTCCTGGGACTCTGAGATCCAAGAGGGATGGGGGAAGATCATCCCCATCATTTGCAGTTGCCAGAACAAACATTAAGCCAAGAGAAATGAAGAATGTCCAATAACCAGGGCTTATCCAATTTTCCTATTTCTGGAATTTGCAGATAGTAATCTGGTGACATTCTGTTCAGCTTTGCTTCTTCTCTGAAACCAAAGGGAGCTTTTTAAAGTAGCAGTGACTGCTTGCTATTGGTTTGCACTGCCAGTTCAGTCTCCTGCATCTCTTCAGTTACACAAAATCAGCATATCAATATAAAATAAGGTCATGCTCCTATATTATTCTTGCCATTCTATACTGAGTATTTGGAAATAACCATTCAGGGGTTAACATCAACTGCTATTTAGCAATTGTGTAACTTCATAGGAGAAAGATTTCTCTTGAGCTCAAAATAAATGCTTCTCCCAAAAAACAATGCAAGTCAGAGTTCCCACGAAAAAGCTGCTGTAGGGAATGATCTGAATGAGCCAATCCACCTCACAAAATATCCTACATTTTAAGTCCATGTCAGAGAGAAGCAGCTGCTTTCCCAAAATAGATAAAACCATGCTCTGGCACTGCTGCCTCTTCCAAATGTTTCTATGATTTTTTTTCTGCTTTTGATCTGAGTGATGGCATAATTTTCAGTGAAGATGTTGTACTAAATTTCAGCCCTCCCTTGTATGTTTTTGAAATGTGAAATCTTTAAAACACACACATTTTCCAATCAGATCTTTCAAAGAATGCTATTTTGTTTCTTTGTGGGATTTTTTAATCCCAGCAAGGAATAAAATAGGCAACAGATTTTTAGTACATTTTATCAAATTAGGAATGAAAGAGCCAGAGAATTATCCATGATATATCATAATTCTTCTCTGAGATAATTACAAAAAAATATCCAGGCATCCAGGTAATTTGAGGTTCCCTAAATGCATACAGATGGTTGGTTGTCTTTGAGCTACTGCACTTTGAATTTCAAGGCAAACAGCCTCTGTTTGCCCCCAATTGCTGCTCTGCACACAGCATATATTAAATATCAAATTTAAGATGCCTCTTTAATAAAATTACACAGACAGTCCAATCCAACAAAATTCTGCATTTAATGTCCTAAGTTTTACATAAATTTATCAGGTGTGTGTGAGGTGATTCCCAGAGCAAAAACTTTCTCCCTGGCAATTTGAAAAATGTACAGCAACGAGGAACATTTAATTTAGCAGCCAAGAAAAGACAATTTTATCACCAGCCATATCAGCCCCTGCAGCAACTGAGAGCAAGGATAGACTCCCATCACATCTGTAAGCTGGGTTACAAGTGACTAACACAACCTAGAACCTGACTGACACATTCCTAAAACAACATCCCTTCAGGACTTGGAGGGCACCCAAACCCACTGCAGAAGGGAAAGAAATGACCATTCCTTGAATGAACACCACCAGAAATGTGGAGTGCAGAGCTTGGCTGCCCTGGCAGCACTGTCCTAACAAGGACATTCAAAGGTGGGAAATGCCAGTCTGGGGGGATGGTCAGGATTACGATCCTGATGTTGGAGGGACATTTACAGAGATGGGTTAAATTTAGAAGTCAGTAGTCCTCAGACATGAGGACTAATGACTACCACCCACCTAATTCAGTTAGAAACTCTCCTCCACTGCAGTCCTTCACAGCATTTTGCTAGGAATGCAAAGTGGTTCTGCAGACCCCAGCCAGCATAAAGACTTCTGACCACCCCAGCTGGTGAGAGGAGCAGTAGGACAATGATGAAGTTTCATCAGTCAGTATAACTGGGTCTTCTCCCTGCCTGACTTCCTCCCTGGATCTTCCAGAAAACTAGAAGGGAGCCCCCAAGATTCAGAATACACTTACTCAAAACATTCATCCATTTCATTCATGCAACACCCTGTGTGTGGACACATTTTCTGTGAGCAAGAAGTTCCACTACAGCTTTTCTTTGTTTGCTGTAACAGCAGGATATCATGGACCAGGCAGAGAAACTCCAGCCTTTGTGGAATTGTCTGGATTGCCAGACCATGCTCTCTCAATTCAGATGGAAAAACCCATTTCCACTGTGTGCTGCATTCTGGTGCCTCCCCCCAGTGCTAACTTGTTCCAGCCCCTGGAAAGGACAGACCTCATCCTGCTCCACTCCACACTTTACCTTCTCATCCCTAAGGCATGAATATGAATGTTTGGTGGGTGGTAAGTGGATAAATTCATTAGTGGTTACAAAATATGTTGTGATCCTCAGCTGGAAAGATCTGTGTAACTGCAAAATAATGTATTCTTTGCTTTGGCAATAGCACTCCTATTTTGAATCTGGCAGTGAATAATTGAAAATTGCATGGCCAAAGATAGACAGCCAAAAATAATAGTCACAAATGCCAAAAGAAAACCAGAGCAAAAGAACTGATTATTTAATAACAGAAACTATTTTCATAAAATGAATAAAATATTTGAATAAAATATATAATGGAAAAGATACACATTTGAAGGCATCCATGATCAGAGCTTTGGTCATGAAATAGATGTGAGGAATTACAAGTACTCTACTGTATTTGTTGAGCTGCTTCTTTATTTTGCTCTGTTTATGTTGAGCTGTGCACATGCCCCCCAAACAAGGTCAGGCAACTGCATAGAGTGGAGGATGCCCCTCACTTCCCCAGCCCAGGTTCTCAGCTTGGTTCAGACAGATGAAACTTCACTTTAACTGTCAAGAATTTGTGTCTAAATCATTCATTTGTCATCTAATTTAACTTTTATGAGGAATCACTTTAAAAATTCAAATAATTCACTTGTAACTTGAATTTTTATGAAAGATTAATGTGGTTAAGAAAAAAAAAGTTCAAAAGATAGTTCTGACTCAGAACTATCTGCTTAAGATTATATAGAAATCCAATCAGTTACATTCTCTGCCCTGCCTGAATCTGTACCACGTTTCCCAATAACTTCCTAAGAAGGTTTTATTTAATCAAGAACGTGTTCCACGGAGCCCCAGAGGTCACAGTTTAGAAGGATTATTTGACCTAGACTTTGTATAAAGCAGATGGCTCTGCTTTATGGCAATTAGTAAGCAGGAACTGTGGTATCTGGTTATATCTTCTGATTCTCTGTTTATATGAAGTTATGTGAAACTGGAACCTCTTTGAAAGTCAAGCTGTGTGGAAACCATTTGAGACTATTTCATTTCTAATTATAGGCTTGATAAAGCCATTTTCATGCAAGAGTAGGATCAATGAAGAGACTGTCAAACTTGTGACCATCCATCCACTGGAAAGTGCTCTGACTCTTTCAAAGGCTATCACAGAGATAACCTTGCCATGGGGAATGGCAATCTCACTTCAAAGAAAATGTAAACATTATCTACACAGTTTAAGTCAATCTTTCCCTGCAGATTCAGAGTGGCAACAAACTTGCACAATTATTAGCAAAAACAAAGTTTGAAAATACTGACAGTCCCTTTAATTTCCCATTCACCCACAAACACATACATTTCCTATTGCCTAAAACAGGAAACTCAATTGAGCTCTTGCTGGGTTCCACATAAGATGCAAGATGGGCTGGTTTGCCAGGGCAGTCTCAAAGAGAAATGGGCATTTTTCTTCCCCTGACCTCTGGGCACGTGTGTTCAGCTCTGCCACAAGTGGAATAAGCTGCCTCCACTCCAAAGGAGTGAAAGGCTGGAATGTCACTAGGCCTGAACTGATGCTGTCTGGACTTGGTGTGGGCTTTGTTAGCCCAGGCCCAGCACGATGCTACTCTCACAGTCCTGTGCTAATGGAGCTGCCCAGCTCCCACACCAGAGAGCTTCAGCTGCAGGGCTCTGAACACAGGAGAAGAGGTGCACAGGTGTCTTTGGCTGATGATGCAAGAACATCCTGGACTAAACTGGCAGCACTCTGAGCACGGGACCTTCCACTCATCTCTGCTGCTCACAGCCTGCTACACTCTGATGAACTTCAGGAATCAGTGAGACAGCAATACTCCTGCTCTGCACAGTGGGAAGCCTTCTTTGCAATAGGAAAAAAAAAAGTTTGCTTTCATACTGCAAATCTTAGTCTTCCCCTCCAGAAGAAACCAAAACCCAAAAAGCATTAACTGCAATTTAGTGAGAGTTATTAAGTGGGAGGCCTTACAAATGAAAATGGCCTTTACTCAGAGGTATAGGACATGCTTTATGTAGAATTCAGATATTTTCAAGAAATCAGTTATGTCTCAAAATCTAAAGAGACAAAATTTTTTTTAACTCCATCACTGATTTAAAATATGTCCTTGTACCATTGAATGCTTTAGAATTGATTGTAGAAAAGAAGGCACAATATAGACAATCAATTGACTTTTATAAAACTCACATACACATCCAAAAGAGAACATGAAACTCAAGTTTTAAACCTGAAAATATTATGGGAAGGAGTAGCTGCAAAATTACTACTGTCACAGGAAAACAATTAGATGATTTTATTCTAGCACTATCTGTAACAATTTTAAGAAAACATATTAAAAATTCCAGCCTTAAATTGTTTCCACTGGTCTAGCACTGTCCAGTATGGTGAGGAGTTTGCACAGCCCTAGACAAAGTGGTCTCCTCATTTAAGGATGGAGATGTGTCCAAAAGAAAATCTGAGTAGCCCAGAACTTGACTTAAAACACAAACTGTATTATTTTACAAAGACCAATTCATCTAAATGCTAAAGATTTTTTACCCAATTAAAGCAAAATGTTCCTTAGCTTTATGCACAGCTAATATGAAAGAACAAGTGACAGATTGCTCATAGTTTCTATTTTTTCCAAGCTATTTCCTTCATCTTCTCCTGAGCCAAATTTTTATTGGCTAAAATTAATGGACCCCAAAATGAACCCATCCTATTTCGCAACACATACTTCATGGCAATTTCAAAAACAAGTCAGATACTACTAACTTCTCAGCAGAGTTTATGCAGAAATGTGGATTTTCACCTTTTGTTTCAGTTTGACATTCATGCTCAATATCAATTTTCTTTTACCTTAGTTGTTTTATTATCAGTAGGAACTAGACATTAAAACCTCTGCACATACAGAATTCCTTCTCTGAATTTCTGAACTGACACTAAATAAGATGTGACATCAAACCTTACACAGTTTCTCTTCCCATGCTGAATGCAGCCAGAACAATGCACTCAAAGTAGACAAAGCTTTGAGGGAAATGCCAGCCAAAAGACTCTCTCATATTGAGACTTCAGACACCTCTTCTCATGCCTAAAATGTGGATGCTAGAAGGGTCAGGATCAAGAAGTCATTATTCAAACAATTCTATGCCCATTACTCACCACTCTCAGTGCTGCTTCCATAAGTACTTTTGTTGACACTAGAGTTGGCCCTAAACACTTTGATGAACACTAAGGAATTCATCTATCAAAATACATGGCAACTAAATCAACATCATCCTGTTATTTATTATTAAAAAAATCTAAACTTGCCTCTATATAAATTCTAGAAAAGGAAGGAAGGCCAAAAACAGAAAAGGGAAACCCTAGGAAAAAAAAAAAAAAAAACCAAAAAAAAAAAACCAACCAATTTTCCCAAGCCTTAAATCAGTTTTGAAAACTGTCATTTGTCCAATTAAAATAGTTGTTTTTTTTTTTAATTCATTTTCATGCACTCCTGGGCTCTGGAAAAGATCATCAAGGCAAGTATCAAAATACCTTGAAAATATTGTATATACTTCTTGACTGGGAACAGGACCTAAAAGAAAAATCTCAGATTTCTCTACCTAGCTCTATAATTTCAAAGCAAGATTTTTCCATGGAGTAAGAATTCAACTGGATACAAGAATGTCAGCCAAGATTTTCCAAGTCTTTTGGTGCTTCTCCTAGCCAAAGCTAATTGTTCTGAATTTCCCTGAGTACTCATGCAATATAATAGTAGTGCCTCCTGTTTTGCAAAAACAACTACAACCAAGGTTTGACAATTCGTGGTAACTGAAGAGAAAACAGGGATAATAAATTAATTGGAAATTAAATAACACAATAATTGAAAACTGTTCCAATATTCTTGATTGATTTTATGCCTTATTAATAATTAACAGCAAATGTGCTAGTTAGCTTCAGTATAAGGAGGAATGAATGAAAACTGATTCAGTGAAAATGCCTCAAAAATCACCTATATTTCTTCCCATAAGAATTTTCTTTTACTGTCTCTTTTCATAACACTGACTCAATCCAAATTTCTGTAGACTTACTAATATCTGACAGAACATAGCCTGAGGTGATACAAGAGCAGACTGAGAGGAATTCTCTGCAGCTCTATCCACACAAGAACATTTCCAAAAGGCAAACAGTATTTCCCTTGTTTCAACGAACCTATTCAATTTGGGGAAACAGAGTGAGCCCTGAGAGAGTGAGACACAGGCAGTTAGCAGTCCCAGCTGTGTTCTGTATGGCTCTAGGACTGAGACTTGTCCTGCCAGGCACCCCTGAACAATGAATGCTTCCCCACACTGCCCAGATCCAACAGCACAAAGGAGTTTCTCATGGGCCCTTGGGCAATTTAACAAGTGCACCTGACATTCACTCTGCTTATCACCTGCCCAAGGTTAAAGCAGCCTCTCCAGGAGACAAGCAGGGCTCTCTCAGGAGCTGCAGGGAGTTTAGGAATTCCCAGTGAGCTCCCCAGGGACAGAGCACAGAAATGCACGGTGCCCATTAGCACAGCTGCTTCCTCAGCAGCACTGCCACTCTGCCTCGGGCTGGTTCCAAGTGCAGTATCTTACACAGATGGAGAGTGGACAAACTGCAAGGACATCACTGATCTGACGACACTCCTGCTACTTGCTTCAGTTTCCTTCCACTCCATCAGCAGAATCTGTCCCAGTTCTCCTTCCTGGCTCTACTACCCCCTGCCTTTCCCAGTGCAGGCTCCTCACTCCCTGCCTCCAGCACTAACAGCAGTCCTGGGGACGACAGGGACACGGGCTCACAAACACTGATTGATGACACACCTCCTAAGGAAGCAGGAGCAAGTAATAAACACGGCCTTAGGACGTGATTTATGTGTGTTTGGCAATTCAGACACATACTCACACTGCAGACTAGCTAGAGACAGGGGCAGGGAGAGTGGATGCTGGTTATCTATCAGAAAAGCTCTGGCTCAAAGCCAAGAACTGGTTAGTCAGCTCAAGTCAGAAGGAGCAGAATATGAAGCAAATGCACCATCAGAACTCAATGTAAAGCTATATTTCATTTTGTTTTGTGCTTGTTGAAATTAAAATATAAAATGTTTTCAATTAACTTGGGGAAAAAAATAAATAGAAGCAGAAGTCATTCCGAATTTAAGAAGTACCACTTCTGAGAAATTTTTTAGGAAATTAACTTAGAAAACACAGGACATAACTTAGAAAACATTAACAGGACTCTGAACTCACCAACAAGATGGAAGAGGCCAAAGTCTTTGTCCTTCTGCCATAAAGGGAGGATGAACCTGAATTTGGACTCAGACAAACGTAATTCTGCAAAGACTCAGGTAATGAAACAGTGGGCACCATACATCACTCCTTGATTGAGGTATGGCATCTTACAGACCTCTGTGAAACAGCTCAAAATCAGGAGTTCTGTTCTTGGTCTCCTGATTGATTTTCTAGTAAAATCATTTAAGAATGTGATTAAGAGCTCCAGCTCTTCAAATGTTAGCGGTTTTTATGAGTAACCAAGCAGTCCCAGAAAATTGGCAATTTTAAAACAAAAGATTTGCCACCAATGAAATCTGGTCAAGTGCTGGAAAAACTTTTCCTATTTATTTATTCTCATTATAAATGCACTCATTTACCCAATTTCCTTGGCCCTTGCAGCAAAGAAGTTTTCCCAGCAACAGAATTATAATGATTAATCAATGCTCAACAACACTTGCAAATGTCTTATTAGCTTGTTATTTAGCTTGTTATTAGTAAAAATAAGAATTTTTCCCCAGATGTGGTTCATGAAACACTACCACAATCCCACCCAAAAGGAGATCTGCACAGTGTGGTTTGTGCTACCAAAAGAGCTTGAACCTCAGAAATGACAAAGCCAAAAACTGTTCACAACTGAGCTACTGATTCTGAGGGAGAGCTGTTTGGTGAATAATGACTACACCAGACAAAACTGGAGGTGATTCATGGAGCAGGAAGTCGTGTCAAAGACGTTGCTGAATTATGCATGCAATGAATGTCATCTTTATTCCAGTAATCTCTGCAAATCATGAGACTGGAGAATACCTGAGCCTTTAATTTTCCCTTAAAGAATAAAGGAAAAAATGGTTCAAGCCTGAATTTCCGCATCACAAATGATAATTACAAAAAGACTAAAACTAACAGGATTTGGGGGGTTGGGGTTTTTGTTGTGTTTTGTTTGTTTGGGGGTTTTGGGGGGGATTTTGTGTGTTGGTTGGGTTTGGTGGGGGGGTACTAGCAAAATGAGACTATAGACCCTGGAAAATGACACTGCCCAATCCCACATTTAAGTGTTGAACAAAAACATATTTAGGGACATGAGGAAGCAGGAATGAAACTGTTTTTAAAACTATTTATTCTTACCCATTTATAACATGTCTGTTGCTCTTCTCTTCAAGGCCAGGGTTCAAAGTCACTGATGTATTTTTTAGTTTGGCTTGTAAATCCAAACCAATAGGAATTAAAACAAAAAGGGGGGAGAGAAATCCACTAGGAGAATGAAGTCACTTGAGCCCCTGCACAGATACAGCTCCTCTTTTTCAGCAGCAGCAAATGAACCTGAATGGGGGCTTTATCTGGACATCTTTGAATACAATAAGAGATTTTCAAAGCCCCCAAGAACCCAAAAGACAGTAACCATAGCAAGACACCACCTACACAAAACCTCAAAAATGTCAGCCAATGCTCATCATTCTTTTTACATCTAAAATATGACCAGATCACTGGAAATATTTGTGCAAATGCACATTGAGTGTCCAAATGGACAAGGCTCTTTCTACTCCAACAGCAGCAAAATTTCCAATTGACACCTCCCCCATAAGAGGGACAAACAAAAGTCTGATGCTTTTGTGTGGAAATACAAAATAAGCTACATGTTGGAATTCTTTTTGTTTAACTCCCAGTTTACTGTGTGGTCCAATATGAAATCCTTATTCCTGTGAAATAACTGTTTTCTGATCTCTCTCCAGAAGGAAACCCAGAGAAACATTTTCATGGCTAGAAGGAATTACTAAAAGATTTCATCATGTCTTAGTTTATGCACTACATATACATATGTATACGTAAGACAAAGGATCACTTAAATCAACCCTTTTATTCAGCTAAATTTTATTGTGCCCAGCAGAAATGATATTTTTCCTATCTGAAAGTAGTCACACAAACTGTTTAGCTTTGGCTTAATTGAGAAAACCCATTTTTTTAACAACATTTTGATATAACACATATGCCTAAACATTCATGTTTGCTTTTAATTTTTTAGTGCAAGAGTTTTTAGCATTTCTCTGCTCTCAGCTGTGTATGATCCAGCCAAAGCCAGCCAGTCACATCTCCTGATGTGGTTGTATATCCAAGGCTGTGGCTCCTTATTTAGTTACAGTCTGAGTGCTATCCCAAACAAGGTATATTTACAGAAATATTTTACTTGCATTTCCTCTTCACAAACATTTTTCTTTGTGTAACCCCTTAGCTTTAGGTGGAGTTACTCCTGGGTTTTTATTGTGACACAGTCAGAGGAGAATGAGGCTTAACACCTTTATGATTAGCTGGAATACTGTACTAAACCCACCTGGGAGCAGTTCCAATGAAAGTGCAGTAAATGCATGACTTATCATGTTGGGAGAAGCACTGCATTTTGAAGGAAGCAGTGTAATGGTATCTCATGAGAGCAGTTTGCATTAATTGCAAGGTTTGTGTGGCTTGGATTTATTAAAGTTCTGAATCTATTGCCAGTTGCTGCCATATGCAGTCTATAATTTTTGAAACACAAGACTGTACATCTCCCAAAGACATTCCCTCTAATCACTTGCAAATTTAAGAACTTCAGCACAAAGAGATGCTTCCTAATCAGGACCAGCAACCTGGCCACTGGCAAAACCAGTATAGAGACCAGAAATTATAAAAGCATAAGTGCATCTATCTATAAAAGCAGTCATACTGGTCAAGTAGATTTAGTAACATTTTTCAACTGAGGGGTTCTACACCCCTCTGTTCTGGAGTTTTGGATGCAATCTCTGCTCTGCTTGGACAGAGGAAGTGTTTCCTAACACATCAATTGTCACCAGAATGGGAGGAACATTTCTGAGGAGCTCTCAGGGAGGGCAGTAACAGCTGCCCACATCTCAGCATCACCACCCTGAGACATTCCAACAGGCAGGAAATAAACACCTGCCTGTTGGAATGTATCAGGGTGTTGGAATGCCTTCAGAAACACTTCATGGAGCAGAAAATTACTGCAGGGACAACGGGGTAATAGTTCACCAACAGCACACTCCCAGGTAGCATTAATGCTGGGGAATGCCTCATTCCAACAGGGATACCCACAACATTCAAAGGCTGCTGCATGAAGCCCACACAGCCTCAGGCACAGTTCCAGGAATGAGCTGGGTGAAGTTGCACACAAAGAAGGCCTCACCCTTCTGCTTTAGCCACTTTCACTGGTTTGGACAGGCCAGAACAGACGCCATCAGTTGGAAGGGATCATTTGTCCAGCTGCCTGGCCAGTTCAGGCTTGACCAAGACAGAGCTTTTTAGTGAGAGCATTGTCCAAATGCCTCCTAAACACTGACAGGCCTGGGGCTCTCACCATCACTCCAGGAAGCCTATTCCAGAGTTTGACCTCCCTGGCACTGAAGAAACATTTCCTAAGGCTGAGTGTAAACCTCTCCTGGTGCAGGAGAACCATTCCCACGTGCCCTGCCACTGGAGAATTGTTTCTTACCACGCAGCTGACTTCATTTCTTTGATCTCAGCTGCCTGAAGAATGCAAAGTAAGGGACAGATTCTTTTCATACCTGCTCTTTCCAACACAGGAGATGACAAAGAACAGTTATGAGGGCTGTGGTGCACAAACAATTTGTGCCTGGCTCTGATGGAGAGCTCCTACCCACAGCTGAGCCACAAGGCTCTGAGAAGATTAAGGATCGAGTTTTGTAGCATCAACTGCACACAGCCCAATGCAGCTTTTTGTTCTCTTTGATACTTCCAAATAAGTAATTTTCCAACTTTTCTTCTGAAAATGTTGGCTTACTTCCTTGCTCATTATGTGACCTGGTGGTGTTAACCAAAAGCCAGTAATTTTCCTCACCTTTCAGTTAAAAGTGGTTTCATTTGTTCTTCTAAAACTTCATTCTACTACTTACCACACATGAATCTTTACAAGACCTAAGTCAGTCTACCCCAATCATGATATAAAATTTTACTTAAGTGACTGAAATTTAACCAACTGCATTCTCTTTTCCAATTAAACTTTTTTTTTACATTGACAGTAATCTTTTTTCCTAGCACAGGGACTTCAATATTAGAATTAATGTTTCATAGCAAGAGGTGTTAAAAACAAAGTGAATTAATTCTTCTCCATAATAAAGCATCTCTTTCCCCTAGTGCAAGCTAAAGAATTTTTAACACAGGAATTTTCATTACAGGACAGTGAAAGAAAATGTAAATGAAATGTATCACTTCAGGGTTCTCAGAGCATTTATGAGATCATGTAGCTCCCTCTGCCACGTGTGTCTCTGACATTTCTCCTAAGTGTACTTCACTCTTCAGACAAGGTTACTCAGTACAGCACCTCCTAATGCTGCTCAGCAGGTTAAAGGTTTTATTCTGTTGGCTTACATGACTCAGCTCTGAGGTTTCTCTGAGCTTTCATGGCCTGGGAGTAACCTCAATTTTCTTACAGTCTCAGAAATATTATTGCACCCCAGAACCTGGCCCCATTTAGATTTCCTTATAAAAACAAGGAAATTTGTGCCCAGACTATGCATAAACCTCAGCAATAACACAAAACTTCGTACCTAAACAATATGTTGGGAAAAAATATTCTCAGTAATTGGAAAACATTATTCTTTTAAAGGGAGCAGTTTCTCAGCCTCCTGCACTGTGTCATTGAAAGGAAAGCATGTATTTCGCAGAGAAATTACTCAAATACTTCATGTCAGGCCTCCTCAATGGCCAAAATCAAAACAGCACAAACAGCACAACATAAGCAATAAAAAATTCAGTTAACACCATTTATGATTAATAAACTTACTGCTAATAGGTTAAATTTCCATTACCCATGGTGAGATCTCTGCACAGCACATCAACAACAGAGCCACTGAAGGACCCAGGGAAGGACTTTGGGAATGCCAGGTGGGAGTGACAGCAGCACACAGCAAACCCTGCAGGCAGCACAGCCTCACAAGGGCTTCACCTGAGCCTCTTCACTAAGAGCAGAACTCAGGAACCCCAGCTAATCCAGGAGGAAGCCCCAAAATGTAAATTCCACACAACCATAGATTATTAATAGACACATGTAACGCTGCAAAAAGATGGCAATGCACTTCATGGGTGTAATATTTATGGTCAAGCTTCAAACTCTTTACCTCCTCCAAGTGGTTTCTGCCTCAATATATACAGTCTAGCATGTTCTTCACTACATCAGGTGGTTCCTTTTTTGACTCTGCATTACTATGAACTGCTACATCTGCATCATGTCATAGAGCAAATGGAAAAACGCCTTTGTTTAACTAAAAAGTATGTGAAGCATTTCTACATGAGCAGTAAATCTTTACCCGCATTTTCTAGGTGCATTTATGGTATGTACCCACAAGGATGCATATTTCTTGGTGAGCTTGCAAAATTATAAACCAAAAAGCCTTTCTTTGAAGGGAAATTTACATTTTCTTTGTAGAAAGCAAATATATATATGTTGATCCAGTAATATTCTTAGGGGAAAAAAAAAGTAAAACTGTAACATCAGATATGTTTAATCTATGTCTAGGGGGAAATGAAAAAGCAGAAAAGTCCAGATTGCTCTGAACAAGGGTATGTTTGATCTGCATGTAAAAGGGGCACTCTGCAGCCTTTACACCACTAGCTCACATTGATGGACAGGACATTTAGACTTTGAGTTGGACCTGAAGGAATTTAGTTAATGCATCCCCTTGCCTCAGAGATGAAAGCCACTTCTCCTACCACATGATCTGCCTCTTTCTTGTGCTGCTGTCAGACATTCCAATTCTTCGCTGTGTCAGAGAGGCAAATTTGCAGCAATGGGACAGGCTGGGGGGAAAAGCGTCAAAATTTCAGAATTTAATTTAATAAATAAATAAACAGCACCATAAAATTCACCCTGCACACACATGAAATTGTCAGCCTGCTTTCATAACCTCCACAGAAGCTGCTTTGACAAACACTGAAATGCTTTTCCAGTATTCTAGATACCCAATAGAAAAAGTCACTGAAGTTCTCCTTGCTATGCCTTCTAAAGCTCTCTGCTCAGACTGTGAACAGAAAGTCTTGAGGAAAACCACAGGTAAAAATCCAAACTCTGACATCAACTCTCTGTGCCAATCATGCTTTTTGGCTATTTTAATATTTGCCTTTGACTTCAGTTCTAACAGTAGCATCTAGAAATTTACCACAGGCCTGTCACTCTAATGATTCTGGCACAGTAACAGAATGCAATTATTGACTCATTGCAGTACTGCTCTGTTGACTTCAGGCTCAATAATGCAACATAAAACTGGTCTCTACTGGTGGTATTGTCTTTCACATATTGCCCAATGGACTCTCACAAAGTGATGATTTTGTTGCTCTTGCTGAGATTCTAAGAACAAGTGAATTCTCACAGAATTTCAATAGTGTTGCTCAATACCCATGTTCCCTATAAATATTACCAAAAGTACTGCAAATAAAAGAGTATTTCTAAAATACTCTTAGAACAAGGTTTTTTTTACACAGATGAGATATGCAGCAATCCAGATACTGGAAACATGCATGTGTTTTATTATTGTTTCACATGCAGCAGTGAAAAAGTAAATTTGTAAAAAGCCAGTTAAATATATGACATTTACTACTCATCATCACCACTTCTCTGAGAGTCTGCATTTGGTGGAGTCTACCAGAATAAGGTTCTACAGTAAAATGAAGGGGGACATCAGTCTTACAGGATAATATTCCATAAAATGTAAAAGAATTGCACAAGAAGGGGAGTGTTTCATTTACATATGTCCCTCTCTGGTTTGGGTTTGCACCTTCTGGACAGAGATTGCATTGTTTAGATAACTACACCCAGCAGTTGTCTTCCAAGCCCTCCTCACACTGACTCTGACCTGCAGCCAGGGGTCCAAAAACACATCTCCAGAAACTTTATGTTCAGGGCATTAACTTCAGCATTACTCTTCTTATCCATAAGGTCAGAGGTCTGCTTCTTTTATTTGGGAGCAACCAGCATGTTGTGGTGATAATACACAGTAAAGCTCTGTTAATTAACAGATGCAATGGAGAAAGAGAGATGTCAAATAAAACAGAGCAGCAGCATCCCAGCTGGGCTGAGGCTGCTGGGTTACAGGGCTGCCTCTTCCCCTCAGGCTGAGGGGACTCCTCCACTACAGCACAAAAAGGCTTCTGCAAAAATTGGTTCTCTTAATCAGGTTCAAAGATCCTTTCTTACCTTTCCCTCCTGATTATTTTTCCCTTATATGAATTCCCTCTTAACAAATACTCAAATGAATGCTTTGCTTAAAATTCCAATAATTTGCATGCCAAGAAGAGGAAATAAATGTTTGCAATGATATTAATATTTTTAATACCACTAAAGCATTTCTCATGTACTCATTTACATGACTCAACAGGGGAACAGAATCATGACTCAGTGGGCCAAGCACATCTCAAATACTGGAAAAAACAGGCTCTACATATTTTAAACATCTTTACATATGCCACACAGGGTTTGTTTAAAAAAACTAAAATTCTTCTTTTGAGATACTTCATATCTCATCCCAAATTGAATTACTAAGGTCTAGGAAACTTTTTTTTAAATGAAGACGTTAAAAAAATGAGTTAACTACTCCACATTAAAAGAGGATAAATACTGCAATTTTTTACAAGCTGCTAGAGCTGCCAAATTTATAATACAGAATTACAAAATTGAGTTTTATTATTGAAAATTCTACCCAACTCTAATATGGGCTAATTTAAAGAGGAAATTTATCTTTACAGTTTTTTATGTAGAAGATGGGGCAGAAGTTTTGAAGGTCCTTCCCATACATTTAATGTGGTATTAAAAACAACAATTCTATGCATTCTTTTATGATATAAACTATCACATGTTCTCTCACTGTACCCAAAGAATTCAGCACTTCTACTTACTCAGGTATGGGATTTTTATTTATGTTTTGACTCCAGAAATTTTCAGTGTGACCCTCTTTGGACTTAAGAAGACAGCAGCCATCAACAGGCAATGCAGACAGAGCTGTCTGCAGGACTGGGGATGTCAGGCCCGCAAAAATCAGAAAGAACATCCAGATCTTTTTTTGACCTTTGAAAGGTTTAGATTTCAAATTGCACTCAGTTTAACTGATCCTAATGACTGGCCTCATACCTGGACAGAGCTATGCCAGAAGAACTGTTACTGTGACAGCCAAGCAACAACATTCCACATGCTTACAGTAAAATATCATATTCTTGAGTTTCTTCTGCTGCACTTGTATGGACATCAAGACCTAATTGCAAAACCATTCCAACTGAGGTGATTTTGTTCATTGACTCCAGAGGCCTTTAACTCAAACCCTAATCTATTAATTCAAACCACACACATGACCCCTGCCCTCCAGGAAATTGAACTCATAAGATAACGTAAAAAAAAAAAATCTCAAACCAAACCCCCCAAAAAACCAAAACCAAACCAAACAAAAAAAAAAAAAAAAACCACCCAAAAAAAAACCCAACAACCAACCAACAAAACACAACACAATATCTCAATCCAATCCAACCCTGAAATACCAAATCCAGTGCTTGAATTTGGAATTGGGACTGCTCCCAGCAGAAATTCACTTTCAGCAAAAGCTATGATGTAATATAGTCTACTGCCCTAAGATTTTTGTTGTAGTTCCTCTGGGAGGAGATATCAAACTTGACTGGCATTTTCTGTTTTGTTGGATTACCTAATAATAATGAATTTAGTGTAGAAAGATTCAATTGAAACATTCAGGATGCTGATGAAGCTAAATCAAACAAGCTACACAAACAGAGAGTCATTTTATTTAACTCTCACCCAGCCCAGAGCACACCCCAGTGGTTCATGAAGTCTTATTTATTGATCATGGAGAATAACCAAAACTAGTAATTTTCAGTTTTACTTCTTATAAAACTTAAACATGAGACTCCTAAATTGTGTGGGTCCAAGTCAGTCTGAGCACATTTCAGGGGAAAAGGCATCTGCCAAATTCAGTCACTCTGTACACAAAGGTTTTAGGTCAGTGCAATTAGCTGAAGAAAAGACACTTTTAACAGCTTAAATCCAAAAGCACTCAGAACTTCCAATCATACAAAAAATACATATGGAACACAAAAAACGCCTTCATCTGACTTCAACAAAATAAAACTGACACCAAAACTCCCTTTTTAATTTCCTATTACCATAAACTTTCTAGGCATTTATATGTAAGTAAAGAGCCCCAACAACTGCATCATTCAATGAATTCAGCACACGTGGAAATAACACCAGGTAACAGATACAACAGGAGCATACAGAGTATTTCCCTTCAGATATTGCTGCTTTTCAGCAAATAATCCATGAAATTATAATGAAGGACAAGTGCTAGTAGAACAGAAAAGCTTTTGTTTTAGTCTGAGACTAATCTACACAGGTTGACCTATAAATATATGTATAAATATATATACATACATATTTGTATTTTTTAATTTTTAGAGATATATATGTGTATATATATATATATATGTATATATCACAATTCAAGCACCTCACAGGTCAGGTGGGCAGCACTTTGCTCTGGCTGGCTTAGTGCCCCATCAGACAAACACCTAACCTGCCACCAGGGCATCAATCTAATTCAAAACCACAGGTTACAGCAGCCAAAGTTATACTGAGAAACAATTTGATTGATCTGACCAAGTCTGGTATTTTACTGACCCAATTTCAGTCTGCTTCTGTAACAAGAACCAGTCAGTACTACATTTTACACATTTCAACATTTTCCACAATTGTCTTTAAAAAGGTAATGCAAAAAAAAAAAAAAAAAGTGTTTCCTGTATATTTTAGGTCTTCAGCTCCTAAACTCAGGTCTTGAGCTGAGCACTGAAATCAGTATTACTGACCTCAGACCAACACTGGCTTATCCCAGCTGAAAACCTGGCTCACAAAGTGTTGTCTGAAAAAGATTCTGAGAATTTTTTCTGAGAATGAGATTCATTGTTCTTGCTCTGGAACACAGAAAGGCTATCTCATTTCCAAGAACAGCAGCCTCCAGCCTCAAAGACATTCACTGGGAAATTTCTGGCCACACACTTTTGGTAACTTTAGACACCTGGGATGTTGTCATTTTGGGTGGATGATGTATTCATCTAATTATGTCATACACAGATCAGAGGATTTTTGAAAAGCAAAAACCTATCAAGCTGCTCTGTGCAGTAACTTCAAAAAAAGGGAAGAAATTACAAAAAACTTAATAATAGGCTGGCAGAAGAAACAGAGCATCTCACAGAAGAACATAAAGAGTGCAACCACTCTTTTAGTTCATCTAAGAGACTGAGAAATGATAATAACAGTACCAAAAAAAAAAAAAACCTGACCCCAAGAGTTCTTTAATCCAGTAGAAAGTCATAATGGAGAAACAAATGGCTGAAAGAAGCAGCCAGACAAATTTCATTTTTAAGATTAACACAAATCAACAGTTTCAGTGGGAAATTAGAAGAAGCAGCTAAGAAATCCTCCACCATTTGATGTTTACTACTATGACTGGATATCTTTTTGAAAGGTATATTTCAGACAAAGTTTATATTGTAGATCATAAGTGGATAAAACCAACCAGTGTGCAACACAACGTTCTTGTAGAGCCTTAAAATAACCCCTAAAAATCTATTAACTGTGCTGGCCAAGCAGACAGAAAGGCCTCAGAGTATAAACACAGTGTTTGCATGGTGGGGTGAAGCAGGCTTTGTACTGCAGTTGAAAGGCTGACCTATGGACAGAGATATGTCCTAGACTTGCAGCTGCTCAGAAACCAGAACTACCATAAAGGAAAGCCACGATATCCCAACAAATACTTACACAGATAGTCCTTGACTTAGTCATTCCCCAGAAGTACTTTTCACAAAATGAATGACCTGAAATCAGGTTAGAAATCCAATAATTCTGAGTTCAGTTTATTAATTAGAAGCACCAAAAGAAGCAGCTTCTAGCAGGACTGCTGCTGGACAGGAAGGAGCCCTATTCAAAACACCTCTCCTGTACCACTGCAGGCTAGTTTTACCTGCTTGTCTTTGGCTTATTAAATAATAAACATTATAAGAAGGTACAATTTTATGTATCTTCCATCACAGCCATCAGTTCAACCTATTTATCACCCAAAGTGCCTTCATCCCTTAATTTAATGCTTGCTCTGACAATAGCCGGAAGAGAGCATCCATTTGAAAGAATGACTTCAAACTATGCTGCATTCCAAAATGAAACTTGTTCTGCCCTCAAACATTCATCTTATTTATCTTAATAAAACATCCATCTCTATTTATCTTAGAGGTTTCATTATTATTGTCTGATCTGGATTAATTTAAAGGGAAAGAGGTTACAAATGAGGTTAACTGTGATAAGGCCAATCAATCTTTTGACGTTGTGGTAACACAATTTCATTAAGAAATAAAACATCCCCCTTTATGCTCTTGTGCCTCCCCTTTTTCTTTAAACATGGGAGCCTTGGTGCCATGTTTTACCTTGATTTCCCTGCCCCACAGACTGTTACAGCTCTCGCTGTGGGGATCCTCTGCAGTGGGCCCAGGACAAGGGTAGAGCTGGGGATACGAAGGCTCAATGTCCCACTCTAAATGAAGATGAATGAAGATGAAGTGTGAATTATAATAGCAAGCTTTACTTCTTTACTGTTTTGAATTAAAAGAGGGAGGCATCTCCCATATCAGTGGAGTCTCTGTCACAAGCCCTCCACTGAGCATACACAGATAGGTGAGGAAGAAAAGAAGAGGGAAGTCATGTAGAGGGGAGGAAGGTTCATCTCCTGGCATATCCCCAAGCCTAAGGAATGAAACAGAATTTCCCTTCCAGTCAAGTCCACTAGTGACACTCAGCACTCAAGAGAGTGCACAGATCTACAGGTCAGCACTACCTGGAAAGAGAGAAAATCCTGTTAGTAAACCAATTTAATTGGCAAACAAACCATTGTCCTAAAAAAGCCTAAAATCAACAAACAAATGAAAAATGGACCCAAAGCAAAAGTCCATACCAACAGTGCCACCAGTCACATCCTTGCTGTTATTAACAGAAATTAAAAATTAGGAACTGAGTATTAACTGGGAAAATTGTTAAGCCTCTTCATCCATTTTCACTTTATAATAATAATTTTGGTAGCAATAGTTAAAGTTATCATGAGGGTGAAGATTATTCAAATGCTCCGGTACAAAGATCTGTCTGGCAAGGAGAAGCTTTAAAGGCAGAGATTTTCATGGTGTCTAAGCCTTAAATAATCTTTCCTTTATTTTTAATAACTCCTCACTCATTCCTTCTATTTCATAGAATATCACTCATCCTTCTACATCACAGAATATGTGAAACATTTGAGGAGATTCTTGAAAATAATAAGTGCCCAGGTGTGGAATGGGATAGGCAGGAAAACATGCCAACAGAAAGCAAGGAGAAAGGAAGACAGTTTTGTTCAGACTAAGCTGGATCACACAGCAGTGAACACATGACAGGCTTTTACACAACCTTTAGCTCTGTTTAACTCAAGAGGTGGCACCAGCTCTTATCCTCATTGGTTTGATCCCAATTATATGACCTATGGCATAGAGGAGCTTTCCTTTTTTCCCTAATAAATTCAAGGTAATAAGGTGAAACTAATCAATGGAACCATAAAGCCATATGGTATTGTGATCCTGGATGGTAAGTTTATACTCTGAGAATCAGCAAATTAGCTGTGAAAATAAAAAAAAAATTAAAAGGAAAAAAAAAGAAAGAAAGAACACAATTAAAAATAGATCAAGCAGAGATAAAAGCCTTGGAACACATTGTAAAAATTGCAGATCCCCAGAGCCATTAAAGTGAACTAAAAGCAAATGACAATGTGACAGGCTATCAACTTCATCAAATTCAGTAAAAAGTCCATTTCTTTCTTTATCCAAACAAGGGTCTGGGATCATGAGCACCCCACAATGTCATATGTTATCTGGAAAGCCATACTGTGTCACCAGCTGATAAACATCATCAGGAGTCCAGTTTCCATCTCAAGGGAAACTTCTGGGACTATCTCTGGTTCATGACTGGGTCAGGTCACTAAAAGTTTTTGCTGACCTGAACCTGATCCAAACCAAAGAACTGAAATTCCTGACCTGCTCACCCCAAGGAACAACTCTAATGAAAAACTGATACAGAATCATACAGTAGAGCAAGAGCATGACTGCAGAGCAGCATCTGTCAGAGACAGCTTCAGAAGAGCACCTGTCTCTTTTTATCAGGAGCCCCCTGCATTACCACAGTGAGGACCTGAAGTGACCCAAATGAGCATATTCTGCTCATTTTATTGAGCTAGTCTAACAAAAGAATGTGAAACTGAACTGCCTGTTCTGGGCATTCATGGTAATTTGTTAGTAAAACCTCACTTCCTTAGTGTTCCTCCTTGAAATCTGTTCTTAAAGCAACCTGAAACCACTTGCAAAACAGTGCTGTTATTTTTCATTAAAATAGAGAGTGATCAAACTAAATTTCTGGCAAATTCTAGCTCTCTGTAATATAAATTTCCAAAGGTAGTCTTGCAATTTGGCATGCTTGCTGTTTCAACAGCTCTGTAGTGACAGTAAGAGCTTACTGAAATGCACTTTAACCTCACAGAGACTTAGACACGGCACCAAAACATGTAAATAGTATTCAGTTTTAAAAACAACACAGAAAATATGACTCCAGGTGAAATGACACTGGAGCACTAATAAATAATTCTGTCCTTGTCCTACTGAAGAGGCTTCAAAATATTGAGTATGGGTAACATTTCTGTGGGTTTTGTCCCAAACTGGGCGACAAGTAGGTGGGTGATGGGGGAAGAAGTTTTTGTTTGCTTTTTTAAATTCTGACCTATAAGTACATAGCTCAAGACTATACAGAACATCAAAGTGCTACAGAATTAATCTCTGCTGGTGGCCTGTGGCACACCTCAACTCGTGCAGCAATATGGAGTTTACAGAACAAGAACATATGTAAAGTTTTTAAGAAAGTGTCTTGTGGCAAAGCACAGTGGTGTGCAGAGAGCTGGGACACTCTGAGCAGACAAGCAGCACAGTGAGTACAAGTGTGAGAGCCTGAGAGCAGCCGAGGGAGGGCTGGACACACCAAACCAGCCCAGATCAAGTCCTTTAGCAGCTACTGCATGCTAAATAAAACATTAATAGCCTAACTACATGACTAGATAAATCAGGGGTTGAAGAATGGAGGTTGGACCAGGTGATCCACAGTGGTGCCTTCCAACCTTACACATTCTGTGGTTCCATGATCCACCTTCACTGTTGAACTTGATGCAAAATTACTAACACAAACAAACGTAACATGTCATGAATGTATGAAATTCATCAAATTCATAATTTGGTGTTATGCAAAAAACAGTATTTGATGTTACAAAAGGTTTTTTCTCTTTTTTTAAGTGCATTCTCCCCATGACACAGAGTAGGGAAGGCAGGGAGCAGCCACTCCCAGGAGGTTTATTTAAACCCTTACTTAGTGACAGAATGCAGACCCCCCACTGCTTTACAAACACAATTTCAGCTGTGCAACAGTAAAAAACATCATCCTAAGAAACATCATCCTGCATCAACAAGATCGGTTGAAATTTTTCATCCTTTGCTTTTATCAACACTTTGTGATGTGATCTCCAGTTAAATTTGAGCTTTTCCTGTTAAGTATTGTTCTCCTTTCAGCGTAGAAGTTTGTCTATGTTCCTTAATTGGCCATATCCAGGCTGCTTCTTCACAGGAACCATTCCAATAACTGATTAGAATTGGCTTTCAAGTACTTTGAGAATGTGTGTTTATGATCATTAGACTCATTTGCTTAGGTCTGCCATACCAGGACAGTCAAACAGCACCTCTAAGATGTTTGGCAGTAATAATTTGTTAACAATTTAACACAGCTTTCCTTAGAGAAAGTTCAAAAAATGTATTTTAAGCAGCAATATTTTTACTTAGTGCAAAAGCATGTGAGCAGCCTGAAATTTAGCATGGCTATTTAGCATATGCAACACATGTAAGTAAAAAACAATGCATAAAACTCCCTCAACTCATTACTTGATATCAAAATACTTTTACTGGCTCTTCAGCAGACACAGTCCTCAAAAATTCATCATTGTGTGATGAATTTGAATTCCACTTTCATTTCCAGCAGCAGGTCTGTGTTAATTTACTCACGGTTTCATCCATCATTCCTATCCCAGAACCCTATTATTACTCAGGAAGTTAATTCTTTCTGAGGTTTATTTCACTGAAAGCTTTAAGAGCAGCCCTACCTACAGCACACATAATTTCTGGGGAAACGTTTCAGATTTGGAGTTATACAAAGAATGGCTCAAAAGATGCTACTACAAAGAACACTGTGCAGATTGTGCTTATTTCCATGGCATTCTCATCCTGGAATTTTGGAGGGCTTTGGAAGGTTTGAGATGTGAAGCCTACGTTTCAGGCTACAAAAGCGACAGAAAACTACAAAATAAGGAAAACTTTCTATAAAGAAAACCAGAAAGGAATGGTTTGGTTTCTGGGGTTTTTTTTGGTTTGTTTTTTCTTCAATGTGCTAGGGGGAAAAAAAACAGAATTTTCCTTGGTCTAATTGCTAGGGTAGATTTTGGAAGAAGAAGAAAATTGGATAACACACTGTCAAGGCTTGGCACATGAAAGGAAAAGGACAGTTATAGCCATGATAGAAGTGAAAGCAACGGAATAGAGAAAGGAAAAGAAAGTTCTGACAGTATCAACCATTTTTTCTTTTTTAGTATTTAGGAAGTAATTAGCAAAACTGTAAACTCAAGAATGTCAAGAGATTAAAGCTTTGTAGGAAGATTAAATAATTTAAGTTCCCATCCTGGCTCTGACCTTCACTTCTTCTGTACTTTAATTGTCCCTGTGAAGAGTTTTGCAGTGCCAGCACTGTGCTGTGGTTTGTGGTATTGCTGCTTAAGGAAACCTTCCACCTTCTCAGGAGAAGGAGAAAAAATAATTTTAATGGAAAAAAACCCAACACAAATATTGTGAGCTAACAGGAGGAGAAGGATTCATCCAATCTAATGAATAATTTTTTAAAAACACAACAACAACCAACTCACCCAAAAAGACAAACCTCATATGTGCCTATTGTTATTTCTTGCCAACTTATACTGACATAGATTTGTGGCACACTGCTTTGGGAAACAGTTCTTGGGGCTATCTCTGCTTTTTCTGGCAAATAAATTCAGAGTTTGCATTTACTGCTATAACTAATAGTCAGGAAAAAAGCAACTGACTTTATAAAGTAAAGCTTTCATTTCATATCATTTAAATGATATTTTAAATAAATATATAAAAGAGGCAGAAAAAAAACCTGCTATCAGTTTAAATTCTTGTTGCATTTGATGCAACTAATAGATATAGGTCCCAATGAAAGAATATCAGTGGAATGAAAATGCTCCCTGAACTAAATTCTTCTAGAAAAATGTATACTATTAGAGAATTCACCTCCCCCATCAAAAAGATGATGAATGACACCCTGAATAACAAAATCAAGTATGTTTATTTTGCCACTTAGTTCAGTGGACACATGACAAATTCTGCTTGTCCTCGCCGGAAAACACTGCCAATATTTTAAATACCAGATTTTTTCTGCCAGAATATCCTTCTCTTTATAAAACATGACTGAAATAATTAGAAAAACATCTGTAGTAGTCTCTTCAGACTGAGGGAGTCATCCCCTGAATTCACTGACTTGGGTCCTGCTGATTATTATGTTAAGAGTAGTTAAATAAACTCTGATTTAAAATACCACTCTCGTTCAAGTGGTCTAACAAACACTGGACTGATGTTCAGCACTGAAGAGCAATGATCTTTAAATTCAAGTTTAAGGTTTGATGCCAATAACCTCTTATGTTGCTTCTAAAAAGAAAAGTTTAACGTAAAATATTTTTATCTTCTAGTCCTTAAGTCTTGGAATTCCCCAAAGACAGGCAAGATACTGGGCAACACTGCAGCATGGTATTAATAGCAGGTGTTAAAATCCTTATGAGGCCACTTGTTTAACCCCTTTATTTTTAATGAATAGCAATTAAAATATCATGAGATCACATGAGAAATACCTGCTCATAACCCCTCTGGAGGCAGAAGGAATCAGACTCAAGATTCACTTGGAAGCCTCACATGTCAGGATGAACTGCATGAGTCATTTAAATGTTTATTTACAATACATGGATGCCACCTCCCTTTCCTTTAAAGCAATGGGGAAATTTCTCACCTCTCTCAGTTCCTGTTGTACAACTCACTCGTGGAAAGAAGCAGATATTTGTGCTCAAATGATCCCTTTCCCATAATTTCTCTAATGCACCTCTATCTCTTTACTCTTATAAAGCCCAAATTCAAAACTGAACTCAGAAACAATTACTAAGGAATTAACAGGAAGTTTTACCCTTGATACCCAAACTCTCTACCTACAAATCTTAGCTCTTGCAGTTCCACTCCTCTTCAAAAGCTATGGAAAACCTGGAAAACCAGCTGCCCACTACCACCATCCCAATATGCAGATACACCAAGTTTTTCCATCCCAGAACTTTTCCTTGAACAGTTCAGCACATCACTAATTGAAAGTAAATAAAGGTTTTAATGATTCAAGCCTGTATAAACCTTTTCCAATTCAAAAGCTAGAAGTCTCTTAAGGATAAAAAACACTTGCATAAAATCACTGCAGCAGAGCACAATCAATCCCTCTATCTCCATTTGTTTGCTTTAGCACTTAACAAGGTTCCCTCAATTCTCAGGTCCAGATCAATCATTTGTTAAAGAAATGAACAGGCTTGGGTGCCTCAGCAGAATACTGATAAGAAACAGTGTCAGCTCATTTTAACTGAGGACAAAAACCAACTTAGAGATTTTTTTTCCCCTTCTCATCCTTGGTAGAAGACTAGAAAATCTAGTGAAAAAAAAAAAATCAGTGAACAAGACTGAAGAAAAGAAAAAAATGTATTTCCTAGCAACTCATTTATGCTTCCTATGTGGCTTTTATTGAATATTTCCACTTTGAATGGATTTGTTGGATTTCCATATACAGTTAACAACGTATTTTTCTTTTAATCTAACTTCAGCATTATTGGTTGAACATTTATTCAAGACTACACCATTGTAAACCTTCTGATTTAGCTTAACCAGGTCAAGGAATGTGTGAGGGACATACACATTCATCACAAGTATTGTTTAAGTAAAAAACATTAAGAAAGAGCAACTTACTTGGATTAGAATTGCTTTTAGTGCTGAGACTAAAGGACAAGCATACTATGAGTTACAAGAACTGCACATAAGCACAGGTTTTTCATCACTGCAGTAAGGGGAGAAAATGTTATTCCCATAATTAAACATTTTAATTGCTTTCATTTCCATTAATTCCTTTATGCCAATGACTTCACTTTGACATCTGCACCCAGAAACACCCCAGTGGCTCTCCAGCAGTCACAAAACACTGTTGGCAGCCACATTTACAGATCAGCTACAGAAAACATGCAAAAGGCAACAGCACTATAAATAGAGTTGGGAGCCTGATGATGGGGTCAAATACTATCTGACTGGTACTGTGTGAAAGGGGTTTTCACTCTGCAATTGATAAAGGGAATTATCTAGGAAATGGTGCAATGCACACTGTCACTGGAATTACATCCAGGGGCAATGCTTAAACCAAAGCTTTACTGGTATCACTTTAGTCTTTCTGGCCCACATTGCCTAATGCCTAATCTCCATTCACTCCTTGCCACTACAATTTATTGCCCCAGTCAAAGGTAACAAAATACCTTGGCTTTCCACTGGAATTTATTGATTATTTCTCCAGCCTTTCCCAATGAAGCTACATGGAAGGTTCACTGGAACACTGATTGATATGCACTAATTCTCCCCCACATTACAAATACAAGTCATATGCATTTGGAGGAAGATGTGCTATTTTCAGACATGCCTAGTGACTGACTGTGATTCTACTTAAGACACCAGAATGACATAAGAAATGAGAGTTCTACCAGTTAACAAATCCCCCCAGGTCCTGGTTTCCCAGCAAATGGGTTTTTTCCTGATCAGAGGGGGATGATAGTTTAACTTTCCCTTAAAAATAGCCATAGAAAACAGGCAGCGGGTATCATACAGAGACAAGTTCCTTGCCTACTTCTACCAACACCAGAATTGGTAGGAATTACAGGAGTTCTTATTCCTGTCTCTACGGCAGTGAGGGCTACCAGGGTGCTGCTATTCAAGGGCTGCATCTCTGAGCCTCATCTCTGTAAAGTGTCTCTGCAGAGCACAGATGTCATTCTCACTTTTTCTCATTCTCCCAGGCAGACTCTGTGCAGCAGCTCACACACAGGAGTGACTCAGCCACACTCCAGTTCTCTGCCCTCACATGGTGAACAGGACCTGGCTCAGCTTCTCAGCACCCATGCAGAGCCCTCCAGGTAAAATCTTGTCAGATAAAATGCATACAGGCAGAGTACATTGCAAATGTCTGACATGCACAATACTGCTTAATTGGTGTTCATTGTTTAAGTAGCCTAATGCTTCACCCTAGGCATTAGGTTAGAATCTTCTTGAGATACCTCCTACAATAACTGAATTTAGCTTTATTTTCTATCAGGATGCAGCAGCTGCAGGAAAAAGACAGCCACAGACCACTTTAACTGTTTTTCATGTCCTGACCCTCCTTTTCTTTCTTCCTCCCTTCTTTTTCCAATCTCGTTCAACTTTTCTGACAGTTCTGTATCACTTTATTATGATTTTTTAAAGGGTATTAAAAGTATTACATTTAAAATGTGAAAAAAAATTAAAATTATAATTTTTTTCTATGCACTCACACAAAGTCACTACCGGTACATCAAAAGTGTGTGACAAATGGAAATGGAACCGGTTCTGGGACCTCAGCATGAGCAATAAACAGCTGCAGGGGCTTCCCAGCTCTGAGCTCCTGGTGCTGAAGCCAATACCTCCTGGCTGAGTTATGGGCACAAGTAGACGAGCTGAATTTGTGTCTCATCCAAAGAAAACCAAAAGCCAATCCCTGTACAAGAAGGCACAGCTTCTGAGCCATGATAGCAATCCTTGGTTAAGGTTTCTGCCCCTTTGAATTTAAGGCAGAATGACACATTTTTCAAATCTCTGTTTGTCACAAATACACTTGTGCACTGCCAGCAGTGCATGACACAGACTTACAGAACTCCCACAAATGTGCACTTTTGATTATCCACAGCTTTTTTCCCCACTTCCTCAAACTTAAGCACAGGGAATCCAAGCTTCTGGGTAGAAAACAAACATATGAACTCAATGCATTTGGAGTGCTGCTACCAGTTTAACAAAATTACTTAAAAATTGCTGAAGGCAAAGCTCAACAAGGATTGAATGAGTGACACAAACATTTTCATCACTGAAGTTTTGATGCTGGGGCAAGAGGATAGATTGAATATATTGGAAAGTACATATGTACATTATATATATATGTATAAACACATGCATATATGCAGGATTTTTCTGTGACATCTCTGTATTAATAGATTTACATTTTTTCTCATTTAGGAGTAAGTTGTAGCCACCAGTGACTAATGGAATGAGATTAATGCACTTTGCATCTGGAGCATTCTGCAGAGGAAGCTGGCATCCTCATGCACTTGGGGCTTTCAGAAACAGCTTCAGTGCATCAAAGCCTCCACAACCCTTTTTGTCCAAAAATACGGTTTCTTTGTGAAAATGAAGATCAGTGCATCTTCAGAACAGATGTTTGCTTATGCAAACAGAAACCAAAGGCATTATCCAGCTACCTGCTTTTGTTAAATAAATGGACATGTAGGCTCAAAAACTTGTATGAGCTCTGAACCCTCTGTCTCTCAAACATGTTTTTATCCCGAATGTTGCTGACTACATGCCCCAAAGGTCACAGTCCCAAAGCCAAGAAACAAGGACAGCTTTCCATGATTGAACATTTTTCAGCCAGTTTTACAAGCAGTGCATTTGTGCCTCAGTGCAGCTTTTCTGGATATTATCCAGACAAGTCAGTTATTTCTCCAAGGTTATAGGTAATAACAAGGAACTACCTATAAATCAACCAAACAGGGTTTAAGAAATTTAAAGCAAACAAATTGATGGGTTTTGTCAGCAGTGATCTTATTGGTTCAGGTAATACTCTTTTCCCAGACTCCTTATTTCCTGTCATGGGAAAAGCACTGTATATTCCGTGTATAACAACCAGGGCTGCTACACTGCCCCTTCCTTTTCCATTTCCACAGAAGCTTATAAGATTAATGAGAGAAAAAATAAGAAAAATAAAAACCATCAAAAAAATTTAAAAAAAACCCAAAAACAGTAGAGCAAGCAAAATAGACAGCCTTAACAAGTCAAACACATTTAGTATATTTCTCTCCTACTGAAAATCTGGCAGCTGTCTTTCACAGCCAAATTATAATGAAGGGAAAAAAAAAGCCTTTATCCTCATAATGGACATTAATTGATAGGATAGCAAATTTAGTGGAAATTATTGGCCTATAAAAGTGTTCAAGAAGAAGACCAAACTTAGCCTAGCTAAAGAGCAGTGTTGCATTTTTTTGATTTTCCTAGTCTGAGATAGTGATCACATTTGCCTATTTAGGAATGATCATTTTTGCTTGTAATCTACACTCTAGTGACAGAGATAAGCTTAATAGTGTGTATTTCATCCATTTCAACATTTGTTTAGATTTTCATTTACTGTAAGCATTTTTGATTTTACTCAAAGACACTATACAACTATTAAGCTGTACTTGTCAGACCCCCAAGCAAAACTTAGATACTCAAATCCAGAAAAGTGGAGGTGAAATGGGATACAATAATTTATCTTATTAAAGAATATATATATATATCTGTGATATGATGGAGAGAGACAAGAAAAAGGGCTCTGTACACAACCTCAAGAGTAGAACAGTCTCTCACTCCTTGAAACAGTGACTTGACAAATAATAAAAAAGCTACAAAGCTTAAAACCACCAGTGGAGGTCAGGGAACTTAGAAACCCAAAGCTTTCCTTATTCTTCACTCCACATTCCCTTTAATGGACCCTCTCACCATTTCTCCCTGCTCCTGTCAGTAGCCAGTTTCTGTGTTCTGCAGGAACAAGAGCTCTGTTAATTGTCCTCCAGTGCCTGCCTGTTCAGCACTGCTGCCCCTTGATTGGTGCCCCCCAGTGTTGTACCCTCGAAGCAATTAGCCAGTCTGCTAATTTCACTTTCCTCTGAGGAATGTGGTTTATGGAGGAGAATCACTGACTCCTACCACATCAGATGTGGCAGCTTTGCTACATCCCAAACCAGCATCACCACCTGCTCCACCAGTGCTGTGCAGCTCAATGTGCAGAGATATTAAGAGCTGGTATAAAGTGCTGCCAAAGCAATTTGGACCAAGCCCAGTTTTCAGGCCTTAACGTTTCCTGCAAATATCTCCTCTTTCTGAAAATCTGAAAGTCCAGATTTTGGGCTGCTCTAACTTCTGCTTTGCTACAGAGAACTGCATGTGCTGCTTGGAAACTGGGGTGGTGAGACCCAAAAAGGCATGTGGATGACAGCACCAGATATGGTGAGAGAATTGACCAGGATACCACTTATCCCATGGACTCAAGTTCTGTACACCCTGAGCTGTAAACAGAAAAGAGAGATAAACTGCACCTTCCTAGTCTTTGGTCTATCACCACCCCATTCAGAACACATCTGAAAGATAATTTCTCCAAGAAGACATCAAACACACAGCACACCAACACTGTGGAAGACCCCCCCTTTTCAGTCTGTTTGGCAGCTTTCAGGCCCAGGACATCAGACTTCTCACCCCAAGACTTCTTATGTTCAGGAGGAGTTTTTCCCTCTCATTCTTTAAACCACAAACCTCATAAGCACCCTACAATTTTCTGCAGCATCTGCAGCACTGTAATTGGAAATTATACTTCAAGAAACAGTTCTGAGACTCTCAAGTGTCAAGTCTTGGTGTGGAAGCATTAGCTCTTAACCCACCACTGTACTGAACCACTACCACTGACTGGAGCAATAACCAGTTTCACTCCTTTCAGTCGCAACTCCAAACTGACTGGAATTGCTGCCTTTCCTTTAACCTGGTTATTTTGTTTAGCTGGAGGGACTTTTCCTTATGTTTCGTTTAAATTCTCTGAGCTAATACCAGTGTCATGGATAATCAAGCCTTTACCTGAGTCATATATTCCAGTTCACATTCTGAAAATAGCAATAGTGCATCAGGACAGCCATTAATGCTGCACAAATGGTAGATACCTACCCCCTCCCTCCTTTCTCTCCACCCACTGCATACAAACACACACACACCCCATAAAAGCACCGATTTAGGGGAAAAAAAAAGTCTTTTACTGTTAATCAAACCAGTGAGACAACAAGTAACCAAAAGGGGAAAAAATTCCAAGAGACTAAAATAATCAAGCAATGTACCTAATGAAAATAGAGAAACCATAAAGTTGCCACAGTGTGGCAGCTACAGGACAGCAACACACGGCACACATTCTCTTCCAATGAGCCAAGCTCAAACTGCTCTGAAAATGCACAGGGCACACAGTCAGGTATTGCAGCTCAGATAATAATCTTTAAAGACAAATTACACTCAAAACCAATACATTTCAGATGTATTTTTGGATAATAAGTCTAATCAATGTTTTTCTTTTACAGGACAGCCCCATGAAGTTCGGGGTTATTTATTTTCTTCTTCTTATCATGACTGCTTTGCCATGTAAATCCAGTTGGAAATTTTGCAATGAGATGCCTGCTCCTAACCTGGTGTTTCCCCTCAGTAAGTGCCAATTCATCAAAAAAGAAGCAAGCAGAAATGTACCAATGGAAAATATGTAACACACACCTTCCATTGATACTGGAATCACTAAAGACACTAGACCAGCCAAATTACATGCATGTGAGAAAGACATTTAAATTCAATTTTTCTTACTTAAAATGTGTTTAAAAAATTAATGACTCCTTGATTAACAGGCTTCTTAAATATGCTAATGAGCATAACTACATGAAAAATTTAAGTAAATGTTAAAAATGAGCCATGTATTTTAATGCACTGAATCCTGGATTTCAGTGTGAATCAAATACTCCCATGAGACAGCAAAGGGACACATTTCTTGTTTTACTACACTCCTTGTTAACAATTTAATATACTGTGTATAACATAACACTTAGCTCTAGAGCTTTCAGACAGTATTAACACACTTTTCCAGAACATAAAAAAATATTGTCAGCAACAAGCCAGGAAATCGAGTCCTTTGTCAGTAATGTCTCTACATAGAAAAAAAAAATCCCAGTCTTTTAACTGAAATATTTTATGACTTCTGTTGGTACAGATCCATTTCAAATACCAAAAGTACAAGGGAGGGTTTAAATGAGCATCTTTAGAAAGATAAGTCTCTGCAATGAATAAGGCCACATCTAGATCCCAATGAAAAATAAACTGCTGTAACTGTCAAGCATGATAAATGAAGTGATTTGTCTCATTAACTGCTCTGCACCACTCCAAGAGAGACCAACAACACAACTGCTGAAACCATACTCCACTACAAGCTTAGGAGATCTCCAGACATAAGGAATAACTCAAAAAAGAAGCAGAAACACACAAAGAGAAAGAAAAACAAATTTCTGAGCATATGATCTTATCCAGCCCTGCAAGAGAACCCAAAAAATACCAACAGCTTAAATTCAAATTCCAATGGAGTCAATGGAGAAGCTCCCTTTGTCTTCAACAGTCTCTAATTTAGGCTTGTACTGATTTTTCTGCTTCCCAAGGTTTGTGTCATTCCTAAGCACTAATTTTGAGAACACTTGTCCAAGACCCACAAACTACACAAGTTAAATAAAAAGTGCAATTCTAAGACAGTAGGAATTCATGCTCTGGGCTTCACAAGTCATCTCCTTGTGTGACTTCTCACATAAGGCACATCTAGAAAAGTCTGAAAAGGCCCTCACAGAATTTCCAACTCCTTCCATCCATGTTTTTCAGCTGATGCCACTATATTTTGCAAAAAGTGATTCAAAGTGCCCAGGCACAGACATTTGCATACACCACCTCGGGCAACAGCAGCTGCTGAGCATTTCAGTCACACTGCTGATTTCTATTTTAAAAAATCTGACAGCAAAGGGGTTTGTTATACATTTATTTAATCAATCAATAGTGGGCATTCAGATACTGAAGCTGTCAAACCAAAGACGTAAATAGAAGTGTAACTGCACTTCATTATAAGGTCTCATCAGACTTATTGATGCTATTTGAATGAGTGAATGCACTTCCCTCAGTATCCTGGTAACAGCAGCTCAAAAACATATCCTTTAATTTGAGATAACCTTTTCCCACACAGAAAAGATTTCACCTTGGAAGAAGGTAATGAATTTAAAAATAGATTCTGCCATACTGTTTAAGAAAGGTATAGTAAGCTCTTAGGTGTTTACAGCGTTTTAAAGTCTGGATGCTTTCCCTGTTACAGCATCTCCATCACAATGGGAGACTCATCCTCACCCTGAAAACTTTGTCTGGGATTGTACAATGTGTTCACTAGATCCAATACAACAGTGATACATTTTGAGGATTTAGCAACAACTCTGGAAAAAATAGTTGATGAGGTCTGGAACATTCCACACATAATTAAATTCTCTGCCAATGAATTAAACTGAAACAAATGAAAATGCTTTGATGAAGAAAAGTTGGGTAAGTCATGCAAGGCAAACATTTAGACTGAAAAATTAAAAGCAAGCAATAGATTTTGGTGGGCTATTAAAGGTTTAATTAATTATCTAGTCAAAAGTATAGAATACTAAAACCATATGTAATTCTGAAAAAAATTAAGGAAAAGTAAAATGTAAAAGTCAGTAGCATTTTCATTAAAAACAAATCCTTCCCATATAAACAGAATTAAATATTTATAACTAAACCACACAACACAGTATTTCCATCTGCCCCAGTGGTCCTGATACAAGTGTTGAGAAGTGTTGTCTCAGTCTGTATATATGAAAAAATAAAAATTAAAAGAAACTAATGTAAACCTTGAGTGCTGAGCATCTAATTCAGATAAGAATTGGACTTTAAATGCCTAAGAAAAGGTCTCATTTTGGAGACTGTTGTTTTCAACTGGAACTGCTTGGCCTTGAGGAGCTGGCACAAGTTGAGCTTGTCAAATGCTCCCATTCAGTGCCTCTTATTTCTTCAAGAAAGAGAATTCTAGAGTTAAAATATGTCCCAACCATTGTCCCTCCACATCAGCTGGCAGAGATGAAGCAGTCTCCTAGATCACACAGACAAGGAAGGGCCTTCAAAATACCAGGGCTTTAGGTGCTTAACAAACACTGTTCCTTAATACCCACCAGTCTATTGGCTCTGATCAAAAACTTGATTAGACACAAATGCTGTTACCATAAGGCTAAGGGTGATGCAAGACAAAGTAAGAAGTCCTTCAAATTATTTCTATTTTTACTTCTGAATTTTTTCTTGCTGGGCTTCTCCATCGGTGGTTTACAATCTCCCTATGTTAACATTCTTGAGGAGGTAGGACATGTACTAAGAAAACTGCATTTACCAAACTAATGGCAGACCATTTTCAAGGATAATGCCTATCTGGCTATGCTTGTTAAAATAATTACCTGGTCTTCTTATCACTTAATTGATCATTTACTCCTCAATAGAAATATAAAGAGTTATGACAGCCAACACTAAGAAAAAGTTTCAGAAGATAACCCATCTTAGTTTTATGCCTTAAACTGCTCTTTGAGCAAAATAGATCAAAACACTACCATTAAGGGAACAAATTTTGCCACCTCCATCCTATTGAGAGATTTCTTGTATGTTGCTCTTTAGCAGAAACTACCCAGATCATAGAGTGATTCAGTAGACAACTTCTAGTGGTATTTGTACTAAAGACCTTTTGTTTAGCACAAATACTCTTCTGTATTTGTCACAAGCAAAGCACTAGACTTAATCCAAAGTGATACACAAAAACAATGAAGTAATTGAACTATAAGCTTTGCTTTTTCATTCTTTGTAGCTTCATTCCTGACTGTTCACCAGAGAGAAAATCCACATTAGAAGGAAGTGAATGAAAGGATGAACTGCCAAAACACAACAGAACCCAAAGACAACAGCCCCTTGCTCCCCCCTCAGGAAGAGCAGAGGGCACAGACAGAAGGAGAGATGTGCTGCTGAGCTTTGTGTGGCTCTTCAGATCACCTGTCAGCTGGGGCATGCTGCCAGGAGCTCCATCTCAACACTTGAGACGTATGACAGAAAAACAATAGCAACCAGATAGGGCTAAGCCAAGCCAGGCTCCCAAGCTGTATGGGCACACCTGAGATGCTCACCAGGTTGGTCTCTCACTCCTCTGCCCAAATATCCACACAGGGGAGGAAGAAGCCATCATTTAACTTGTGCTAATTATTTCTGAATTCTCTGTCTCTTAAATCCATCTTCTAAGATGGATGAAGATATATGGAAGATGAGGATATAGAGAATATATGGAGCCACCCTCTGTTTCAGAGGAAAGTAGTCATAAAACAAGCAAAATTTAAAACAAATATGTGTGAGTGTATGTATGTATGTTGCTCTTTGAGTTTGTTTTGTTGGGGTTTTCTTGTTCTTTCCAATGTCTTCCAAAAAGAATGGGAAACATTAGTCCCTTCAAGTAGTTATTGGAAATGATCCATAACAGCCAGGAACTGCTAAAAAGGTTATTGCCTCAAAAAACTACCAGATTTAGCAAGACCTGATTTTGGGCAGTTGGCCTTGGCTGTCCACAGTTCACAGATAATTCTTTCTGTGCTCACAGGCTTTGTAACACAAAACTACACAGCTGATCTATAATCCTCATTTCTGCCTTCCATATATTCTCTATATCCTCATCTTCCATATATCTTCATCCATCTTCTACCAGCAAAATAACTGTCTGTAAAAGATCTGCCTCCTTTTGCAGATGAAAAACAGCCTAAATCACACTCTTGTTCTCAGCATTTTACTTCAAGATATAAAACTTGAAAAAAAAATGCTTTTATGACTACCGTATCTAGAGCATGGGCAGGGGAGGAAACCAATGGTAATACTGGGAAATTCCCTTCCCAGATTCTCTTGGAATAAAACTCCCATGTCCTCACTGAATCAGCTACTGTAAATGAGCCATCCCTTCACTCTAGACTGTAATTCTCTGGCACGTTCCTGTACCCATTGAAAAATATGCAGATGATTACCTTTTCTTTTAACAAAATGTCCTGGAATTGAAATTCATCTCCTCACTTCTGTACAATAGAAACATGTTCAAAGGGAAACACCACCTGTTCCTAGCAGATGGTAAATTAGCATTGAAAAGGATCACCTGTACTGGAAAGCCCATTCTCTAATTCTACCACCAAGAGGTAAATCAGCAATGTATGTCACAACAAAGCCTGTCTGATTTAGCACTTTTGCTCCAGGAGCACACCTGTAGTGCACACCACTACTTCTCCATTCTCTTACACTGATGCCCATTCATCCAATTTCCAAGAAGAGTGCCAAGCCTGCAGCATGGCAAAACAAGCTTGGCTGTAAGCCACTGCACTTACACATATTAATGATCCTTGCTGAGGAACTTCAGTAGCCAATACACTAACCCACTTCAGGATTTCCTTAGCAATATCTGTAGTTATTTTTCTTGCCACCTTTTTTTCCTTTATTCTTTCAAGTAAAATTCCAGAATCAAAATTGAGATTGATGCAATTGCTGCTCTCATGCTTGATTTTCATCTGTAATGCCATCTGACAGTCATGTGTGCAACAAAAATTGAAAGTAACCATGAACAAGGTAAACATCATCAATCTTTAATGAGGGTTTAATATGTGAAGCTCATACTTGTCTGTGACTCAGATACCATAGCCCTTTTCCACCAGCCCACAGTGAGTTAAAATACTCCAAATTTTTTTCATTGCTATCAAAGCTGCAAGAAAGGAGGAAAGATTCTTCTGTGCTTAAGGCACTTTTACTTTATTAAAAGGCTTTCTAATGTAAAAAATGCTCACACAGTCACTCTTGCAGCAGCTGCATTACCATTATTCTCACCACTCCAAGCACAAAATGAGATTATGAAGGGGGTTCAAGAGCTGGATTTAAATCCAATTCTGCAGCTTCTGAACGTGTGTTAATGTAATATTGTGGGATTTGGAGGTACGGACCTCAATAGCTTAATCTACAGCTTTCTCAAACATCTGGGTCATTGGCAATGTCACTGATGCTTTTATTCTAACTAAATCAAAGGGATAATCAGAAATATAATCCCTGACCAGTCAGTTGCCTGCAAGTCACCCAAAATACACTTACAGCAATGAATCTGTCTTACTATGGAAGGCCTTGGTAGAGCAGCTTGTATTAACCCTTACAAAATAAGGAATACATTGCTAAGAGTAGAAGCTGATATTTTCATGAATGACTGAATGACTTTTTAAGAACAAGGACTAGAGATCAAACACCAGAAGCCAGCCTCAAACTACCACAAAAAACACCTGCTAAGACTGCATTCTGTAAAGGCAGCAAATTCTTTAAAAATCAAATATGATTGCATTGTTCAAAAGAATTCATCTGATTCCAGTACTGATATAAAGGGCTGAGCCTGGCCTTGCCAAGATGTAGCAGCCAGGGCTGAAATGCCAGCTGTGGCTATAAAACAGCCTTGTGCTGGCCATCTGCAGGCTCCCTGCCATCTGAACATGTCCCAGGTACAAACCCTGCACATGGATTCACTCTGCAGAGCATCCTAAGAGTGAGCAAGCAGCAGGAACAGAGCTCTCTGCTTAGAGGAGTTCTTCCTGCCTTGCTTCCATAATATCCTTAAGCAAAGAACACTTCTGCATTATTTTGGGGGGAAGGGGGCTTTGCTACCTGATTAGGAAGATTATCAGCAGTATCACTGAGCTCTACATTCAGAGACAGGCACAGAGTGGGAGGAACACTTTAGTTCAATTAGAATTGAGTTGTGGGACCGACCATAGGATGAATCACTCAGCCACTGCAGACCTGGGGTTTTGTGCAAACACTTCCAAAAGAAGCAGGCACACCATACCAATGCAAGAACAGCTGAACTTCCTAATGTCAGCTAAACCACAAAACCCTGATAATTTCTATGAGCACACAAAAATCCCTCCCATCTCAAAAGCACACCAAGTGTGTTCCAAAGAGTAAGAAAGTACTTCTGGTTCCTTCCTCCCTTTTACTGCACCTGGTTTTCATCCACTGCTCTGCTCCACAGCCTGGTAACATCTTCCACTTCAGGGTCCTGGCAAAGCCTGCCTCACTGAACATATTATTCAAAGAAAGTTTGAGTACACTGCCATATAAATAGTGCTATCATGTTTTATGGTCTTATCTCAATTTTATGATTTTGTATCAGCCTAGACTTTGTTTTTATGGTTCCTATGGTACAATGAAGTGCCTATAGAAACTGTTCATGTCTTTCCCACATGAAGTTAAAATTCACTCAATATTGTATTTGCACAAATGGAACTTTCTGGTATGCATTCTTTTGCATTAGTCCACAATATATCCCGCCACTAAGATTCCAATGTGGTTTATTTTTAACATTCCCAGTGAAAGTGAGGTAGAGGTAACACTTTAGACTTCATATTGTATAAGGGACTCACACTAATATGCTTTTTAAGGCCTCACATCTCCATGTGAGCACTCTCTTCAGACTGAAGTGATATTAGCAATTAGACTTGACATAGCTGACCATGCTAATATTCTTTTATTATCAAAATGGCATTAATCTAAAATCTGAAGCATTCCAACCCACAGAATTTTATACAAATCTCTGCATTGCCATGCTCTCTCCCAAAAACCAGGTGAGATAAGGATAGAACTGCCAAAATGCTCAGAGTGCCCAAAATAATAGAACTCAAATTACAAAAGTATCACTAGAAAGAGGGAAACAAATAAGGCACCCCTCTTTCAGTTTGGTCTAATAAGAAACATGAAAATTAACTATAACAGAGGGATATACAAAAAAGCTATAAAATTATGCAAGGGGTCCTATAGCAACACCATGCATCATTAGAACAGACCCAATACAGCAGGTTGTTAATTGTTGCTCCCATCATTGACCACCTTTTAACACTGCAGGTACCAATGAACTGCTTGGATTGGAGAATGTGATTCCATTCCTACAAAATTAAAGTGGTCTGGCAAAAACTTCCTGCATGTTTTTTGTCTTATTTTCCTTGTGTTTATGGCAAAGGTCATCAAACCCTTGATGCTAGAATTTCTGCACAGATCACTGTTCTTCCCATTAAAAATTTCAAATTTAAGCCACATGCACACTTTTCTTTCATGAAGCAGGAATGAAATGGCTGGAAATTAAAATCTCAATATTCCACTTATCTCATTTTAACCTTAATAACAAGGCTTAGGCATAATATAATCTCTCCTTTCTACCTTTGATTGGCTTCATGTGATACAAATCAAACAGAACTCACTAAAAAATCTCTGGACAATTCAATAGGCCCCTTGTTACCTACTAACTGAGCACATTGTTGCAGCTAAATGTTTAAATAAGAAATTGTTCAATATTTGAACAATCTGAAGATACCAATCCAGAAAGAAATCCTGTAATGACAAGCAATATTTTTTTTGAGAGGGAGATTGATTGCCCTTCTGTTCAAATTGATAACATTTTCTCAAGAACTGTTTTAACAATGTTCTTACAAAGCCTGGACCACAACTTGAAATGCATTTCATCCTTTACTTTAAGGGAAAATCCTTGAAGTTTTGCCTTTTGCAAAGTTGGTCCAGAGAAACTTTTCAGTGTGTGTGCTTCACTGTCTCACAGTCATTGCTAATGAGCCATTTCTTCCAGTTCAATTCCTACAAAAGATCTATTCAGGTGACACAGAAGAGCACTGTTCCTTCCACTGGCATACCTTGAAAGTTTGGGCTTTTTTTATTTTCAGAGAAAAATGAAGTTATTTAATCACTGTATGTTATCAGAGACTACTTATGGATATTAGCTGTCCCTTCCTCTTCTGAAGGGCATTAAGGGAAATACACTTCCCCAGCTGACCACTGTGGTCAGCAAGACACTAAGTGAAAGTAGAAACTCAGCTTCCTAAAGGCAATAAAGTAAATGGAAAATTAAAGTCAACATTAAATGCATGGCATGTTAGGGAAAATGAAAAGCCTTCCTGATTTCTCCTTTTCAAAGAATCACAGAAGTTGAAAGGACTCCTGGAGAACATTCTTTTTAACCAACATCTGTGCCCTGATCATGGACCCTTAAGGGCTTGATACTGGCCCTGAAGTTCATCCAGTGCCAACCCCCTGGCATGAGAAGGGACAGCTCCCACTGTCCCAGGTTGCTCAAGGCCTTCTCCAACCCAGCCTTGGACACTTTCAGTGTTGGGGCATCCACAATTTCCCTGGGTAACCTGTTCCAGCATCTCACCACCCTCACAGTAAAGAACTTCTTCCTGCAACTTATTTCCCCTTTGCCCAGCAGCCTGGTGCTGACTGCTGAACTCTGACCCTTTGTTCAGCTCTACATCTGCCAACCTCTGAACTGTATTATTCTCTAATAGTCTGAAAACAGAAGATTACAAACCTGTATTCATTTTCTTTCAATGTGAACAAATTTAATTTCCTTCATGCATAACGCAGCACTCACATATGAATGAAATATCTCTATAAAGAACCAGAGATTTCAGTTTATGTCCACCCACCACCAGAAGTGATGAGAAGAACAACCTGTACATCTATACTCTGTCACACAGATAATTTCATCTCTAGACATTTCTGTATTGTAATTTTCATCTCCAAAATCCTGCTTATCAGCCTGCCCAATATTTCAAATAAAAGATTTCTTGTACTAAAGTCATGCAAAGTTTAAAAAAAAAGAAAAGAAAAATGAGGGGGGAGTTACCTCAACAGGTCCCTTTTGTGTAGCACAATGCAAGCGTAACTCTGCAATGCCTTCCACCTACTCCATCACAGGTTTGAGTGGCAGCTGCTGCAGTAAAACAATAGCAGCTATGCAGATGCTGATGGCAGACAATGGCTTGACACCAATGAACCACAGTTCAGCACAATTCCATTGTGCTCAAAATCTGACTGAAATGGGAATTTTGGAATGACAGTTGAAATGCTTTTATCTCCTTTTGTTACTGTGTTTCTACATAACTTTACTACATCACCTAAGTTGAAACTGACTGACCATCCTACAGTGTTGGAATAAAAAAGGGGGGTTTGCCAATGGCTTTCCTTGCATTGTAAATCTCTTCAGTGCAGATTTTCAAACACACACACAGCCCCCCAAGTGGACCTCTTTATTCCAGCTGGTGTTTAAATGCCTCTTATTACTTAGCTTTCTGAGACCCCAGAAAGCAGCAGTGCTTTCACATCATGGACTTGACTGGGCAGAAACCACGTGCATTTAGAGAAAAGAAAACCTAGCAAGACTCCTTACACCTCTAGGTGATGTCCCCTCTAAATCTCTCTAACATCATTAATTGATTCTTTAAAGTTAAGAACTTTAAAGACATCTGTCTGTACGTGTACATATATCTATTGTCCCAAGTAGCAAAGAAATTTTGCATCTGCTATATAAATAGTCAGCATTCAATAGCAAGAGAGCACTAAATACAAAAAAAACTTTTACATATGTAGGTTTATCTACAATGCTCCTGTTGAATTTAGATCTGATTAGAGTTATCTGTTTATGTTTTCATAGAAAAGCTAATCTGGAAACTTGAGTTGCACAAGTCTCAAATGCTACTTACTAATTCTAATTACAATGAAAGATCAACCAAAGATACAGAGGTTTGACTTTCCTGAAGAACCCTGTATTTTGGTGGAAAAATTCTTTTTCTTCTAATTCCTCAAATTCAAGAATTTTTTTTCTTTTTTATTTTTAGTTTTTCCATGTCTTGTTTTTTCCCTCATTTTGCTTTTTTAAGGTCAAATTATAAGCTTTTTCTTGAGAGTTGATTTATTTTTTTTTAAACACAGCAGTTCTATTCTGCCTACTCAGTAACAACAAGGCTTTGAATTTCTGACCTTCAAAAAACCTGGCACAAATTAAACAACACAGCTTTCCCTGATAAAGGTAATTAAAGAGAGGAACCTATATGCTCAAAGGAATTGAGACCCTAAGCTACCACCAAAACAAAAGGAATTTTAAAAGTAGGTAGGATTTAGCAATTCTGAACCCACTTATCCTTTTAATCACTGATGAAGATAGAAGAAATTAAGTCATTTACTTGATTACTGATGTCAGCCAGTGATAGAATTACAACCCAGGTCTCCTGGCATTCCTTCCAAATACACTGCATTTCAACACTACCTTTTCCTCTCATTTCTAAAAAATATATACAGATTTGAATATTTGAAGAAACTCATAGCCATGCTCTGTTTGATACATGAAGATCCCCAGAAGGTTAAATTATGATATACATAATATAAGACATTGTATAAGGCTGCAGCAAGATTTTTAAAGCTTGACCTAGCAGGTAGGCACAGCTTGGCGAGTCTTGTTAGAGCTACTAGGATCTAACTATTAGGCCAATAAAAATCTAAGCCTGAAACATAACTTTTGGTTGCCTCAGAGCTCTCAGGTTCATTTACCATCAGATCTGGCTGCAGGTTCCAATGAGTATTTATACTAAATACTCAGTATTTACTGAACAATTTACCTGGGTTTGGTACTGAAAAAAATTGCAGGAGACCATGGCAGGGAAGGTTTAACTATTGGTGCTATTTTTCATTCCTACTTTTTAGAAAAAATCCCAAAATCCCAGGAACTTTTAAGGGTACATACTGTAAAAGAAAAATGCAAGCAAGCCACTGTGAAGTGCTTGCTTTAGAAGCTGTAAAATTATTGCCAACATTTCAGTGACCTGGAAAACAAAACTTTTACTGATATGGACATTTCTAACAGCAGCAAAACCAACACTGCTGTCTGGGTTTGTTAAGAAGCAATCTGGTACCACACCAGGCTCTGTTCCCCACACCACAAGACTGAGCTCCACGTGTTATATCTTTTCACATACATTTGGAATGCACCATATGGCAAAAGCAGCCTAGTTGTGGAACTGGACTGCCCTTTTCTTCTCTCACACGCAGACACATTTTTCTCTTCTTTTTCCATGTTATTTGTGGAAAGACATTACAATCCACACACTCCTGCATTCTTCACAGCAAGGATCCTGTCTGCTTGCAAACGTCAACCAGTCTGTTAGCACAAAGAGGAAAAATGCAATACCATCTGACTGGTTAAATAAATAAATGCCTTTGCCACAACTCTAAGTCATCCATTCCATGTGAAACTGCAGAGACCATCCTTCTCCTTGATTTATGATACCCTGTTAGCCACAGAATTACTTAGTAAAATCAGTTTGGCTTGATGTAAAATTCTGTCTCTTCACCACAAGAAAAAAATAACGTAAGCTCCGCAAAAAAGAAGACATTAATTTAGGAATAGTTGAGCTATCATTGACTTATCAAAATAAAGCTAGAGACATAAATCAATTCTACTGCCTGGACAAAGATAAATCAATAAAGCTCAGAAAGACATTATTGATTCCGAAGCCATCACTCAAAGGCTCTTCATTTGATTCCTCAGCCATCTGTTTAATTGAAATGATAATTCTGATAACTTCTGGTGAGCCCTCGGCATGTTGACTTTGATACAATGTTATTCAATCAAATGCAGATGGCTGTGACCTCCTGTCAGTGGGAACCCTAAATGTGTTATCCACATGGATTAGCTTGGATAGATACATTTTGTTTTAAACAAGATGCTTTTGTCTAAACTTTTTCTTACACGACCCTAAGTAGGTGAGTCTTTTGTTCAAACCATCCTCTGGTTCCAGCTAATTTCATCCCTTCAAGCCACCAGTAGCTGAAGAGCAAACTACACAGTTAAAAAGAGTGTTTGGCATTCATCCTTCAAATATCCTTCCTATCCTAATTTCTGCACAGGGAATCATTTGTTGGTATCCACTCTTTGGGTTGTACCTATTCAGTGTAAAGACAGAAGCAGAGAAGCTGTGAAAAGTGTTTCCAGTACAGACATTTTGGTGGTTTTATGGATTTGTTACCCAAAATCTAACAGACTAAAAAACCACTATTCATCTGCAAGCTAAGGTGGTGATGCATTAGGATGTGTGCATTAATTCTACAAACCTAAAAAAAAGCACTACACAAAATTATGCAATTTGATGGCAATATAGAATCACAATAGTGATTCTAGTGTGAGTATCTACAACCAATATTAATTTCCTCACTTTAGAGAGGTTCATTGTGAAGTGCTGAAACAAAGACTCGGGTGCTTGTCTATGACAACATACAAGGGAGTTATTTTCTGCTTTGCTCAAAAAGCAAGACAGAGCCCCCGGTGCACTATAGAATCTTACTGGTGCACTATAGAATCTTACTGGTCCATCATCAAGCAAAATGCACTCCACTGCATTGCAGGAAGAAGGCAGCAACATACTGCACACCCTTCTCCTGGTGCCATAATTAGACAGCAGAACAAAAATGCACATCAGAATCTGAGGGCATCGACTGAAAAATTTTAAGCTGTCAAGTGCTTTTGGCACAAGTTTTCCCCACCAAAGTTAACTTCCTCCTAAACTAGAAGAGCTCGAAGGCATAAAATAATACACACCATAATTAAGAGAGAAAGGTCAAAATTTGCAATTCTGCTACTTTGTTTTTATCATACTGTAAGTACAGAATAAAAATCAGGGCTGCACTAGCCTGAAAAAATATATATTAAATCTAAAGGAGTTAACATCATAATACTTATGCTACATTCACATATTACACCAGCACTGGGAAATAAACAATGATGTAAAGCAACACTAAGGTCTAGATTAATGGAATATATATAGAAATGGAATATATACAGAAACAGAGTATTTGACAGTGTAAATGGTGCCCTATTTCCAAATAAAGGATCTAACCTAAGTAAAAACTAAAGTATTGAATGTCCAGCTATAAACTGCTGTGTAGCACAGAATTGTACCCTGGCAGCACCCTTCTAAAAGGACTGGAATTTGTGCTGTCCTTTTTATGGTACAGCAGAACTAAGGGGGGAACGTTTTTCAAATATAGACATTTGCTTAAAGAAATGACTACTTAGGATGAAGAAAGACACAGTGGTGATCTCTGGAAGCAGCTGCCTTCCCTTCTCCAGGAGGACTCATCTCAGACAGCACTTAGCTCTGCCTTCAACGGGTCAGTGCCTGCCTGAGCAGGCTTGGAGACAACATCCTGGAGCTCTCCTGTGCTTCAGATTCTCCATGAAGCATGTGAGCACCTGCTGTCTGCCAAACAATGAATTTCTTGTATCTGCACTGGGAAACCCAGAAAACTGTGAAGCAGAAAGCTGTATGGAGCGAGGGGAATTGTGCATTGCTCCACAGCAGGCAAGAGAACATTTTCAACCAAAAGTCAACTTCAGACTTTTATTTGGTTGTAGGCTTGTCATTCCTGCCCAGGAGGAAGTTATGCTGAAATCACAGCCCTGCCTTCTCCCAGAGCATTGCTGTGGATAACATATTCCTTCCAGGAAACGTGAGGGAAAGAATCCATGTGCACCTTAGGCCTTCCACTTCCATCAGAGCAGTAAATTGGCTCCAAGATAACGAGCTCATTACACAATATCTCCCTTTCCATACCCATCAGAGTCAGAAGGTACCAAACCTCCACAATATTCCTTAGAAGAGATCTGAAAGAGGGTTTGTTTTTCCCTGCAGGAAAAGGACACTAGCCTATTGGCAGGAGTTTTAGCCTGCATGGGAGCCAGCTATTATATACCGTTGAACTAATCTTACTTTCTTATGACATTGTCCACCGTAGAGCCCCAAGTCAGCATAAATGGGAAATGGGAAATTATACTTTCTGCAACGATCCTACATTTTAACAGCATTTCCTAGTAGCAGCAAATAGAGTTAGAGAAGAATTTGCTTAGAGAAGCAGGGACTAAAAAAACCTGCACAATTTTCACCCCCATTTTCAGTGTCTGCAACTGAAGTAACAACATTTCAGTGCATAATGCTGGCCCAGCACACCAATAAATTTTGTAGCTTGAGGGTAGATGATAACTTAGTGCCATAGCAGAAACTATTTGCAATACAGCTACTTCTTATTAACATCAATTAATATGCTATTTAAAACAAGCAATACACTTTACTTATAGTGCTGAAATAACTAAATCAAGCCATGGAAGGAGGCATTTTTCTTGCAAAGAAAATATCCCCGAGGAATTTTTAATTTCAATCCTAATTTATGTGTCTATCATGATGAAAATACTTGAAAGAAGTTATTTTTCCATATATGAAGCCTATCAGCTGTCTATTACTGCCACAGTTTATGAGTTTTAATACTGCTATAGTTCATCAGGGAATAAAGTGTCTCAAAGATGGGAAGGGGACAGAGAACACTATATAATCAGTATTCTAAGTAAGTACCATTGTGTTAAATGGCCTTCTCACTCTCTTTGGTATAGAAAATTGAATTTGAAAAGCAAATACAGAGGCAGAGAGTAGCAAAAAATTGTTCTGCCTAGAATACAGAATGCAATCATATCCAATTAAAGTCAATAAATATCATTTGCTGGTGCAAGCCTAGGAAAGAACAATTTGTACAACAAATATTTTGATAAATAATTTTTTATATAAATTTACCTTTTTCCTTAGCTATTGATTACCATTAGAGAGCAGAAAATATTGACATGTGCATGAAACCATAACGAGCAAAAATCAAGTTTCAGATAGAGTATCTCTGGTTTCTATCCGTGCTTAGAATTAAACAGAAATGCCCAGGTTCTGCAATAGATTCTGTAACTGGCTCTGCCATGGAGCTGTCAAGGTTGACTAACCATCCAAGACATCACTCTAGTGTAATCTCCCTGAGAAGCTGGGACAGTGCAGAGATGCCAGGCTGTGAGGGGGATTTACCCAGGCAGGCTCTGCTGATTACCAGGCTTCTGGGCCACCCTGGCTTCAGATACAAGAAAACAAAACGGTAGAAAGTTTAAATCACACCAGCTCATTGGCAGAGATTGAGAGATCAAGTTTTCTTACTGCCCAAGTCCTGAGCTTTATTCCAGTTTGCCCCTTTGCACCAGTGTCTGGGGGCTGGTCATCCTCTCAGGATGAAGGGCCTTACAATCCAAAATTAAGGTCATAATGTAAAAAATTACATTTAAAATTATATTCTTTGTACAGACAAATAATCAGCCAATTCACCTGGGGGAAAGAGAGCATCTTTACACTTTCTATTAAGACTAAGTTCACTACTAAGTACTTTGAGTCTACTAAACTAAAAATGAGCAAATTGATACAAGTTCTAAGAATTAAAAAAAACAGTACTGATAAGTTGAGAATAAATTTTTATAAAGATCTCAAAAATCATTCTTACGTCTGTTTTATAAACATTTTGAAGAAGCATTATAAAAATTCATCCAAGAATGTTGTTTCAAAGCAAAATAATATTTTAGCTGTGAAAAAAAACCTTCCTTTTCTATTTTGTGTGACCAGATGAACAGCTAAAACGTCTAGCACCAAGCTAGTCTTTATAGGCTTGGGAAAAAAAAAGCCCAAAACAAAATTAAAGAAAAAAACACACACAAAAAATTTTTTACAAAAACAACACAGATGAAAAAAAAAAAAAAAATAGAAGACAGTACAGAAGTGGTTACTGTTAGAGGAACACACCACTATACTGTTTAGGGTAAATGTCAAAACCTGATTTACAGAAAACATTTTGTCAGTCTGATCCTCTCTATGAAGGACAATATTCTCCAGCCCTACACATGGGTCTTTCTCCTCTTTCCAGCAGGCCTGGTGAAGAAGTTAGTTAAGGATTTTTGGCACCCTTTTGGAAGGGGACCTATCAGAACAACAGAGGCCTGCAATTAATTTCATGGATGAACTAAAGCACAACAGGTTCTCACCCTACACCTCTGCCAAAGAAACCTTCCACCCCAACAAACATTTTGGCTGAGCTAGATAACATTCCTGCTGGATTATGCCATGCTGATTTTACAGCAACAGAGGAAGCTGAGGTATGACATTGCTTATAGAGATACAGAGAGGCTTGGGGTGGAAGGGACCTTTCCTTTCCTACAACCCCCTGCAATGAGCAGGGACATCTGCAGAGAGCTCAGCTGGGTCAGAGACAAGCGACCCATTCCCAGCTGAAGTCACACATTCTGAAGTTCCACCCCTACCACACTGGTAAAGAACTGGTAGGGACATTTGTGCTGTTCTTCTAAGCAGACCCAATGAAATCTGAATCTATCCCCCCAGCTGACTGATGAGTCTATTTGGCAGGTCACAACATTTACATAAAGGCTTGGTGGTTTAATCTGTGCTTCACTGTGAACTTTCAGAGATGCAGTAACCAAGGGATAACCCCAAGCATTCACAAACCCTTGGATAGTTTACCATTCTACTTAAATTAAATATTCATTTATTCAAGTCTTAAGCTTTAGGAAAGTTCTTATTAACAAGAACAAACAGTGCAAATACAAAATTGTACTAAGAAGTACTGATACAATGGGGGCATTTATAGCTTTGTATCCCATTTAAATATGACCATTTCATGACCAAACTCTGTGGTTTAGTTCTGTACTGGAAAACAGGTTCAGAATTACATCTAGGTAAGGCAAATGTCTGCCAATACAAAAACATGAGTTTTCAGGAATACATTCATTTCACTGATGTGTATGGAATTACAGTTCTGTAAGAACACTTGCATTCAGGATGATATAATTACAGGGTGGGAGGGAATATCTTATAAATACTGTAAAAAAAATCATTGTTTATTTAAAAGCTTTACTTACTAATTCAGAAAATATGAACAATATTGTACAGCTCAGGTGATCAGACACACCACATCCTACAGCAAAAGACAAATGAGGAATTGCTGAGTTGCTGTGGGCTTTGATACCCTGCAGTGGCACACAGAGCCTGGCTCAGTTCCTGCAATACAACAGACCTCTGACAGGTTACTGAATCTCACAGCAGGAGAGTAATTGGGGAATTGGCTAGCTAGAAAACAATTCCACTGCAGGGGAGGCAGGTGGAATAGTGATAATTTAGCCCTTCTTTTACTCTATCAAGACAGAACTGAGTTCATTGCAAAAATTGTGCAAAGGCCAGAAAGACACACCCATGTACCCCTCAACAGCCCAAGGCTTTGGCACTCACTCATGTAGAAGGTGGAAGTTTAAGTAATGTCTGATTTGAGCCTTGAAACTTGAGCTTAGCTTATGTCACATCTCAATTACTGAATTCTGGCTTCTGGCTCTCCCTTTCCCTACACCAGCATCCCACCTTGATAGTGTGACACAGATTTGTTTCAACAAAGCAACGAGAAAACACCAGGAGAAACCTTCTGTAATCAGTCACTGTGCCTTTGCCTGGTTTGTATTCTCAGATTTCACAAGAGAACAAACAGAAAAAGATGCTCAACTTCTTGGTAGCATTATAAAATTTTAATTCTAAACACTGTAAATATAGACAAAGTAGCTGTAATTAGGATGGGCCTATGTAGGATTTTCCAACTGAAGAAGTCAAATCCTTTGGTTCTTTTACAAAAAACATACAATTTAATGACAGCTATGCTGGGCCCCATTAACTATCAGAAAGTAAAAAACATGATCCAAGAAGGTTTTCTAAATGATTTTTAAGCCTCAGCATCTGAGACTTCTCAAAAACATAAGGCCTCCCATTGAGTTCTTTTACAACTGTTTATTCAGCAACAGTCTTTTGGGATTTGAAAACTGATTTCAGGACTGAGTTTTAAATTTTTGCCCCTTTACAAAATTATTTCCCACAATGTCACTTCATCTCTGAGAGCCACAGTGCTCAGTGAGGAAATCCAAGTTCAACTCAAAATCTTTGTCTAATTCTTTGTCAAATACTGATTAAAGTACTTACTCTCATATTTAGGATTATGCTGTCCTTACCCATAAATAGACAGAGGCTGACCAAATCATGTTTCCTAAAGCTCCCCAGACCTCCTCAGGTCTGATATAAAACAGGCTGGTCACAGACAGTAGAAGGGACATTGGCTTTGAAACTCAGTGTGCCCTGAGGGAATATACAGGCTCTTAAAGGTCCAGATTTTCAATTAGTAGCTGCCCAACATCAAGTACAATTATTGTAAGCAGTGAATAAGCAGCATAAAATACAGTTATCAAATATATCTTATGCCCCAATATGATTTCAAGGCCAAGCTTAGCAAAGGTCATACAAATGTGACATGTCAAAGTTCCTCCTTGGAAAGTAATGTCCTGGAAGTAGAAAACTGCCCAGAAAGTTGTTTTGTGGTTTATTTGGGGGCTAGTTTAGGGTTTGGAGGTTTAAGTTCTCTTAGAAAATTTGTAAGGCATGCAGTATTGAACATCCTGGAAAGCCCAGCTTTCCAGGGAAATTTTATCCTTTTGTCTTGGTAAAGAAAAATAGAAAATTGGTTCATCCTTTTGAAGAAGCCTCATAACTTTTCAAGTGATGAATTTATGTTTGGGGAAACCCAAACAATTTCCCAGAAAACAAAAGCTGAATGTGCACATGCGACACTGGCTCATCTCTTCCAATATTTTCTTTATTTCCATAATTACACACCATTTTTCAAACAGCACTACATGATCTGAGCCTTTCTATATCCTTAGATAAGAGCATAGTGTCTACTGCTGGGTACTGTGCTGTTTATTTGAGACAAACAGAATTCATTAGAACTGTTTAAACAAAAAGAACATGGAGACCATTGATACATTTTTTTTACCTACAGCTTACAGAAAACAAAAAGGATTAAAATTTGCAGCCTTTTGTCACCTACCTAATTTTGAAGCCAAGTTAACTGCATTTTAAACAAAGGTGGCTCTGCTTCTAGCTGCAAAAAAAACCCTCACTCTGTGACTCAATTAAATTATTAAAATAAATAGAAAGAAAGAGATCTCATACAAAGAATTTAACTTATTAAAAATGTTCTGGAGTATTATTATAATGTAAATGATACTAAAATACAGGATTTGGAAAAAATTACAAGATGTGGCATCTTAATTTCTATTAAAAAGATAAAATGTTATACCCTCTTACTGTTTAATTTTGCATAATCTTAGTGTTTGATAGTGTAATATGCAACTTAAAATTTTCTTTTTCTCCATTTGAGGCAAGGCCTGACACCTGCATATTGGAAGGCTTCTGGGAAGCAGGCAATGGCCCAGGACTGCAGTGCCAAGGCCATCCTAGGGAGAACTCAGAACAGAGAGGCTGTGCCAGGCAAGGATGCTTAGCAAAGCTGCCCATAATTCCATGATCATCATGCTCTGCAGCAGCCCCCCAGCACCTTTAGCCTGCAGCCCTGGTTATTAAACAAAGGCTCTGAAGCAAATGGTAACTGTGATTCTTTCCATTTCCCATTCCAGGAGCACTCAACTGAGGAATTCAAGAGCCTCAATACCAGCACAAGCCATTTCACCTCAGCATCCAAGGGTTTCTTCAAGGCCTGGCCCTTCTCTCCCTTTCTCCCTCCCCTTGTTTCCTTCTAATGCTCCACAACCACAGCTCCTCATTCCCACCACAACACTCAGTGGTCCCCTTTCTCCAGCTCAGCCCCACCTTTTGTTTTTTTCCTCATAACCCTGAGAAAGACCAGAGCCATCAGGGGCATCTGCCTCCCTCTCAAAAGGACAGAACAAAAGGAAATATGTTATACATAATAAAAGACTCCCATTTACTTTTCATAACTGCCCCTTTGTTAGTCTTCTTTCAATCCATTTGAAACTGATACACGTGAAATATTTAAATCAAGATGTTTATGGAAACAAATACAAATACGAGATCCTTCCATAACACAGAAATCAGTGTGAGAATAATTTCTGCAAATTAACTTAGCATGTGGCCTCCTCACATTACAACATCTGGAAAAAAAACTCTTTTCTAAGCTCTTCTGAATTCCTGATCATTGTTAAATATGCCCCTTCCTCCCACCATGCCCCTCTTGCCAGTCCTTAAAAATTCTATTTGCTAAATTTTCCCTTTCTATGGTCTGACAAACATTAGTCAAGGTGGATTATAAATTACTTTATTCCCTTCTTTTTTAAGAGACTTTTCTGCTGGCATTTGACTGATGTAATAATGTTGTTAGTCTTAAAGCTTTAAGCCTCTGGAAAGTACTGTAAAAAGGAACATCAACTTAAAGTTGTATTTAATAAAAAATAAAAAAAGAAAAGAAGGGACTATCCGAAGGGCTAAATTGAATGCTGAGATACATCTCATCCTCTGAGAAGCTACAAAGCTGGTGTCAATCAAACAAGAGAAGGCAGAATGGGAAAAATCCATCTAGAATGTTAACGAAAACACATCTACAGCAATGCGAAAATATGGCAACCACAATTATTGTCCAGCTCTGGAAGGAACAAGTTTTCTCATGCTCACACTCCTGAGGATTAAGGTGCTGATGGGTTTGTCTGTGAAGTGCAGTCACTGCTATGCCCTGCTAAAGTGGCAGTGCCTTTCTGCTGGATTTGCACTTATTAGCACTTAGCAGTAAATGGCCCAGGTGCTTAATCTTTGCCTTTCATTACGGTCTGTGTGATGTGACAAGAAGGAATGTTATCATAATTTAAAGACAACAAGGATTAAGGGAATGATAGGGTCTTTGAAGGGCCTTGAGAAACCTCTTTATAATGAAAAAACTTCCAAAGGCTCCTAAAATCTGCTCCACCTATAGAGCCATCACTCAAGATGGTAAGATATGGCATCCTAGACTTATAAAGAGCTTGAGTTATAAGTAATAAAAAAATACATTGATTATCCTTCAGTTTATATGTTATGAAGGATGATTTTGTGTGTCAGTCCAAGAACTTTAGCCAGCTGTTAGAAACAGTGAAATCCAAATCTTTAGTTCTCACTCTTTAAAGCTTTAAACTCTATTAAAAATAGACCCACAGTGATTAGAACGTAACTCAAAATGCTTCAAACCACTCATTGTCATGCAGCAGTCAATTGAATTAGGCTCAGTTTTGAGTTCACTTTTGCTGTTTTACCCTGGAGCAATATTATTGCCAGTTGGGATGGCCCTGGTCTGCAGGTTTCTTGGGAAACCAGTCACTTCCAGGCCCACACTCTGGGATGACTTGCAAATGTATTCTTGGCTTCTGAACTAGTGATGTCCCTTGTTTTCACTGAGAGCCCTCAAAAGTACAGATCCAAATTGGTAAAAACTCTCTCAGTGTTCTTAACTTTACCAAATCAGGCAATTTCCCCACAGGAAAAAAAAAAACATAATAGCTACTAGAAATCTAAAGCCTTACTACTAAGTCTGGCAATTTTTGAAACTTGAGTAATTCCAGAGAACAAGGCAGAAAACAGGAGAGGAAGAGAGCAACCAAAACATTTTTGGAAGGCAAACAAATGGAGAATGAAGAAATAAAAATTTGATGCAGGCTAACATGATTCCTCAGCAAATTAATGGAAAACTTTTGATAGATACATATTAAAAATAAGTTAAGATTAATAATGACAGCCAACACAGCTTTATAGCCCCCTTTCTTGGTCAGACCTACCTTTTCTTCATGAGAACACAACATGAACATTCTTTTTATATATAGTTAAATTATTGTAGCTACCTTAAAGTGCTTCACAACTCCCAGATAAAATTAGTGGGACATGTAATGGTAATTTCTACTAAACTTCCAATAAAATCAAATTCACTTATTTCTGAGAGCATGTTGGGGATTAGAGGGAGGTTAACCTAACAAAGAAAAAACAACTAATTACTAATACACCATCCCATAGGAGTATTTATTCCGTTAGTTAAATCTGAACAACTCTCCCACTATTGTACATTCAGTAGTCTTGACTCATTTCTTTCCTTTGCCAATGAAAATTTTTACAAAATTTGTCAAAATTTGTCAATTTTGTCTTACTACTGGAAGGTCTTTTATTAGTGTCTATGAGTCCATTTTCATTGTTTACTGGAGGAACTTACTTTTCACATTTTATCACGCTGAGATTGATCTATGATGAAAAAGAAAGTCTTTTGAAACTTCAGTGATTTTTTTTCCTTATTCTATTTAAAAGGCATCACTCCACATCAAGTATGTGTGTAACACAGTATTCCAATGTCTCCCATATGGTTTTATAATTAGCCTACTCCACCAGAATGAGCAAAATATATTGCAGGTTTTCAGTTGCTTAAGAATCTGCAGTCATCAGAAGTTAAGCTAAGCTCTGATTATCTCCTCTTTGCTGGCCAATAGTGCTTATAAATTAAGATGGAAGCTGTATTTAAGATCTGATGAGACTTCTGGCTATTTGGTCCTTCCACTGAGAGTTTCATTTTCTAAATTTCCTTTACTCTTTTCAGCTCATCATTCAGAGATTAATCAAGGAAATTTGGTAAGCAGGGTAGGACAAAAAAGGTGGGGATCAAATTAACTGGTCAAAATATTTTCTTGCTGCAGAGTCCTTAAAACCTTTTTTAGGTAGTTGCAGTTACATAAGTCATGACAAAACATTTTTTAGCAGTTCTCCAAGTTCAGCACAGATGTATGTTCTGCACTTGAAACAAACAACCATTAAACAGCAACAGATCCAACACCAGACTGGGTTCTGACATCCCTGACATACAAATGTGTGTGACTGTGGCTCAAACCCTGCACCAAGAACCTGCCAGACCACCATAACTCTAACAGGTCAAATCTGGAAATAAGAACCCAAATACTTGAAGATGTGGGAAAAACAAATCTAAGCTCATTGGTAGAATAAATATTTATCTTTATAGAGATATGCAGCAGAACACCCTTATCATTAAACCTGTTATTCTATCACATAACAAGTTTATCCTAATTGAGAATTCCTTTGATACCAGGAATTGTTCTATATGGAAACAATTAAGCTAGTAGCTGGAGTAATTTAAGGCAGTCCTGAGACTAATCTCAGCAGCATCAAGGACTACAATACTGTTCTTGCTCAAAAGTACATTAAGTCTATTTGACATATTTGAAAGTTTAGCCCACAAATTACTTTTCTATGCACCACGAATCTCCAAGAAGAAAAGAGGTAATTATTTTTGCCCAGGTCACTATACTGATAACTGTGTTTTATTAGTAGTAATAGACCACAATCATTTGTGATCTGTCCAAACAGCTTCTTAACTGAAAGGAGCAATGTTAGATGGGACACAAGGCTGCTCTATTGACTTCTGAATCTTTGCTTTCCTCTTACAGCTTCCAGAATCTATAGAAAATGCATGGAATGAACTGGGGAAAAGACCATTCTAATGACTACCATATTTAATTTTTTTCCTCCAGTACTTAAGCAGATAAATTATGAGAGTTCTCACAGACAAGAAGGTATTTTACCCATAGAAGCATCAAAATTGCTCATATTTTATCTGGAAAACAGAGAGTTCAGCATGAGTTAAAATATAATTTGGAATTAGTCAAGCCTTTTACCAACTTTGAAAATTGCCTAAATAATTAGATACCATCTAGTAAGTAAATAATGGATTAAAAGTACTGCTTGTTTCCATCTTTTATGAAAGCACGATTATGATGGATCCACTTCTATCAGCTTTCTCACTCTCACCTCTAACACTCAAATATTTATTATGCCAGCTCACATTCCCAGCAGCACTGTTCCCTTCAGGCTGTCTCTGATGCTCAGAGTCAAGCTCACTGTCTCAGAGAAGGCAGGAGCCATCTCAGAGAACTGAGAATTGCTGTGCAGTTAATTCTCACACCAGTCTCTCTGTGTTTGTGCTTCAAGGGGCAGATGAACTCCTGGGCCTGTAAATGTTTTGGCATCTCCAGATACAACTGAACTGGGGTCCAAAAATAACATCCTTCCCCAAGCATTTGGACACTAATCTGTGAAGTCAAGTTACCATCTCCTAAATAAATATATTGGCAATCCAAAGCTACCAAGAGAAAGAAGAGAAGAAATAGCATTTCAGTCTTGAAGAGGGAGCTGGGCTCTAACTGCCACCCAGCTATTAAGTGATCTTGGTGCCAGATCATATGGTATCCATATGTTTTCCCACAGTCAAGACAGTACAGTAATGCCAAACTTCTTTCCAAAAAGTGCTTTGAGAACTGCTGATGAAAAAGGCGATCTAAAAGCAAAATGTTTATTATTATTACAATTATATGAAAGTAAATATGGTCCCTTAAGATATATTTGTTTCCTGTTCAGGAATTTTAAATTCTTGCTGTCTACTGCCAAATCTATGCCACCTGGGTTTTGTTGGTTAAGGAAGACTAGGTATAAGAGGATTTAAAACACATTATTGTGCAAGACAATTACACAATAAATGATAGGCACAGTATAGTGCCCAATTTATAAAGACCTAAATTTCTGACACTTCCAGGTAACATTAAGAAGGCTTGGCACAAGAAGAAACTATTTTTAACAAAGAGATGCTGTTGCTCAGAAAACAGAGTGCTTTCATTGCTGGAAGTCACACTCACAGCTCTTTCCACTGAAGTCCTATTGTAGCAGAACACACTCCCCCAACACACCAACACCCCACTGGAGTGCTGGGAACTCTTCCCAGTGGCTCCAAAGAGGCAGCCAGCAATCGCTTGCATGAGTTAAGCAGTGAGTGCTTTTTAATGGGAAGATTAACTCCTTTGGACCAATTATTAGCACCATCTCACACAAGAACCCATTTACAAAACCTTCTGCCTCTCCCAGAGAGCTGCCAAAAACAGTCACTGAGTCTGGGGGCCTGAATCAAGATGGGGGGCCTGGTACACAAATGTGTTCAAAGCTTCCAAAACAAAGATTATTTGACAGTTTCTCTTTAGAGATTTTGATAATGTGTGAACATTTCAGCAAGAAAAAAGAGCTGTTTTAAATATATGCCACCAGTCACGTTCTTTTCCTTCACCATTCTGCTGTAGCTGTGGTTTAACACAAGTTAGTTTGGGAGTCTAGTTCCAATCACCTTTGCTTTAGAGAAATCTAGAAAAAATACTAATTTTTCAAAGTCAAAAGTGCTATACAGATTTGAAATTACTAAGATGAGAACCCAGAGGGTTTATTTATTTCTATCAGATCAAAGAGAATGAAGTGAACACAATTCCAGTATGGAAATACAGAGAAAGTCTGAAAGGAAATAAAGAAGCAGCAACAAAACTGATGATTCCTAACTTCAGGAAATAAGATGTAAGGAAGGACTGAAAACAATCTAAAAGCTGAAGTGAAGAAAACCAACAGCTCTGTTCAACAATACTTTGTGAAATAACCAGAGAATTTAACACAGCTGGATTGTTTAGACAGCAAATCTATTGTTCAGTGCTAAATTCAGGGTAATTTAATCCCCAAACTGAACATGACTCTATTGTGGCAGCTGATGCATTTCAATTAACTCACTCATTTTTCTCCCTGAACAATAGTTTACAGGAAAGTGAAGATGTTGGTATCCTCCCAGTTCACCTCTGCTTCATGCAGTAAAAAAAGTGGTTGAATTATTCATTGATGATTCTCAAATCTCATGTCTAGAAAACCTCTTTATTCTCTAAGTTATTATTTCTTAGAATATGTCAAAAAGTATAGCCACTAATTTTAGATCTTCTTAAACCACATAAGCATATAGAGTGATATACATGAAAATTTTAATTCAGTCATCTCAGAAGGAAAATAACCTTAATTCCAAATGAGATCCCAAAAGGTCTTTCATTCATTTTCACAAGTATTTTCCTGCTAAGGGAAGAGACTGTGTTCCTGGAGAATTTTCGTCTCAATGCCCCCCCTCCTACCTTCTCCTCACAGATTAATAACCATTAAAAGAAACAAAAAATTGGGGCATTTAGCAAAACAGCAGCTAATGCTGCCCAGACAAAGCAAGGCCACATAAAACTTAACAGAATGAGGATGGAGATACTGCCCTGAGACAATAAAATGACTGTTTCACTCTGAGGCAAATCTTAAGGTTTCCATCATGCAATGAAACTTTGCCAAAGCAAGAACATGTGTGGCCCTATGAGCACAGAAGGCTGTGAGTCTGCTCTGCCCAATTCTTGGAAAGGTCTCTGTGCACAGGACTGAGTGACTGAGTTACTCTGGCTGTCCCACATCTGAGGACAGTCCCCTACCAACAAGCTGTAAAGTATGAGTCAGTCTCTCCCTACAAAACACAAGTCAAAGGGAACTAAGCTGAAATGGAAATATCTCCATAAGATTTCATCTGGTGTAAGAGCCTTGATTGGATCTTAGAACACAAAGAAATTTCTGCAGTTTTTACATCCAAAAAAAAGAAGCAAAACCATGTTAAGATGGCAGCACACTCAAAATGGTCCAGAAGTTTATGGATTCCCTTGGGATTGGTAAAACATTAATGCTTTGAAAGAGAAAAATACACAGAATGTGATGTCCTCAGGGATCAGTGCTTGTTTATACCATGTTAACAGGAAACATCTTGCTTATGCACAAGGACTGCAGTGGTGAATTTAGGAGTTTATTTCTTACTTATTTTAAAGTCTTCAGAGCTGCCCTAGCCAAGACTCATGTGTGTTTCTGTCTTGGAAGGAGGAGGGAGAACAAGAAAAGAAGCAAGCAAGCACTGAGATGAGAGTCAGGCAACAAAAGATAAAACCTGCATTTTTGTACTGATGCCATTTTTGCAAGGGTTAATCTCAGCAGCTCTCAGGATAACTGCCTCGTTGTGGTCTGAACAACCCTCTAGCTACTGCAACAATGACACTCAATCCCTTATGAAAGCAGAAACGTTGGATCAGAAACTGCATTTGTAAAACAGATTATCAGAGAGAATTTTAGGGGGAAATGCCAAATAAATGCCCTTATAATTGTTGCAGGCAACTACTTTCAATTCTTTGTACCATTATGTGAATCCCTTATCTCTGTAAAGACGCTGACTACCTATGGCTGTTCCATCTCCAGCTTTCTTGAAAAGATACCCCAAACCTTTCAAAATCAGTGAAAGAGCAATGTGATTCTGGAAACACCTGATGATCTAGGTCAAGGTGATATAAAAGTGAGGAGTCTCCACCTCAACTTCCATAGTCTGTAATGTGGGCTTTCTTAGTGGGTGATTCTTTCAAATGCTGTTAAGACTTGAGAGTCACCAGAAGAACTTGGGCTGGAGAGTCGGCTGCAGGCTCACCCTCCTGCCACACTGCCGTGTGAAGAGGGCACAGTACACTAAGAGAACTTTCCCCTATAATCCTGCCACACAAAAATGCTTAAAAGACATCTCATTCCTTTAACAGGAAGGCCTTCTATAAGAGTGCACAGGCACACACAAAATTGTGGCTGAAGGAATAATACCTAAGCTCCTACTGCTTCTCACCTTCTCTAACAGAAGTCCTAGGCTGATATTCCCTAGGCAAAGCTATGGGTAGCCCACATTACCATTGGACCTTGGCACAACACCTTACAACAGTGAAACTGGCTGTTTCATAGTCCCACTTCCAGTACCGAGATAGGTGACATCTCATAGGTGGTACTTTGCCCCTCACACTCATGCTCCATCATTCCTCTCATGCCTCAAGGCAGAACTACAGCTCTCCCACCCATTGCTCGTGAATATGTCCCATCTCTTCAGAACACTTTTGTTTCTATTAAACTTCAAGGAACTTAGCAAGTCTTTGAACTCCTCCCACTGCTTTTCCACCCCTTCAGCAGAGCAGAACAAACACAGTGTGTTCCACAAGTTATAAACAGATTCATAAGAGAACTCTTGACTTGATGTGGTAGAAGTGCTCAGACTTAGCAGAATTTTTTTCTTGCAGAAGAAACACACCCTTTCCTAAGCTACCTCAGTGAGATTCTGCCCAATGTACAATCATTTTTCAGGGAACAAAAAAATTATGTGTTTTCATTTAAAATGTTACCTTATAGTTCTTCCTTAAGTTTACTTAACTTCTGAATTGCAAACACATCACTTCTTTCACAGGAGAAGCTCCTTAAAGCTGTTTTGTGATGACTTCTGTAAGCAAGCAGCAGAACAACATGCTGCTGTAAATCCAGAGCTAGAGCTTTGAGTTTGTCTAAAATAACAAATCAAACAGAACTAGAAGATACAGCAATAACAAAATCCAGAGATATGATTACTGTGTGTTTGCAAGACAGAAGATACAGAATTCAGCATGAGCACAGCCATGGCTGTCTCTATCACATAGCTGAGCTCTCTTCCCATGCTACAGCTTTACTCATATCCACAGACGTTTTATTTTTTTTAAGTCTGTGTCTCCACATCCAAGGATTTAACCTAGTTATGGCACAATCTACTACTACATCTCAGCTGAGGACAAACAATGCTATCATTGTAGCAGAAATAACACCTCAGTCCTGCAACCAGAAAATGCACATTCCAAAGCTGGTGTTGGACTCCAAGAGATGGGGAGGAGAGCAGATTTAACAGTGGAAATGAGCACATTCATGAAGCTTCTGCTGTTTTCTGTAGGAAAAGCTGGAATACCAGCCACAGTACTTCTGGAATTTTCTCCTACTGAAAGGACTTGTTTTGGTGTTGTGGAGTTTGGGTTGAATGGGCCATTTTCAGTTTGGGGACTGGGTTTTTTTTATCAGAAAGCAGTATTCTCATGGTTGTATCATATTCTGTTTTCTGAGCAATAATCTCATAAAAACATGTTGGATATCTGGTTAAAACAGTGCGCTCAGTCATTTGCAAACACAAATCATTGCTGAAAAAGTGCAGGAGCAAATATTATTAATGGCAGAAAGATTCATCAGAACTCCCATTTCTCCAATGATTAGAGGCAGATCTTGACTGTGGATGTGGAGGGTTTTGTTCTCTCGATAAAAACATAGAGGTTTTCTTCTAAACAACACAATGAAATGAAAACTAAGGAGATGAAGTGCTGAAATCTACAGAGCAGTAATTCTAGCTTTAGTCACTGACTGTGACTCGCAATCACAGCAGTTACTGGGAATAAAGCCATATTTATGGATTCAAATGTTTTCCAATCATGCTGTAGCTACATTGACCCCTGCAGAAATGGATGTGTGAGCACATGGGTAAGAAGAGTCCCAGTTTTTTAGACAGCTGCCTTATAAATCAGAATGACTTTTGAAGTGCTATATGAATGCACGTAAAACTGACACTCACGTGAAAACAAGGGCACCTTCTTATTAGAGAGAAAACACTAGCACAGAGAAAAAGACAAAATCACAGGAAAAAAAAAAACCACTACAACTTTTTTCATTGGTCTAAGGCTTTAAGTGAGGGGCTATTAGATTTTAATTAACTTTTTTTTCCCCCATAATCTTTTTTTACTTTTGGTACCTGTTTCTTTTCTAAGTTCTAAATAGGAACAAAGGACCTAAAACAGCAGAGTATTCCCACCCCATTTAAGAGCAGTTCCATCCACTTCTGGAAAATGAAGTGATTTGCAAAGTTAACAGAAAGGGTGACTAATGCTAAACACCTAAGAGCTCAGTGCCTCAGGGAGCTGTCCATCTCTAATTGCTACCAAAACACATTCCTCCATGGCTAAGGGCATGAGAAACAGCAGCAATCCCCTTTCAGTTAAGTACTATACAACCAGAAAAGAGCTATATTTTTTTAAATAGTTACATTTTATTAAAATGCACATTCTTACTTTATTTTATATGGCTTAGATTGTAAAAAGAGTTGCTCAGAAATAAATCCTTTGGCTTGCATTAATAGAATCTCTAAACAGGCATAATCTCTAAAGCAGAATTATATATTTTTTTAAGTGACTAAGAACCAGGTTTCAGAGACATTATGGGTAGACCCTAATGCCTAATGACAGCAATTGATGTCTTGAAGGGGTATCTAACTTAAGTGAGAGATCTACAGTCAGGAGTGTGAAACACAACTACTAAAAAGCCTGTTTCTCAGCTTTTTTTCAGGTAACTACATATTTTGACATTATGTCCCCAAATTACTGAAACTCCAGGTCCATTTAGAAACAAATGGAGTGTGATTCTTAGGAAGCTAAGCAGGCTTTTCTTTCAATTGTTAAATCAAGGCCTGAACCATTATTCCTGCTCTTCCAATCCTGTGGGCATTCATGCACTATTTCTTCATGGGTCTGCTTCAACAGTACAAGCATTTTGAAGTGTAAGCATTCTTTCATATCTAAGCATTTAAAATTTCATGCAAGACTAAATAACTGAAAATCTGCATTTAAACACAGTAGGTGAAATGTTTCTTTTAAACTCAAAGAAGCTAAATATCTTTCAGTTAGTGTTAGTCCCTTTTACTAGAGGGTCAAGTATAAATCTGGAACAATTCACTGGTATAGATTAATTTGCATTCTACAACTGTTATAGCATACTTTGCTGACTAAATTGTAATAATAAATTGCAATAATCCAATAAACTGTTCCTTTCTGATACTGACAATCCCAAACATGAGTTAGCTGAAATCTTACTGCACATTTACATTCACCTTCCACAGTTTAGTTTTTTAAAATGGACAATAAGCAGAAAAATATAACTTATGTTTCACATCATTCAAAATGCAGGAGGGAGGGAAAGAAGAAAACACATTAATTGTTCTACCTTTGGATAATTACTTTGAAAACACTGAAACCCTAAATGTGAAATACCTCTCCTGATACTCAGTTTGGTCTCTAGGAGGACAGTGAAGAGGCACCACACCTTCCCCAGTAAATTCACTATATCACTGGGACTCTCAGCTAGCTGATCCCTAGGAAAGGTTGTTCTTGGCTGTGTTGCTGCCACGAGGCTACACATCATTGTGTTAAGCTCTTTAATACAATTTCTGGCAACAGGACTCAAGGAGATCAATAGTGCTGCTTCCTAGGCTCTAAACCTGCTTTTAGTGATTTACTGTATCATCAATGGCCAATAAACCAAAATGCTGACGTGTCATCTCTTCCGCATGAGATTTGTCTCTGTTTTCCTTTCACCCTATTGAGGAAAAAGTTTTATGAATGGAAAACATGGATTGTAAGTAATTCAACCTGTCAATCTCAAAGCAGGTAAGGAACAAAAAGGACACTCACTCCATATGAAATGTGTGCCACTTACATTAAGAACTTCAAACACTAACAGGCATGGGTGTAACTCAATACCCCACTGCCCATCCCACCTGACTGGGTGGTGATCATGGGCCATATTATTCTGTGTGTACAAGTACGAGAAAACAAAAAAATATTAATAATACAAAAAAATACATACACTACATTGTCTTAGAATTCAGTCTCATTTTTGCATTTGTATCATGACATCGAAATAGAAATATGATTTTTAAATATTAATTTTAGGAAGTGCAAAACATCACATGACGCAATTTGTAAAAAAATTAAGGTTTTCTATGTAGTCATACATTTCTGGACAATTTTAACTGAATTCTGCTGAGAGAATGTAAAGCCTGTGTGACATGAAAATACTTTTGGAACATCAAGCTCTCTGCAGAATTTTAGTTAATCAACTAACCAGGCAAGAATCTGACAAACAGGTTTGCTTTTATAAAGCAATGACGAGAAATGTGGAAAAAAAGTCATTTTCTACCATTCCTGTTCTGCCCGCAGTGCTATTATGCAAAGCAAGTCTGATGACATTTTACATGACAGCATTTAAACCCAGTGGAGATTTCAGAACCCCTGTGTGACCTGTTTATTCTTTACAAATATTTATCCAATAATAGGCAACTAGCTTTTAACAGTGTGGTAATAGCACATCCACCACGTCTAATAAGGATGCACTTTGCTCTGACAAGGGTCAGCTGTAAAGCTTCTTTTGGTGCCTGTGGCAGCTGCCAGGTATTAACCATCTTTCAGCATGTCTTATTTTGATTCTTACAGAATCACTTTGGAAAAGGTTTATATATAACAAAAACAAACAAACAAAAAGTTCTGGCAGGAAAATAAGTATCCCTGCAGAAATATGAGTGGGTATAATGGAATCACTCCATGAACACAAGGTAGATGAGGTCTGCATTTCTTGTATTTTTTTCCATAAGGCTGGAGTTTTGCTCGGATAAATGACACAGGGAGGGAGAAGAAACAGAATATCACACTGAAAGATAATAAAAGTAACCCAAATGTCCTGACTGTACCTGCAGCGGCTGGAGGATTTCACTCAGCGAAGATGAGATTATGTGTTATAACTTGGACAAGCCTGCACCAGTTTGCTTTGTGTCTACCAAGAAAGATTTTTCATTCCTACAGCATATTTCTGCCTTTCCTTTCTGTCTTTGCAGGCTCTTCTGCAGAGACTGCAAGAAATAATGAATGCTCCCCCAATTTTTCTGGAAATGGGGAAGTTACTTATCCCTACTTATAGAATAAGTTAAACATTTTCCCTTAATCTTAAACAAAAACTAAGGATTGAATTTTTCCACAATGGTAAACTCTGGCTTTATTCTGCTCCCACTGGAGAAGTTTGTTTTCATTGTATTTACTCAAGGCTCAGTATAAATAAATACCTTTAAAATCCAGCCCCCTGATTAGGATAGAGATGAAAAGAAATGTGGGAAATGGAAGTAATCTACGGAAGCAATAGATGTGAATCAATAATGCCAACCAGTATTTATGGATCTCATTATCTCAACATGTGCTTTTTAGGATCATTTTAAATTACTATTAAAAATAGCCATAGGTACATTTAAAATTAATATTTTAGAGTTCAAATGGTCTGCATTTGCCAGTGCAGATATGCATTTGTTACACAGCTCTGCTAACTAAAGGAACAAAAGGTACTGCAGAATATAATAGCATTCTGTGGAAGAAGAGATTTCTACAGGAAAATGATTCAATTATTCTAAATCAATTATTACAGGAACAGCTACATAGCTCTATATCAATCTCCTTATGTGTTTCTAATTCTTTTGTCTGCTACCTGTGGATATTTAATTGGAATTAATGTAGAAAAATATATCCCACTAGGAACAAGATTCAAATCATTTGGATCATTTATCTTTCTCTAACTTCTCTTTGTGAGATACACGAGGGACCAGTCAAAGCCATCACTTTGTGCAAGCAGCAGCAGTCAGCAACAAGTTTTAAACATAGCTCCAGGCTCCTCTATGTGGGACAGCTGGATTGGCCACAGACATCATCACCTTCTGGAAGAAACCTGCACTAAGCATAGCAGCAGAGCCCTGTGTCCAACAAATTTGACAGCTATTATTTGATCAAGAATCTTCAAAAAAATAACAAAGCCCTTTCCAAAAGGAAAGCAGGCTGTTCAACCCTGTCAGCAAGAGAAGTAAGGGCATTTTTCTTTAGCAGAGTAGATGCAGACCATATGATGAAGAGGCATAAGGGACACCCCAAACATAAGAGTATTTCTGCCTCTGAAGCCAGCTTTGCAGGCTCCTGTCAGACTCACCAGCCACAGGGACATAACATGTTAACACAAAGTCTGTACTGAGAGAAATGAGAGCCTACTGTATCTGATAAGCATCTGCTAACAGACCACAAGAAGATCACAACAGTAAGCACTTCCTCTTTCTTTTATCAGAAGAGATGGTCTCCATGCCACTCCCTGACCCTCCACTTCTCTGGAATCATCAAAGGAGTTATGAAATTAATTTCAGAGACAGCTGCTTCTTGGCTAAGAACATACCAAGGTCCTGCTCTACCTACCAGCCACATACAGCATGCGGGATGGGGAAAAGAAAAAGAAGGAGAAAAAAGCTTTATAGAGCAATAGCTCATCCACTTCTATTTCTCTAAAGAGATCAAATTTTATTCCTCTGAGTCGTTTTTTTCAGTCTCAAGGATTGAAAAAGACATATTGATACATCTCTGGCAGGCCTCATGATGAAAAGGCTCTGTGAAATCCCTCTCAGATTTAGGGCGTTCCCAGAGGGCTGTGCAGCAGAAGTTACAAGGGTTTAAGAAAGGAAACAGGGAAAGAAAGAAGGAAAGAAAGACAAGGAAAAGGAAGTACTAAGGAGATAAAGAAGCAGTTGAACCAAAGATAATGTTATTCATTTGCATGCTATGCTGAAAAATCTCAATCTTACTCTGATGTCCTGAGGTAAGGAAAAAAAAAATTAAAAAAAGGAAGGTCTGAGGTTGCATTGTTAACATAACTGGTGATACTGAAAAAAAGCTTGTGAGAAGGGAAAGAACTACACACCAATATGTCTCAGTCAAGCTGTGTCAATGCAAAAAATATTAGATATGACTAGTTACCCCTAACAGACTATTTCTAGTGGTCTCACTGGCCTTCTAAAGGGGCAGCTGACACTTCAAAACTAGCATCGCCAATGGAATCAACAGGATTGCAATCAAAGAGACAGGTTTTGGATAGAGATTATGATAAAAGGAGAGCCTGGCTCTCCTTCTGATATCAATAGAGCCTTGATATTTTCCAGCCTGTAGCCCCCAGTGCCCCGGTGTGCTTAACACTGATGCCACATGTTTGCTGGCACTGATGGCTGCATCCAGTGCACACACTTTCAGCCTATTTATTTTAATTTATGCTACAACACTTATTCTCAGAAGAACAAACTTAACAACTTCATTCACACCACACTGAAGCAAACTTCCGTGAAACTAAAAAATACCACGCTGGTGTTCATATTAATGAAGTTATGAAATATTTCATTAGCACATCCTGGAGTATGAATAATTTCTCACCAAATTTCACTTGGCAGCCTCCTTCTCTCATGTGGCCCATCAAGATAGCGCATTATCTTTCAGCTTCTAGAAAATGGGACTTGCAAAGGATGATTGAAGTGCCAGAGTTGTTTATTCTAGAGAGGGTAAAGGGGCTGTGTGACGATAACCTCCAAATGTGCAAAGGGCTGGTGAACAGACGGGAATGTGCTGCTTCCCATGTGTTTTGTGTATGAAACAGTAAGGAAAAGGATTAGGCATAAGGCAAAGATTTCTAAACATAAGAACAGATCAGCACACTGCTTCAGAAGTTTATGTAGTCTCCACCATGGGTAATCTTTCAAGATGGCTTAGACAAACAACTGAAGCAGCAAACAGTTCAGTGGGAGTCTCCTTGGACTGCATTGTTTCCTAAGTTATCTTTTCATCAATATTCCTGTAGAATTCATACAAGTTTGTCAGATAAGGCAAAAAGTAACACTAATGGATTATTTATAATGATTACATTACATGAAGAAGTTGGAAATGCAAAAAGCAGAGAAATACAATCTTGTAAAGATACAGAACCCCTCTGTGTCAGCAAGATTAGGGACTGCATTTCTGGGTACACACACACAAATACACTCTTCAAAGTGTATGATTGCAGTGTTGTTCTCCCCCTCCAGGCCATCACTAAAACAGGAATTGCAGTCACTTCTCTTTCAGACCAGTGGGTTAACACAATCTGATTTTTAGTGGGGGCGGATAAAAAGCCACAAAGGCTGCTTCTGAGAGAGGCTCCTCAAGACTTCTACTATGATCAGCAGAGCTAATCCCTAAACACTATAACAATTGACATATTGGCTGGCCCCATTAGAAAAGCTGGTAACTCCTCTATGGTAATGTATTTAAGAATGAAATAAACATGGGAAGCTCTCTTTCTTGCTGCCCTTGGAGGAGGATGGTGGGGAGGAAGAAACAAACCTATGAACACCAATTCTCTCCCAAATCAGAAAAAGGAAAGGGTGAAGACACATGAGGAGAACAACGTGGTGACCCTAAGATCAGTGCAAAGGAAGGAGAGGGAGGAGGAGGTGCTCTGAGTGCTGAAGCTGAGATTCTTCTGCAAGCCGTGGTGAGGACTGTAATACAAAAACTATTTCCTTGTAATTCATGAAGTGTAGGGGGGATGCAGCATTCACCCACAGTCCATGAAAAGACAGTAGTCATGCTGGAGCATGTGGATGCTGAAAAGCTTGGATCTGGTGAGAGAACCCTTGCTTTCAGAGACAGAGGGAGAGGACCCTTGCTTTTATACTAGAACAGCTCACTCTTAAAAACAAAACCCCATGAACTAAAGGCCCACAAAAAAGCAGTTTTGGGAAAACTGCTTTGCCCGTGGGAGGGACTTGAACACTGCAGCAGGTTCCAGGGCAGACTGCTACATGTGAATATTAGAACCACGTTGGAAAAGTGCACAGAAAACTGTCTCCCATGAAAAGACCCCTGACATAGCAAAAGAGACTGTTTTACATAAGTGAACTGGAAGATTTTTAGAATGGCAAACTGACTAAAACCCCATGTTTTGTCTCCCTATGTTGTCGGTGGGAAGGAAAGAAGGGCTGGGGATAGGGGAAGGAAGGTGCTCTAAAAGTTTCTTTTAGTTCTCATTATTCTTCTTTTAATTCTGTTAATAAAGTCTTCTTTATACCTTTTCAGTTCTGAGCCTGTTTTGCCATTAAAGTGTTTCTTTCCAACCCTTACCTGAAGTCATGAATCCCAATAAAATATTTTCTTTCTGCTTAACTATAGCAGAAGAGAATGAGTGAATGATTTTTGTGAGTGCACTGGCATTTTGCCAGCATCAGCCCCCTGAAAACTTCCCATGCATATCACACATTCATCAACAGCTTCTCCTCTGGCTCATCATGGCCTGATTCAGACAGGGGACAAAAACCTTTTAGTGCTACTCTACTGATACCCAGAACATGGCACAGCACAGGAGGTGATAATACAGCTCATTTTTCTTCAAAGTGTCTGTTATTGCAGAGTTACAAAATTTTCAGGTATATGTGCATAACCACAGTCTTTATCTCCCTTTGAACCAGTCTAGGTTTGCATTTATTCTCCAAAAACATTTCATTTGACAAGGGGTGGGGGGAGAAGAGCTTGTATGCAAATTAAAATATTTCTAAGACTTTATTCTCTTCAGCACAAGAATAAGTGGAAAATCCAGTCAGTTTCATCCCACATCTTTATTTGATCCCACCTTCTTGTTTAACCTGAGTTATTGGAAAGAAATCCATATTGGAACATAAAGGCTAACCAGGGATGCATTCATTATCTCACAACTAAACTGTACAAATAATTGAAATTGACACCACATATCCTACCCATTAGAAGCAGAAAAATTATCTTCATACTCTTTGGAGTCCACAATAAAGCAAAATACCCGAAGCCAGCAGCATCTAGTGGGACAGGCAAGCATAATCCTGCTGTGTCCTTTTGTCTCTCCTCTGGCTTCAAAGTTTTAATGTAACCTCCATTTAATTATCACCTTTGTCTCCTCTGTACAAGGCAATGTCAAGAGCAGCATTTATTGCTGGGAGTTTACTTCCCTCATGATAAGCTCTCAGCCAAGAGGCAAAGCAACCATCTGAGTTTGACTTCCCCTCTTCACCCCAGACTAATAGTACTATAACTACAGCCAGACCCAAACCTCTGTTAAAATTAAATCTACCCCTGTGCCCAATAAGTGCCTTCAGCAGGACAAAATAAATCCAGCTAACTATGAGTAATGAAATCATGCTGCAAGAAAATTGAAAATACCTGTCAGTCCACAAGATCAAGTGGTCTCTCTTTTGAGCTAAATTCATATATAATCTATAGCCACAAGGATTTTTTTTGGCTCCCCTTCAAACCTACTTCAGCAGCAAAACAGACTATAGTATTTCTGCAGCCACAGAAGCATTTTAAAGTCTTCTTTTAACCTTCAAACCACAGTTCAGAGATGTGTCTGACCTAACCCATTTCCTACAGCTTGGCAAGTTTGAGATGCCCCATGCATTGAGCCCAACAAACACTCAGAGTTGCTGTGGCACCCATCCATCCACCCTCCCTGTTGTCAGAAGCAGCACCCCTTGCATGGGCAAAGGAGAATCCTGACCACATCCACACTGCTCCCACTGATTGCTGGTTAACAACCAGGAATATCTCAGCTGCACAGGGAAACTGCTACAAGTGAGAGGAAAAATACTGAGCTTTCTAACATCACCCAACAGCTCCTGAATCAAATGAAATCTTTTCCACTGCTACAAAGGAGTTGATGTGAAATGGCTCAAATACCTCCCATAATTGCAAAGTTTATTCTAACTAGAAAATTCACTGTAAAACCACTTGTGACTTATAGGATATTTTATGTCATGTCACTGCAATAATTTTTATATGGTGCTCATATAAATATATATGGGGAGACAGTTCAACTTAATTTTTTACATTTAAAATGTGCCTTACTAGTAAGTTTCCACCCCACATCCCAAGATGTGGAATGTTCATTTTCCTGGGAAACATGAGGTTAATCCAGCTCTAGAACAGAACACAAAAAGAGGAGAAAACAGAAGAGGAAAACAGCTCTCTGTGACATGCAACTACATGATGTGAATAAGTGAGATCTGGGTTACTTAAAACAGCACAGTACTGCCACTTGGACGCATTCACAAATCATGAGCCAGATCCCTAGGAATTCCAAACACGGCTTAAGAACCATGAATTTTACAAAATTAAAATAGTGTGGACTTCCTGTTATTTCCCTATGTGTACTCAAGCCATCATGATCACATTTCAAGCTACATTTCCCTTATGGCACCCTTGGCTAAAAGAAAGATTCCTCCTTTATTTTACTTTCACACTGAAAGTGAGATGTTTCTGCACTCACTCTAAGGGCTGGCACCATGGCACAGATGTGTTTGAGAAGTGGAGGCTTGGGAGAAGACACCTCTAGGCTTGAACCACAGGACTCACCTCTGCTGTCTGCAAAAAACCCAAAATAATGAATGAAACAAGACAGGAGTGTTGAAGGAATAAATCCTTACAAGACTAATCAAGGTTTTTGTTCCTTTGCCAGTCATTGTGTTCAAGCATAACTTTGAATTGTGTAAAATTACTGCAGTACTAGGGTAGAACCAGTGGAATAAATAACTATGCCAGAGATACCAACAGAGGTTTTGTAGAGTTCCCCAATGACTGATACCAGCTAAGGCCTATCAAACTCACTATCTTGTATCACAATAGGTTTCCTGGGAAAGAAGTTACAAAGATCCCCAGAGGAAAGAATGTGTGCATCTGCTCTGCTGATACCTCTTTGTTCCATGCACTCACACACAAGTAGTTTAATGGCAAAGAAGAGGTTAAAAAACAGCATAGCTAAAGCCCCAAAATTATTTCCATGAAGCTCAATTTTTCTTAGTTAGTAAGAAAATAAACTCTTAATCAAAATCAGCATGCCTGTGCTTTTAATTACATCCCCTAACTGTGAGAAGAGCAATTTAGCATCATGCAATACAATATTAGACTGACCTTCAGAATCAAAATTATATTAAAACATTATCAATTTTCAAAGACTAATTAAGGAGCACCAAGAAGGTACTCCTTGGTGTGTAAATAAATCTTCTTGCCTCTGAAAGCAGGCCAGTGATTCCCAAGGTGCACAGGCTTCATCCCCTCACTCACCTCTGCGTCTCTGCATTTGTCCCCTGCCCTTGCTTTAGCCCTGCCTGCTCCACTCCCACTGATGGGCCCCAGTCTGAGCTCAGCAGGTTCCTTTGCTCACCATTCCCAGAGCAGCTCCAGAGAAACCCACACAGGCAGCCCTTCTCCTGCTGTCCCAGAGCAGCAGACACAGAATATCCACAGAAGATACCTGTGAGCCACCAGACCCCCAGGTACTCCTGTCACTTTTATCAATCCATGTCACAGCACAAAGCTAATGGGAATTGAACAGCCAGTTCACAGCAGCTCTGTGGTCCCTTGGGGACAGGGGACTGTGTCACCCTACCTGTTTCATTTAGGCCAGTGCACTTTGGGATACCTAGGGGTCACGAGCATGGGACAGAGTGCCTTATTGCCACAAAGGAAAGAAGTGGTATTAGCTTTTCTGTAGGGGGAAATCCAATGCATAAGAGCTAAACCTGAGAACCTACACATTTTTTGTACCTAAATCCAAGAGCCTGTGCATTTCATGTACCTACAGATCACCAGTGACTCTTAAAGTTGCACAAGAACCAGCCTAAATCAGAATTGGGGCTGATACTTCCATCAGGATCCTCAACCCACTACTGAATCTGTTTTTAACATCTCCCAAATAATGACATCAGCTGTGTGGGACATCACTTACACTTTGCTCAACATCTTGAAATCTCATTTCTATAATGAAACATCAAGAAATTACATATCTACTGAGATAGTGCCTTCTTCATCAGCAAAGTGCTGATTAGAATTTTTAATTGATTAAATACTTGCAGTTGACTACCATACTTCCATCCAGCCTTCAGAGATGATTCTTGGTTAAATCAGACATATTCTATATGCTTTCAAAACACAACCAGTTATATGTATTCCCTGACAGCTCAAAAGAAACAAATGCGGTTACTAAGTAATGGCTAGAACAGACACATAGCTAAAATATTTTGTGATGAAGAAAATGGTTGGATTTCTCCAGGGCACTCCCATCCCCTGAAGCCATTATCACATAAGGACATTCTTGTTACACTGAGTGCCTGGTGTTTTCATGTTCTGTGAGCATTTTATTCAACTGGCAACTACAAAACTAAATTATATCACCACCAACCTGGATAGGTGGCTTTAAATTCTCTCTTTCCTTTTTCCTAGACCTGCTACAAGAGACTCTGAATGAGATCAACAAGCATGATGAGAGAGCACAGCTTGCAAAAAGTACCTCTTGAAGAGATGATGGCATTTCTGCTGTCCCAGACCATACCAAATTAAACCCATCATCCCTTGAAAACTGTACCCCAAAGCACCTCGCAACTCCAGCAGATGGGCCAGGACTGCACACAGCCGAGAGACATTGTTATTTGCATTAAATGTTTGTTGAGGGCAAGACTCCCTTCCTTTCATCAGTTATTTCAGTCCATTTGCACAAGACATTCTAAAGCAGGCAGATATAATCACAAAAGTAAAACATGAGTAGTCCACATCAAGGAAAATACAGCTCTCCTATCTACTTTATTAAAGTTCGGGTCACACACTGATGGCCTGACTTTGCACCCAGACAAAAGCAACTTCTTTAACCCATATAAACTGCTCCACAAACCAAGAAAATCAGACATTTCCCCATTTCTCATCTTTTTTTTTTCTCCCTCCCTTTTTAGGGAAGACTTCAGGTATTTATTTCTCTCTTCCTTGACTTTTCATTTGTTTAATTCCGCTAATTCCTTCACTTGGATTATGGTAACTGCATTGTGTTAAGAGAGCCCAAGTACAAGACTCAAAAGACCATTCCTCTTGTATAGACTTGATGTCTGCACACCTGAATCCTCTCCAGCTACTGAATTGTTCAAAGGATTTGTGACAGTAGGTATGGTTCTGCATGTGCCTAGAACCATTAGGAAAAAAAACAGTGCATGATTTACAAACAAAGCATCCATGTTTTTCCTCAGAATTATAAGGATTCTTCTCATGGAAGTGCTGAGGTTGACTAAACTAGCACAGTTTATCAAATGGCAGTGTCACAAACATGAAAGCTCACCAGGCACTATATTTGAGGCTCAACAAGCATCAGACTGTGATTAGCACAAGTCACCAAACCCCATCACAGTGGAAACATTGATTGTACTCCATTCCAGATGTTATTAATGTTCCTGCTGCCAGTCAAGCCAAAGCTCCTCTCTGCTGAGGCTCAATCAGTTGACATGATATGGCTGCATATGTTCCAAAATATCTGTTGTTTTTAAAAAAAGGAACTTTGTGAAAACTACAGATGTTTTTCACCTTACTATTAAACAGCACTCAGCTGTAGAGTCCACTGTGTGTTCTTGTGGCCAGTGACCAGTTATGCTGCATGGGAAATTAACCCAAAAAATAATTACAGGATTTGCAGCAAGTAAAACAGATTTCAGATAGTCACAAATCTACCCATCCAGCCTATTCCATTCTTTGGTATAATAGCAAAAGGGATGGCCCAGGAACCAGAAAATACTTTTGCTGAATCTTTGGAATTCCTAAGTCACAGAAAAGGAGAGCCAAGACAGCTTTCTTTACTGCATGATTACTGACTGAAATCTGTGCTCAGACTTCAGTGCTCCCTTCTACAAAAAAAAATCTTGTAGCTTTCATCTGGCAGGGCTGAAATCCCTTGTTTGGACTCAACATGCAAGGCTGACCTGCTTAGCATGGTCTCCAATGCCTTTGGTTTGCCCTGAACACTTCAGGAGCAGACTTTCTAACCAGGATCTGCAGTCTGACAGAAACTCTGTTCAGAATGTCCTGCCTTCCCCATATCACTAGATGGGAAGAAATCATGGAACAACCCACATGTGGAAAAGATTACTTGGATTATTAAAAAAAAAAAAAAAAAAAAAAAGAAAATGCAGCAGAATTGCATCTTTGGCTGGTAGAAACAAATGTAATTCCATTAACTGGGTATTTTACCCTCCAGGAGATCTATAACTGTAAAAACTTCCACCAAATAATACCTCACCACAGACAGTGACGTTGCTCACAGATGCCTGTCACTGTCTTTTAATAAGAAGGCAATAAAAGGCAGAAAACCTGCCAACACTGAGGGTCTGAAGGAGACAGAATGGTTTTTTCTTTAAACAATGAAAATGTTGAGCTCTAACTTCAAAAAAATCATTTTATTGATGAAAGTTGGAAGACCAGATGTAGGCTGAATTTTATCCCTATCCTAGCACTATATGGGATAGTGGTATTTGCCTAGGTGGTTTCAGGTATGTGATTTAAGAATCCAGCTTAGGCACCCTGCATCACTGCACTCCGGGGGAAAGGCAGATGCTCCTGGAGACCAAGTCAGAACAGCTGATATATAACCCCTGAAGGGGTAGGGGTTCCCCCTTCCTTTGCTTTGTCCAGCATTCTGAGAGCACAACTTCCACACATAAAACCACCCATCCTCTACCTTTTATTCCAAGACTCCTGAAGGAAGAAAACCAACTGGCTGCCTGTGCCAAGCACCCTGTCACTTGTAAGCACTCTAAAGAGCCTCTCAAGGGGCACTGATACTGGGATATGGAAAAGTAACTCTGCAATTAGCCAAAACTTAATGACTATACCTATCTCTACTGCAGCTTTTGCCAAGCCTCATCTCTATGATATTTGCCCATCATTTGAAGATGTGCTTTGCTATCAATAGCAGAGAGATAAAAAACACAAAATGTTATCACTAATCATTATTAATTATTTCTTCTAGGCAGTAATTTGAGAAAAGCTGCTAGCATGCAATTATTACATGCAGTTTTTAGACTTTAACACAGAATTGTAGTTCAGCCTAGGAGTTTAATTCATGAAAGATAACAGGATCCAGGAAGGAAAAACTTAGACAATCACTTGTGGTCTACAACAGGTGGAAGAAAAGGTATCAAAATACCCTCTCACCTCAGGCAGAACAGACAGGCAGACTTCCTTACCACTTTGGCAGAGCACAATGGAAGATTAGAGGCATGAAATGAATTTGAGTTTCTTTGTAAGGTTAAAACTACAAGAATTCACAAACACAGAATTTGAACTTTGATGGTAAAACAGGGTATGGTTGAAAATCTCCCAATAATTAAGACTGTTGGCCATTCATCTACACCCATTTTAGGCTTAGTACACTCTTCCCAATCCTTTTGGTCACATTGGTCAGGCAGTACTTGTTTGAACACTGGCAATATTTTCTTCTCAATGAAGCCATGAAGACACAGCAGAATTCATGTTGGACATCAGCCAGAGAAATTACCAGAATGAGGTACTAGTGTTTTGTGAAATGAAGACAAGAGGTATCTTATTTCCCTCCAAGACTATTGCATATCAGTCTAAAAACTTAAAGAATTAGGGCTTAGCAGTAGAGCAATCCAAATGAAACACATGATGCAGCTGGCTTTGTGATTTCAGTTCTTGGCCAGAAGCTTTTTTTTGCAAAATCAGCCATTTCTTGATAATTAAAAACCTTCAGCCAGTCATAGCAACAGATTACATAATCCAGGTGCTTGACATTCCTACAGGACTTCTTCTAAACCTTAGCAAAATACAATAAACATTTTTTTCTACCTGAACCCACTGTAGATCTGTCTTCCAAAAGGAACTTACTGTTATTAGAGCTTAAGTTTGTCAGCAGCTGCATATTAAAAAATGCCTGTGTTAGAGACAAAATGTTTTTCATTTCTTCTTCCCATCTGCACTGAAAGTAGAGGCTGTGCCAGTGGAGCAGAAGTCAGTGATTGGATGTGGTCTCCTTAGTCTTTGTGGCTAGACCAGGGGAATGCACAAGCTGTTCCGACAAGTTCCATGCTAAAAGAAGGATTTAGCTTGTCTATATTAAGTATTTTATTTGCAGATGGAGGGGACAGGTAATAAGTTGCCCTCTCTCTCCAATACTTTTCTGATTTAAGCTTTTTGTGTGAAAGAACCAATGTATGCATTGTACATATTCCCAGTGTTTGTCCATGTCAGGTAGAAAGTTATGCTGTGAACCAAAATGAGTTTTCTTGAAAAATAAAGAAGCATTTCCTAGGAACCTGCAGGTTACATAGTCCTGTCTACCTCTCTTTTTTCCCACTCCTCTTTTTTTCCTTCCTTTCTTTTCTAGCCCACTTCCCCTCTTTTTCCCCCCATTCTGTTTGCCTTTGTGTTGGGATGAGCAGGTGTAAGAAGGAAGAGTTCACTGGCACCCTTACAGCAAACCAGCTATAGTCAGACACTTGCAATAACAAAAGCAATCCTCAGAAGCCAAAACTTGTCCAGTTCAGCTCCCCAGAGCCCTCACCACAGCCAGGAGTGACTGACAGTCTGTGCCAGCTGCAGCACCTGGGCAGCCAGCAGAGCTGGGCTGGAAGGAGCCCCCATATTCCCACATGAAAAGGTGACCAAAAGGGTTGCCACATTCACCCTGGTGACACCAACCCCTGCCAGTCTTGTACCCTTCCCACCCACATCCTCAGCTTGCTCCCAAAAGTACTTCTGCCAAAACACTCCTGAGTACATACACTCTGCACCTCTTTCTGTCACAAATCTGGGCTTCAAAAATTAAACAGATTTAATCCTACTTCAAGAATTAAAACCCTTCTGGGGGGGTTCTCTCATTTTTGTTTGACTTTGCACTACCGTGCACACTTCTGAGTTGTCTGCAATGTACTAAGTGGAAACTAATGTCAGACTGCCAAGTTCTCATGTCTTTAACAGAAAATGTGTATTGCTTAAAGCAAAAGAGTTGGGGGGGCAAGGGTGGGAGTAAAGACTGACACCACTGCTCTGAAAAATCCTTTGCCTCCTTTTGCTTACCTGCCAGAGGTGAACTGAAGGGGCTTTGTTTTTCCTGTTGTATTTGATGACTTCCCTAACACCGAAAGCACTCAAAGGAATGCAGCTCAGGGCTGTTTCAGGTGTTATTTATGCCACCAGCTATTCAAAGGAAATCAGAGGAGCGCGAGGCCCTGAACTCAGGTCTTGCAAGGTAAGAAATTTTCAGTTCTCTCTTAAATAACAGTAACCTCAGAGGACTTAGAACTCTGTATTGTTCAAGTCAGTGGGAGTTTCAACATTGAATTTTTTGCAAACAGGCCAAAGTCCTAGAAAGTAGTTAATTAACATGTCTTTTGGAAATCTGAAAATTTTCTCTCTCGTGAATTTAGCAGAATTTTCTTGAATGATTCTCAGATTTCATGTGTGCATATCCAGTCTTTGGCAAGACTAGATCTTCACTGCCATTGCTTTACTTTTTTGGCCAGACATTTGTCATTGTAAGCCTGGGATAACTGTGTTTAGGAGTAAATATTGTGAGACTAGCAAATTCTCTGAAGAGAAAGCTTCCTTGAATAACTAGAAACAGCATTTTGTACTCTAGCTTTGTTTTTATAAATTAAGAATCAGGGTTTGGAAACCTGAATCAGAAGTGTTTCAACTTGCATTTTTCCACCCTCTCTTTCAGTCCCAGGCAATATTCTTGCTTGGTTTGTGTTTTCTTTGGGTAAAACACTGGCCCTCCTCAGTGGGAACAGTACCATTTATTTCAGCAAGGCCAGCACTTCCTTTCCAGTCTCTTGGAAGCCTCTGTGGGGTACATGCAAGCTTGCCTCAAACAACAATTATCTGTACTTCTCTCTGTAAATCATTGTGACTTCCCAGCAGTATTAAAACTGCAAATGTTTCTGCTTTGTGTCTCTCCTTAAGCTGTATTAATTAATTACCAACTGATAGAGGGTTGCAGGAAACTCTCATGAACTTCTGATGAAATAGAAGATACTCCTTTAAACAGCACTAAACAAACCACTGAGGCCTTCCAACAGCCATGACAACTGGAAAACAGCCTTTTTTCCAGACCACATGAGAAACTGAGAAGATTCCTTCCCACCCATGGTCAACTACTGTCTCTCACAGCAGCAAAGGTTTTTGAAAGGGAGCACCTGGGTCAGAGGCTGCGAGGTCACAGAGCACAAGCAGCCACACCAGAGACTTTGAGAGGGAGGCTGCACACACACAAACCCATGGAACCAGCCTCCACTTCCAAGGAACTAAAAGCCTGTTTTGCTGATCAAACCCAGAAAACAGAACAGTTTGAGACTGAAATGGATTTAAGTTGAGAATACGGCTGGTTCAGTACAACTAACCAGGCACAAAGTTGATAGTGTTACAATCTACCACAAAGGTGACTCTCAGTGGAAAATAATTGCTCTGCCCAAGTGTCCAAAGCATCAGGATAGCTATGAGCTGTGTCACATCTCACTAATTTAGGTAGCAGGGAAAAAATAAGCCTACAGTCACTGTTGAGTTGTTATCTACTGTGCCATCATCCAAAAACACTTATCAGAAGTCATCCTTCAATTCAGTCACCCCAAAACAGGGTAAGCACTGAGCCTCCAATTTTGTTGGAGTGACCATCTATTCTCACTTCCAAATTATAGTATTTTTGTAGCAAGTAACTTCTCCCCACTGAAAAGGGGATACACAGCCCCTTATTTTTACAAGCAATTACCTTATTCAGTGGCATTTTCATAGGGCTCAGTGCAATTAAATTTACAGTTCAAGGTGATCTCTGAACTGTCAGGTTCAGTTTAGCTCCTGCTTCTTGACTAGGTACACAAGATGCAAGAGGATGTTAAAACTTTTCAAAACTTCTCCTCTCCCCTTTGTAAAATATTTTACCTGTTTAAATTAGTTCTACACTAACAAGACAGGCTTGAAGTCTGCAACTCAGTCATAAAGTTGAAAAATTAGACATCACTGTGAAAAACCAAACTGAGAAAAAAAAAAACATACATATCAGTGGAAAAAAAAGTAGCAGGCCCGCTTTTATGGCAGAGTAACAATATTCTCTATGTGAAAAAAGTTCCTGATCTTTGTACCAAAAGCAAAAGCAGTGAATTGGACACTATCAAGTGCAGAACCATCGATGACAGAAAATGTTAAATCCAAGCTACAATTTAGGCATAAAAACTTGCAGAGGTTGATGGGATCCAAAAAAAAAAACTACAGGTGCAAGAAATTTCCTCTGAAGTTTCATTTCTACCCAAAGAAGTAGCTTTCATAAAACATCTACTTCTCCTGTACCACAGGCACTTCTACCACCCAGGCAAAGGCTGCAAAAGATAACCAGATCTCTCTCACCTATCCACACATACTTTCTCTGAATTTCTAGTTCTTAAGTCTACAATATATTATGAAGAAAAAAATGTTAGACGCTAATAAGCTGAAATTCTGAAATACAGACTTTTAAATACTCTAGGAAAAATATCATTTTAGTGTTCATATACTCCAAAGCCCTCCTTTCCAAATATCATTTGGAAATTCCAAACACCAGTAGTGGCTGTGGGAGAAGTTCTTCAGTATTGGAAAGCAGTTATTTTTTTCTGAAAAGCCATGGAAAATGACACATCCATATGATACATACATGTGTGATGTGAATACATGCTTTTTCAAAGGTTTGAAGCAGCATACACTGAAGTGTCACAGAGTACAACATTCCCTAGCACTGACTGTGAATATCATATAACATTTTCAAAATCTGTCTGGACAAAACTCTGGAGAATTAGCTACACAAAACAATCCTGCTTTGGCACATGTGTTCAAATGAGCCCTCATAGTCCCTCTCCATCTGTAATTTCTAGGATTTTGCAACTGTTTAGGGATTCTAGATTCATAAATTCCTTGGCCAAATTGGCAACAGGCTGCAACAATTTCCCACCCTTAAATCAACTGCAGACCACAGACCCCTCTGGGAGAAGTACAGGGGAATTAGTGTACCTGAGAACTAACCCTATAAATGGATAAGGTGCAGAGTCCAGGTATTCAGACACCTCCCATATCTCTCCAGTGATGCCAGCACAGGAACGTGGGTGTGACAGCAAGGTTTGGGTTCAGCATGTCAGCCAGTACTTCAACACAAATGTTTTGACTTTCCAAGAACAAAAGCATTTTACAAAGAAAGGAAGTGGTGTTTCTGCAAAATAAACTCAGACACAGTTATTGTGCTGCACTGATACATTAATTGACCATTATTCATGAAATACTTATCTAACATAACTGAATGATCTAACTTGTTTTACGACAACTTTTATGCCAATAAAAGCCAGGCTTTCAGAAATGCAAAGGAAATTAAAACATTCAACAGAAGTCATTATAGAATTATGATCATCCTTAAGGTTAACTCCTTGCTGTGTAGACTTCTGCTCATCTGACAAAAGGGACATTAGAAAGGAAAACTCAGCACCTTTATGCAGAAGGTTTTCCCCAGCCCTAATGCCCAAGGGGGGAAGTTGGACATTGCTTACAGGTCACAGGGGATTGTTGAAGTCCTTATTTGTCCCATTCTCTCTCCAAAGCAATCTACTCACAACAGGTCCCACATTAACATGTGCTGTGTGTCAGGGACAAAGAGCACTTCTGTGGGGTCCACAGTTGCAGCAGGCTCTCCCCAAATCCCCTCCTTGGGGCTCTGTGCCTAACTACACTCACATTAATATCACTTCATGAGCAGAAACTTCACCCCCAAGTACTTCACTCAATCTCCTCAGGGCTTCATTACTTCAGGGTCCAGAGCATATGTCATCAATTATATTGGAGCAAGCAAGCACCAACCACAACTTTCAATTAACTTCTCTTCACAGCTGCTTGCACAATGGCCTCTGGAACCATGGTAAGCAAAGCCTGTGCCAGGTTTTAGAGGGCCTTTCAACTAGGAAGCAGAAGAACTATTGGTTTCATTAATCATCAGCAGTAAGTTTGGTTCATTTTGGCTTAAATATATTTCATACATTCCCTCTTCAGTCCATCTACATAATAAAGAAATGTAAGACTACAGAGGCTGATAGATCAAACCAGTCCAAAACACAGTAGATGCCCACAGAACAGAACAGAAAAAGGGAAAACATGCATTGAAATATCCTCTAACACTCACAGAAAATTGTGCAGTAAGGACTCTCCAGTCTGAGGCATTTCCTTTGCATTTGGTTTTTCCTTAGTGAACTATGTGAATCTCCCTTTTAAACCATAGAAGTTTTTTCATAGTCACTTAATCTTTCAGTATGGAAGGCCACAGTTTAACATCACATTATGGGAATAACTCACACTGTTTGCTTTGAACTTCTCACTTCAGTTATATAAGTTCCTGTTAGTATCAGCTACTCAATTTAAGTCACAGCACAGAAACTGATCTATTCAGGCATACTGAAATTATAGAAAAGTGACTTCTGTTCCTTACTTAAAGAAGAAACACCAAAACAAAACCATACATACAAATTCGGTGCCTACACAAAATCAAACAGGCAGGAGGCACTTGTGATATGGAAAAATATCACAGTATGGAAATAAATTATATCACAGTATAGTACATGTCCTTGGCACATGGGTGTAGGCAGTAAAACACTAGAGTGTAAAGGGTGCAGACAAGTTATTTCCTTTTCCTACTACATTTTGATGCCATAAAATAAAATTAAAGGTACTTTGCCTTGCTATAAATACCAAGGAGAGAAACAAACAGTAAGATTAGTAGAAGAATCATCTTCAGAACTCACGTATCACTTCAACACAACTGTAATATTTTGTATTCCAAACATTAGGAGGGAACAGAATTTGAATCAAAATTAAATTCATCAAGATGACAAAAAAACTGTCTCAAGAGAGCCCACAGTTTGTTGCTTAGAATGAGGATAGAAAGGTGTCCTACACATTTATACATCAGATCTTAGTGTTTTTCCTGGAGCTTAAATTAAAGAGCCTGAGACAGTGAATAAAATTAGAACACAACCAGAAAAACATGCAAATGCAGGATCTCTTAGCTAGCCCACCATGCAATGCAGCCCACCTCATAAATTTTAGCTTAATAATACTTTTGTATATGATGATATGGGTTATTGGTCATGGGGTATTAACACAATGATGCCTGCAAATGGGAATTTTACGATCTCTTAAAATGCACTTGTCACTTCACTTGGTCCAATTCAAATTCCTTGCTGTTATGGATAATTATGGGTGCTGACTTATATTAGGCAAAATTACAATTGATGTGAGCAGGGATTTTGATCAAAATGAGCCCTGTTCTGTTTTATTTCATATAAATTGGTGCTAGACTTGTTTAAAAGGAAAAAGTAGCCCAAACAAACAAACCCAAAACCTAAACACCTGTTCCCATTCCTGGTCCCAAAGAATTTACATCAGGAGCAATGTTTGCAGTCACTGTCATTGAGTTTTGGGTTCAGCCCTGCACTTGCTAATGCGCAATGCTAACAGACAAAAGCAAAGGAGCCAATTTTTTTTATTCAAGGATGTTCTCCTGAAATTTGAGGTCACTGCTTACTTAAGATATCTACTGGTATGAAGTCATTACACAAATACTGTGAGATTGCAGTAGTCTGCACCAGCTTCAGTTTGAGCCTAGCTGTTCTAATACTTTCTGTTTGTTGTGGAAAACTCTGCTTGAGCCTAATTTGCCACTAGATTTGGCCTTGGAGTTGAGAGCACATGTCTCCCACCAACCCACCCCCTTTGTAACCCAAGCACGCTGTGTTGAAGGTAACACATGCACTGCATGTGGCTCAAGCTGCTAGCCAGCAGGAGGATGAATGTATTTACTTACACTCCCTCAAAAGTTATCTTCTAGAATCTGTTTTTTATGTCGCTTGGTAGTCTTCCAAGTGCAAAGGATTAAATCACCAGGAAGTGCTATCTTCCCATTTTCAATTCCTTTTTAAAATAGGGTTTTTTGTGATGCCATCGGATATCAGTAGTGATGCTTGGCAACATTACATATTGCTGTTTAATTGCCTTAAAAACTATTTCCCTGGTAGCACCATTAATAATACTAAGTCTAAATTGGATTAAGCACTACACTGCTATAAAGTTAATTCACTGTGATACTAATGAAATGTCATGTGAGGCTTCCTGTAAATCCAGCTAAACAGTCACTGCCAAGGGTCATTAAATCAATGGCACATTCAGCTATTCTGCTTAGAAAGTATTGTTTTAATTGCTAGCAGGTGATTTTCATTAATGCAAGCATCTTCCATTTTACTGACTTTTTAGATCTGATGGCAATAGAGCCTTTTGTAGTCCAGTAATGACAATACTTTTCCATTTCTAGGAAAGAAATGAAGTTCACTCAAAAAAGTGGTTGAAAAGGAATAGCAAAATTCCAATCGGAATATTCCACTACATATTTATAAAATACCCAATTAAAAGACCTGCTCTGCTGCTCAAGCAGGTCAGCAGGTCTTGGCATGAGCATCATCAGAAGCAATGTGAAATGTTACAGATCTGCAGCTCCCACTGGAGATTTCCCATTGGACAGCCAAGTTTGAAAACTCTCAGCACCAACTTATTCAGGTAGAAAACAGCAATAACACTTCCCTGCCTTTGTGAAATATTTCTAATTCACTGGGGGAAGGAGTGCAACTGATGCTGGAAGTGCGGGACTCAAACACTGCTAAAAATGTTTGCTAAGTGGTTAGTATGCCACGATCTTGACCTGCATATCACCTTGTTTTCAGTTTATTTTTTAAATTCTGAGAGGGGATTGTCTTCAAATTCAGTTTTGTCCATGATTCCCATTGGGTTTTTGATGTTTTCTTGTTTTTCCAAAATTATAAGCATGTGAAAAACAGTCTTTCTAGAGTATCCTTTGGCTCTGAGCTTTGTTCATAACAACAATTCAGAATCTGAAGATCTTGGCTTTAGTCTTAAACAGATTCTCCGATTGCAAACAATTGGGGCAGGGGTGAGAAGAAAAACTGCTTACTTAAACAAAGAGAAAAGGTAAACAGGAATGCCCAGAGAAACTCAAGACACGCACACCCCTACACAGCAGCTGTTACACTTTTCAGATATAAAAGAGATGATACAGGCCAATTTACTGCACAGAAGTGGGGAAAGGTAGGCTTAAACACAAAGGTGAAGTGGTTTCACCCATTTCTGAGACTGCTGGACATTACACAATTCCCACTACTACAGCTCTCTCTCAGCAGCTTCCAATTACCTTAATAGCAGGCACAGGATGATGCAGTTAAAGGGCTTAGTGAGAGAGTCACCTTGCATCTGTCCAGAGAAGATTGTGCACACCTGTAAGTCAGCATTGGTTGGTCCAGAAGCTGGTGAGAGTCTGGTAGCCTTCAGTTCCAGCAGCCTCTTTTGAATGTCCAGGAATGGAACATTTTCCAGGATCTCATAATTGCTTACTCCTGTGCTAGTTAGAGCTTCTGGACCTGCTCGCGCTCTCTCTCTGCACAGTAGTCTGGGCAAAGCAAGACAGCTTTTGGAACACAGTCATGCTCTGCAGCCTCTGCATGAACTTGGGGACGTCTGAGGTTTATGGAGCCCCTCTTTCCAACCAGCTATAACAGAAACAGTCAAAGCTTGCTCTGGTACAAGAAAAACCATTGGCCATTTACTGTGCACAAAAACCTGAGTTCTGATCTGTGTTCAGCCACAAACACCTTCAGATCTAAGGGAGACAATGAATAATGGAGTGTAGAATTTAAGAATGTACTCATCACTGCCACAGCACACGTGGCAGTTGAGAGGGCCATGACACACAGAGTATCACAATACCATCTCAGAAACCTTCAACCCACACACAGTAACACCTTACCTGATCAGAAGGCTTCAGGCATCTGCCCATACATCAAGAGTAACATCAAGCCACACCAGAAGGCTGCAAGTATCAGCCCTCCTTGTTCTTTGTCCCAACCTTTTATACCCTCCTGTTAATGCACTGCACCTGTGTGCCCTCTGCTCCCTTTGGTGGTTGGTCAGTGCCCCTGGGCACTCCATGGCTCGTTGCTGTCAGTGCTGCTCACCTGCTGTCACAGCTGTAACCAATTGGGGATGAGGTTTCGCCACAGCCCCACTCCCAATTATCACAAACTGTGATAATTGGGATGCCCACACATCACCACTTACTTATTTTGATCCATGTATTCTATATTTTTTGGTTCTACATTGCATAAAAGGGTGTAAGTCAGTTTGAGTATCTTACAAGGATTGGTGGAAGAAAACAGAATTTTACCCCATTTCAGTGAAACTACAAAATCCACATCTCTAACAGGGAGGCTAACAGGGCAGAAGTCTTACTACTACTAAATTTCAGCTGTAAATGCTCCTTTCTTCTTAACAGCTCTTCTGTATAATAATTTTCATCTAACTCAAGGCAAGAATAGAGCCTCATTTCAAAGAAACTCGATTCAGGGTCATTTTCAGTAATGACATCACTTTAAATCTTGCTAATCTGACACATAAAATCATTGCTAAAAATATCCCTTTTGTCTGTAAGATATTCTTCAGCAATGCTTACTCTACCTGGCAGCATTCTTTCTCTTCCCTATGACCCTGCCTGCCCAAAGTACAGGTAATGCAAACAAGCTGTAAATCAGAAAGATTTAGCAGTCAGATCTCATCTCTGGTTTGTAGCCAGATTTCCCAGTGGGAGGTCAGAGCCAGTGGGCCATTCTTAGGAGCAGGTAAAATATCCTTGAACCACCTGTGGAGGATTTACAATTAAGAACCAATATCTTCTCCAGTGAAAATCTAACTCTTCTACTAAGCAACAGGACACAGACCTTGCTTCCTAGCCTCACATTCACTTGACAACTTTTAGGGATATTTTAATTTTACACATAATACTTGATTTTTAATATTTTTAGATATTTCCCTACAAAGATGCAGATTAGCCCAGAACCCCATAGTCTGAAATCCTCTCACACCTTCTTTTTTTTGATAATAGAAGTCCTTCTGTTTAAACATTTACCCTCTAAATTTTATAAACTAAGTGATAGAGGTCACAGGTTTCCTACAGCTGAAGTCCAGTTTGTGTCAAGTACAGCAAAAATATCTCAGGGACTGCTGTGGCTGTTTTTACAATTACTGCAAGCTCTCTGCTGGCCTGTGGATGTTTAGCTTGTCTTCTGAGCAGTCAGCATAGCCTCTTGTTATAAAGAGGGCAAACTGAATGACATGGAAGTCAAGGACACTATAAAGGAGACTGAAAACAAGCTGCTTGGCGCTGATTTTGACACCAATACTCCTGGAAGCAGAGGGTGGCTGTAGTGCAAATGTAATATCTTTGCCTTAGCTTTCACTTTATGGAGCTGTTAGGTTTAGCTCATGCTTATAAAAGACAATGCACAAGCTGATTCTCTTTATTGATTTGTATACACATCTATATGCCTGCTCACACTAGGAAAGTTAATTCGTAAGATTCTAACCACTCAATGTCAGCACAGTGCTTTAATCTAAAAATCCAGATGAGCCGAGTTTCCTTCTGATGAAACCTATACAGTGGCAGTGATGTTCTATTCTCTCATTCTTTTCACAATGTACATTTAGACCAGATTTAAAAAGCAGTTGGAGCACTCAGAATAAACACATCTATTTGTGTCCTGTGCTGCCTCTTCTTCATTTCTCAATAATATTCTTTTATCATGAATGGCTTATCAAACATCAACTCCACGTCTCTCCAGAAAATTAAAGGCTGTATATCATATGATAAACTACTCCACTGTCATCATAAAATACAAGGAGTCAGTTGTTCAGGATGTCATCCAGCCTCTGACCAGAGGCAAGATGAAAGCTGAACTCTGACCTGAAGGAGTGATTGAGAATATACTGTTTGTCACTGTCTAAAGAAATGTAAAACTCCTCCACTGGCATCCAGACTTTCTAAATTTAGTTCCACACTGAAGTCCTGAGATTAGTGAAACCTTTCAAAGAGGAGATGATAGTGCTTTGTGTTTTATCCAAGGACAAAGCTTAATCATGTTCCTCCCTAGGGGACCTTACAGCACACTTCTAAAATAATAAAATTCCGGCTGTGTAAATTTGGACAGGAGACAGTCATTTAGATTTTTTGCTCATATAAATGGGATCAGCAACCTAAGTGTGTCAGTTCAGGAATTCAGCCTGCTAAAGCACTCCATCACAATATCTGGCAGTTTACCTTCAGATAATTATGGTGCTCTCTCTATGTGTTTTCAAACGCTGACCTTCTGTACACTTCACACATTTCATATGACGCAGGAGGAGCTGAAGTTATGAAAACGTTTGAGTCAGAACTGAAAGCTTGGTGCTGCTGCTGCTGCAAATGACTGACAATACCTGTCAGCCTGTGTTGGGCTTTGACATAATTTCCAAATGCCCCACCAAGACAATGAAAATGCAGAACCTCCTCTAAAACAGCAATTCTTGGCAGTCTCTCTTCCCTGACTTTCTTCATTTTCCCCTCCCCAGCACATGCTAGCAATGAGGCAGGGTGGTGCTCTCCACCCCAAATTTGATTACCTTTTCAGAGGGGAGCCTACAATCACTCTATACCAAAGCTTGTCCTCTTAGCACTTGCCTCTGATCTGTTTCTTGCACCTCCATCTCTGAAATGACTGGAGTTAACTTTTAGCTTGGGATCCACTGCTGTAAAATGTGGAGTTCAAGTCAGAGATGGAAGTTCAATGTAGTTGTTGCTTTTCCTCCCACACAGACAAGGTTTAAGTCAATGGTGAAACAGCAAGACTTAAGGATTCAGGAGTGTGATATTTATTCATCTGCCCCATCCCAGCTTGGCTATGGGGCTTCAGCCCTCATAACTGAATATAAATGGAAACCTGAACTCTCTTCAAAAATCCTGGACATACAGCTTTAGAGGGCATCTTCTCTGTGAGGCAGTCTATGTGAAGCTTCCCAAAGAGAAATTTCATTTACTTGTTTTCTTCCTAACTGAGTCCAGTGTTTTCAGCTCAACCCAGAAACAGGGTAACATGTATATTAAAAAAATCCAAACTAGGTAAATTTTAAGGCATTAAGCCCATCATAACTGAGTATTAATGCTTGCTTCCCCTTCTCTTTCACTGCCTGCTTATTTGAGAGCATACTGCTGACACTGCAATGTCACCATGGGCAGCACTGACTCACAGCAGTGTCACAGTAAGAAACCCTACAAAATACACACCTTTCTGCACAGTTATGCCATGAGGACTATCACTGTGTGTCCCTGTGACACTGCAGGGGTCAGTCAATATGCATGACCTTGAAGAACTAGAGTGCCCAAATATCTAATGTTATGAACCAAACAAATGGCCCAAGGTCAGAGACAAAGTCACTTCACAGTGAAACGGAGGGTAAAGAGTACCAACTAAATTCTTTGAGCTGACCATCCAACCACGCTTCATTTCACATCCTTCTTAGGAGTCATTGCCTATTTCTTCAAGTGCAGCCTAAAATTTGCTGCATTCAGTGCCTAGTTTTTATTCTCAGACCATATTTATCAAGTCTGTAAACCAAGCGGTTTTTTTGTTGGTTTATTTTTTTAATCAGAGCAATAAAAGTTGATCTTGCCAGATTTAAGTTTGTGTTTGGAACTCCAAAATCAGCTTGGTGAACTCTTTAAAGATATTTCTGATAGAAAAAGCCATTGCAGTGATATAACACTGTATGTAGGAAACTACTTCATTGCCTAGCAATTCCCAGCTGCTTCACCATTAAGGTTTTAAATGTCATTTCTCTCTGTTTGACAAGCTCAGCAAAATCCACAAGCAACAAAACTGAGTCAGTTCAAAGTGACTTACACTGTGAAATGTTTCTAGTTTTCCACATACATGTAGAAATACAATATTTTTCTTTTTCTCCTTGCAGTTTTAATTACAACACTAAACTGTTTTATAAAAAAAAGAACAACAAATAAACAAAAATTTAGATTATGTGCTTCACAGTTTATTGTAGTGCAATTGCACCTAGATGATGGGAGCTGATATTCCCTCTGGCAATAGTTTAACCATAATAGGGAAAGAATGAGTGTATATTTACTTTACTGACTTGGAGGCTGCTGATTAAATCAGAGCCTCAGTATTGACCAGGCACTATTTGCTAATTCCAGGCTTCAGCAGTGAGACCACAACCCTGCACATCACAGAGCTGACTGCTCTAAAAGGCAACAAAGTCTAAGTTACTGGGGTACTAAACCTCACAGACCACAGCACACACCTCCAGTGCAAGGCCAAAAGACCAGTATCTTCCCATCTCCCTGTTTTCACCCTGATGTCCTATTCCTCATACCAGCACTGTCCTATTATTTCATGACACAGTTTGTATCCAGTGCAAATTCCATATGCACCACTTCTCACTTCCCCATGTGGCTCAAAAGAGCAGTAGATGTTGCATAAAGCCACAAAGGAAAAGAAAAAATATTAACATAGTCAGGGTTTGGAATCCAAGTTGCTGCTTCTCATCAATAAAGCAACACCATTAGCAGTCAATTTTAGTACCCTCCTTTTTGCCCCCTGTGTGGGGTGAGTAACAGTGTTGTACCAGCACAGAATGTGCAGATGGATAAATATAGGAACGAGAAGAATTTCATTTTATGAAGAGAGGTGCTCAGAGCTAACTGTCTGAAATGAGGGATGACTTCCTGATGAAAGATACAGCCCCCCAGTCCAAGCAGTATTGGTGTCCCCCAATATCCTGTAGCCTACAGAAAGAAGATGACATTAAAGGGTGGGGTAGGGTGGATGAGAACTATCTCATTAGCTGAAAAGCCAGCAGTTAGAGATAATGAGGCACCAAACAGCAGTAATTAGCAATAATAGCAAGCACCTTGTTTCTACCCTTGCTGTTTCTTTAGCCACAACCACCTCCTGTGGGGAGAATTGAGGACAAGCAGCTGAGGGGCTGGGATTGAGGATTTAACAGTAAGGCCAGTAAAGCAAACACTGTAAGTCTTATGGTCCTCTTCCCTCACATTTGTAGAAAGCAACCAAAGGATCTATTTATTGATAAATCAGACCCAGATGCGGGAAGACCCCTGGCAGCCAGAAACCCAATGCTTCCTTTTGCAGAGATTCCAGGGACATCTCTCAGCCCCCTTAAGATCTAAATTTTGTTTCAGCTGGTTCCTTAAGGCCAGGTCCTCGGCACACATAAATCATTCCAATCTCCAGTGAATTCCTTGTAAAACCACCATCAACAGAGAAGCCTGCCTCTGTTACCTCTCCTTGCAATCCCAAGTGTTTGTTTCCTTTTCATCCAGCAGTTGTGCTGCTGAATGCTAATGAGATGAGAGGTGATTCATTCCCAATCAACCATCACCAGAATAATTAGCATGAGCATCTAACCTTCACTCCCCCTGCTTTTTCAGGTACCACACATCCTCTGCTATCTGCAGATACTGGGATACTGTGTGGAGCATTTCAGCTGTATCCCAGCTGTAATTATTTTCTCAAGTATTCAAGGCATTTTGAAGAATCACAACCACCCCTTAGTGTTCTGATGGAAATGAAGTTGTTATTTTTCTATGTAATTATTTCATCATATTTATTACTTAAACCATCTCTAAGAACAAAAGCTACACAGCAAAAGCAAAGCTTCATTTCACCAGGTGCTCTCCTGACAGTTTGAGGAAAGCTATTTAGGGGGGAAAAAAAGACAGGAAAAAAACGCTTTTCTTTTAACATCACTGCTCTGACAACCACAAAGGCTGCCTGACATTCTTGATAGCTCTATTTATGATGTTACATTATCCTGCAACTGTGAGGAACGCTGTTTCTACTAACCAGGCTTAGGTCTAAATAGAGCTGTGAGACAAACTCTCTCCTTCCAGCCATGCAACCTCCTGGAGAGTGAACAAAAATGGCATCAGAAACTACTGAATGCTTGCAAAGATGGAAAGAGTTAGTGTCCCCCTTAGTCCCCCACCTGGGGCCCAGTATGTCTCAGGGAGCCTCAGACTGAGAAGTTTCCCTGGTGGGGAAACAGCAAATTTATCACCTAGCTGTGAACAGCTGCAACATACACCACACGAAGAAAGCCATTTCAGCAGCTTGGATCCTTTCTTTTATATTACTTCAAGTAGAGGAGATATCCCTGGACATCCATGATGAATTGTGGCCTCTTGGAACTTTAAGACAGAAAAACTAAGGCAGTAGATTCCAGAACAAGAGAATCAGAGCCTGTAAAACCGCAGGTGGCCAGCTCTCTGCAGTTACCAGATTTGCTCTTTTAGGCTTTTTTCCACCCTCACACCCCTATCAAATCACAAAATCATGCACAGAAACTTTAGAAGGAGGTTCAGATTTTCTCAGTGTCCACATTCACACATTTCTTAACTTCTCAAAAAATACAGAGAGGCTGAATGGAGTTCCATCCTACAAACAATACAATAATATTTGGTGTTTGTTAAGCACTTGTCAAAAATAAAATATTTACAAACAACATCACAACCATTTTCACTATTTTTCAAATGGAAGAAATGAGCTAAGGGACTTCATAGCAGAGGGAGCTGGAACCAGATATTCCATGTTCCTGCTTGATCATGTTGCCAAATGAATCCCAGCAGAGATAACTTTTTGTTAGTCTCTAGGGAATAAGAAGTTCTGTTAGGAAATAGGCTGGATAAACAGAGCAAGTGAAATGGACTATGATTTTAAATTCTCTAACTTTTTTTTGGCCACATTTTTTTGTGAACTGTTTTTTTTTTTTTTGGCCACATTCTTTAACTGGTTTAAATCAATTTGCTAGGGTTTTTAGTCCAATTTCTTAATAGAAAATATACAGAATAGAACTGGTCTGATTGTGCTCTCTCTTGCCTAAAATATTCTTTGAGTTTTCTAGTTAGTTTAACACAAATAGAAAAGATGTGGAAGTTTCAAAGGTAACTATATTCCCACAGATCTTAAGACTGGTCCCAGACAGGGCAGAGCTGGAACTAGATTAGCCCTGTCACTCAAAGACCCTAAAATATGGCAGCAGGCAGAAATTAGAGAAGAAAGATGACAAAAACATTTTAAAATCTATTTTTGATGTTCATTTGTTAATTTATTGTCAATTTCCTGTTGTCACTGTATGCATGAGTTTACATTTCAGAGCACTGGTCAATTTGAACACTGAGAGCCTGTCTAAAAGCACAGCAGGTTCTCAGTTCAGGGCTATGTTTCCAAGCACATTAAAATCCATGTAGATGTGTAGCAGTAAAAATAACAGCTTTTAACAGCTATTAACTGGGTTTCTGGATGATGATGATAATTATTAAACAACTAGTTCACCAAATTAAAATAATTTATTTATCAGATCAGAAATTTCCAAATAAGTGAACTTTTAAAACCTTTACTGTTTGGTAGTTACAAGACAACTTACTGCCAAATTTTCACAATTTTTATTACATTACATTTAGAACTTCAGTGACTAAACCTCCAGTGTATTATAAACATATGGACTTAAATTGACAAGAATTTCCAAAATTATCCCAGAAACCCAACCTTGTCATGGGCTGTATCACAAGTGTGGCCAGCAGGGTAAGGGAGGGGATTCTCCCCCTCTGCTCCTCCCTTGTGAGACCCCACCTGCAGTGCTGCATCCCAAGATATGAAGCCCTACTGATCTGTGGGAGATGATCCAGAGGAGGCCACAAAGATGAGGCAGGGAGCTGGGGCACCTCTGCATTGGAGAAAGGCTGAGAGAGATGGAATTGCTTAGCCTGGAGAAGAGAAGGCTCCAGGGAGACCTTAGAGCAGCTCCCAATGCCCCAAGGGTTCTACGAGAGAGGAGAGGACTTCTGACTTGGGCATGTAGTGACAGGACAAGAGAGAATGGGCCCACACTGACAGAGAACTGGTTTAGATTAGTATAAGGAAGAAATCCTACCCTGTGAGGGTGCTGAGGCCCTGGCACAGGCATCTCAGAGAAGCTGTGGCTGCTCCATCCCTGGGAGTGTCCAAGGCCAGGTTGGATGAGGCTTTGAGCAATCTGGGATAGAGGAAGATGCCCCTGCACATGAAAAGGGGGTTGGAACAAAATGATCTTCAAGGTCCCTCCCAACACAAACCATTTTACAATTTTGTCATTTCTGTGGAAATCTTGTGAGGCAGTAAATTTTTCAGTTTCAAAAGCCAAAGACTCTCAGTCTAATACCATAATCTGATGCTGAGGTTGTGTGCTCTGGTATATTTTGCAGTACCGATACAGGCAAGCTATTAGCTGTTTAGACAGTTGAGATCCCTCAGCAGTTCTATAACAAGATGGAAACTGGAATACAAATACAATGGTGAGTTCACACACTGAGAGGTAAAAACATGGTTTGTAGAAAGCACTTTTGGCCGGTTCTTTCTTCTGGAGTGAAGTCACAGACACTCTCTTTGTCTGGTTAGTACTATTCCAGAGGAAGTGCCAGAAAATGAGTTGTTCAGCTATGCCAGCCAAATAGCTTGAAAATTCACTCCAGGAATTGATCCTCTATTGACAAGGGAATGAACTGTATTACATAATGGGATAGATCCTGCTCACTCTGACTTTGGATTAACAGCAGTGTTGCTGAGATAAAAATGTGACCCCAAGGACCATTTCCAGCTCTACTTCTCATGATCCATTTTCTTGCAACAGAGCCATAAGGTTATGAACACATAACCTTATGTGAACACAGGTTATGGAATATCTGAAAGAGGAGCTCCTAGAGACAATCAGTAAAGTTTTTATTCAAACACATGGGCCTTCATTAGAAACAGACAAGGAGAAATTACTGTCAAGCTATTTGCTTTATAATGTGCTCCATTGTCTCTCAGAAATAAAGACTCCACTTTTCCACACTCGCTTATACAATTTAGCCATTATCATATTGTACTTGTTGGAATGTCAATTTAAGAATCTAAAATTCTTATTTTAAATTTTAATTTTTTTTTTTTTTTTAATCACGGAGAAACAAATTTTCTGTCTCTTGTTCAGTTTCTCTTTCCCTTTTATTTCCAATTGTTCAATTTCACCGTAACTCCAGGTTTTGTCTCAGTCACTGGAAATTCCCTGCTCCTGAAGATTATCTTGTCCTGCCATCTAGCGAGCCCTGAGCAGGATAACACACTCCCCGCTGAGCCAGGAGACAGCTGAAGAGCTAAAACACAGGGTGGGGGGCTTGAAAATCTTTTTCTCCTATATACATTTCTTCTTTCACTAAACCTACAGATAAACTTTGTAGATTAATGTATCTTTTCCCTAAACAGCAAAACCTACTATTGTAATTTACTGTTTGATTTTGAAGAGGTTTAACAGGTTCCATTTCATGACAGGAAGTAATTTAAGTGTTACCCACCAATGTATCATAGGAGAAGTTTTGTTACAAGCAGGAGTGTCCCCTTTCAGTAGAAATGTTCCTGGGATGAGGACTTGGGGAGAAAGACTCTGTTGTGCCACTGTAATGAAACTGCCAGGATGATGTTTTGGTAGGTACCAGGCTGCATCAATATTATCAAAAAAACTTTTGAGGATAAAAAATATTTCCTGTAACCAGCTGAGCTTCCCTTTGGTTAATAAACAGATTTCAGTCTCACTTGGACTGGGTATCCACTGGTTTTACTGTGTTAGATGACTGTGCTATACACACAACCCACCAATAAGTATTTCTTAATATGCTTACTGTAGGTCCAAAGCCCATTGCAGTCAATGAAAAGACTTTAAATGGCTTCAAACTGGCTTTAGTCCAAGTCCTTATTCATAAGGAATTCTTAATTAAAAATTAAAAGATGCAAGTAAAAAAAAAATAAAATAAATCAGGCCTGAAAAGGGGAGAGCATTTTTCAACCAAAGCACTACTCAGGTATGTGTGTTAGGGTTAGATTGTAATTAAAACTCTATGAATAAGATTGTCACTTACAGGAAGCAGGGTCAGCCTACAGCTTAAAACAAATACTAACAGGGTGAAATAACCAGTTAGTGCTACAATTGTGAAACCTTCTTTAAATAACACAAAGTACCTAAGAAAAAACAACGGGAAAAAAACCCCACCATAAACCAGTGAACTCATCAGTCCAATCTTTCATTATTACCATTTGTTCGGATGACAGGTGGAAAACAAACAATACTCTCAAATCAAAAGATTTGGTCATTTCACAGTTGCATTGCCAAGTTAGCATAATGCCTTTGGAGTCTGCCAGAAAAAAATGGCTCACTTTAAAGTATTTTCTGCCTTGAGAAAGATTTTATAAGCAAAATCTGATTTTCACTTGCTACAAATGGCATAAAGGTTTTTATCTACAGGGATATATATTTTCCTGAGTCCTAAGGGACATGATGTAAAAATGTGTACTTGAAATGTACTTCTAAGCTACTCTCATAAATGTAATATCCTTAAAGTGACTGCCACAGTTCAGTGCAGTGCAAAAACATAAAGCAGAAGTAAACATCCATTTACATGGCAGTAAAGTGTCCTACATTACACCTATTGCAAGCCATTCAGAAAAGCAAGTTTAATCTCAAATCACCTTCCATGTAGTTGTGCTCTTTGTAATAATGCAACAAACAACCAGGAGTAAAAATTATTCTTTGGAAATGACAGCTACAGCCAGGATTAAATGGGGCTATTTTCTTTGTCCTGTTTGAGTTTATGAATTTCAACATCATGTTTCTTCATAATGACATCCAAGACAGACCCCACTGAAAATTTTCCTGCATCAAGGAGTTCTGGTTCATTCAAAGCACAGATGATGGCTAAAATACCTGAGCTTCCTATGATCCTGTTCTAGATACACTGGTCTACCTGTCTCTCCACTAGTAAGGGCTGAACTTATTGCTTAGCTTGCATTTTGACAAAAAGGCTGGAATCCAAATGATGTTCATTTCTTAAAATTACACCAAACCCAGCTGGAATAAGGAGAGAGAGGGGTTTAGCATTCTGGAGAGAAAAAGACTGCAAAAGGAATCTCAGTCTGCTATTAGATATCAGCAACTCCAGCCCAGGCAGGGTATAATCCTCCCATGCAGGTCATAAATCTCAAGAAAATCAAGTCTCATCAGCTCAGCTGTTGACATGAACTGTTTTGCCTGCACTCTTGCTTGTTGTGTTAACAAGTCTTTCACACTTTGGACATGCCAGCTTATTCCATGGCAACACTTGGGTGCAGCTGCCTGAAGCAGAGGCACTGGGGCAGGCTCAGCACCTGGGATGTGTGTGCAAACCCCAGCCAAGATCTGAATCAAGCACTAACTACTGCTATTACCACTGCTACTGCTGCTTCAGGAGCAATTACTTGTCGTAGATTGCACATCTATCCACAGAAAATCTCTGAGCCCCATCAGCCAACAGCTGTGCCTTAAGACACTACATTTGACTCTGGGGAGTAGATGGAGCATAGTGGGAACAGATGCAGGCAGGATCTTTCCAGAAACAAATTTCTGCTTGCTCCGAGTGGAAAGTATTAAACACAGAACTTTGCAGAAAAACTAAACCAAGACTTTCCTGAACTTCCAAAGCACAAGGATTTTTTCTCAAGTTTATTAACTGCTAAAGAGGTTGGACATGGATATCAAAGAGATCACCTCAAAAACACAGACACAAACAGATAGTGTTTTGCCTATCAAGATTAATCTTAAATGTGGTATTGCATAATTTAATTAATAATTTTAGTATTCAGGCATTTATTATTTGCTTTGTTTCCATGCATTCGCTGAAGAGTCTCAGATCTAGTCAGAGAGATGTATGTTTTCAAGGTGTTTAATTTCTAGGATTTAGCCATTTATTTCTTCAAGGGAAATCCCAGTTTTACTGAATTGACTGAGGAAACATCCTCATACTTCAAATTATCAAATAAACAAAAAAAGAGAAGTGTCTTGATAGGAAAAATAAATCTAGCTAAAAAAGATCTTGCATATAGGCAAATTTCCAAAAATATTTTACATATAGGAAATCAATAAATGGGAAAAAGTCTAATTTAGAAAAGAATTTCCTCATCAGGTAGAAATAAAGATGTATTCATTTTACCACTCTGCCTTCACTTTCTTGCAGAGGGCAAGAGAGAAACACTTGTCTCCTGTCTCCTTTGAAATTTAACATCATGTAATGTCAGGACCATGCCAAGGTGAAATTTGGCATGAATAGTGCAACATATCAATCATTTTCTCAAAATGAAATAACATTTTCTCTGTTTTTTCTCTATTTCAGTATTAATATCAAGAAGTCTAAATATATGAAGGATATGCTTAAGGGCACTGTCACAAATTACATAAGTTCTGTTGCAAACAATTTTTTATTTATTTTATACTTCCTTTTATGTGTGTGTGTATTATATCCACACACTTATATATATTCTTTCAAATAAGCTAGAAAATATTCAGTAATTCTGTAGTTGGGACCAGGAAAGCATGATTACATAGACTTAAAAATTATATTGCAACATCTGAGGTTTTTTTCAACATTGTGAACATTATCAACAACAGCAAAAGACCTTCTGAAACTCCCTGATCCATACTCACATCTTCATACCTGTCTGCTGACAAGTGGCACAGAGCATATAAAAACTTAGCCAGGGATTCCTGGCAGGTTAATTCCTATGAGAAGCATCCCAGACTGATTTCAGGACAACACGACAGAAATCAAAGCATGTACAGAGCTATGAGAAATTACTGTGTCTGGCATATCTGGTGAATACAGAAAAATCAGTGTAAATCATAATATTTCTAGGAGGGAGGAACAGGAAGAACAAAACCATCTGAATTTTAACCAAACACAAATGCTGGGTTCTATTTCTTCCCACACACGGAACCCAAGACTGCTCAGATCTGATACCAGAGAGCAAAGAAGGAATCTTCTTCCTCACAAGGCCTGCAGCAGGAGGGCCCAGCTCCAGCCCTGGTATCCTTCTAGAAGAGCTGCCAGAAATCCTGCTCTGACCCAGCTGCATCCACACTGAGTGTGGCTGTGCTCTTCAGATGAGCACCAGACTTATGCGGAACAACAGTTTAGCCTGGGGTTCCATTGTGGTTTCACAATCTGCCCTAAAGATGAGGGGACACTTCTAAAAGATGTTTTGCTGCCAGATTGTTCAGATAAAAGAGCTCCTTTGTGCAGTGCTGGAGCTGCTGTGGGTATTAAATTTTCTGAACATGCTGTTGTAATAATTCCAACTTGCTGGTACCAGGAACTTCTGCCTTGTAGAGATCAAGGCACTGCTGACTGGTGATACCATGTCTTTAAAGACAACCCACTTCACTGAGTTCAGAATCAAGTCTTCACTGTCCAGGCAGTCCCAGTTCTATATTTCAGATATGGGATACTCTGTACCCTGCCTCTGACAAATTTTTGAAGTTCTTTTTTTTTTTTTTTTTGCCAAAACATTAAAAAAAGCTCAAAACAAAACAAAATCAACAATGAAAAAAGCATACAACAATAAAAAACCCTGCATATTTCAATCCAGTAAGTGGCTGAAAAACCCTGCATCACCTGACAAAAGCACAAGACAGAGTGTGGAATGCATCCTCAAAGCAGAAAGAGCTGCTGACACAGCACATGAAGTCACTGCTGCCAGAAGAGATCCTGGCCAGACTCCCACTGAGAAGCTGAGAGCTCCAGTTTCATTCTGATTGCTCATAGCAGGAATATAATCAGGGTGGTTCAAGAAAGGTAAATGGAGTCACCTGCATATCAGATCAACACAGAGACCACACTCAACACTTGCTCTCCTGTCCCCACCCAGTACTGTGAAACACTCCACAGTGTCATGCTCTCAGGTTGTCTCCTGGTGCCACTTCCTCTCATCTGGCATTACAAAGGGAGTGAACTTTACTTAGGAACTGGAATTTAAATAAGACACAACCATACTCTAAGTCCAGGGAAGCACCATGATGGACCTGAGCCGTAGCTCCACTAGGATTACATTAAGTCAGTGTGTTTGCAGGTGCTTCAATGCACAATCAAAGCAAGGAAAGGACTGAAGTGAATTGTAAAATAATTTTTTACAGGTCAACATATTGATACCTCAAATCAGGGACTTCCATGCAGTGACAGATTTCACCCAACCAGCTGCACATATCAGGAAATATAAACACTGAGCACTTATCCTTTCTATTCTACCAACACATAACAGCTCCTGTGCCATTACTCTACATTCCTGAAAATGCAGTCTAAGTCCTGAGCAGCCTGTAACAGATTCCTAACCTCACTGCCTGGAAGCTGGACAGCAGCACAAGGGAGGTGATTCTTCCCTTCTTCTCTGCCCTCATGAGACCTTGCCCTGCAGCATCCAGTTCTGGCGTCCTCAGCACAGGAAAAACACGGACCTGTTAGAGCAGGTCAGAGGAGGCCATAAATATGATCAGAGGGCTGGAGCACCTCTCCTGTGAGAATAGGATGAGAGTGCTGGGGCTGTTCAGCCTGCAGAAGAGAAGGCTCTGGAGGGACCTCCTTGTAGATTTCAGGGGGCTTATAAGAAAGATGAGGGAAGCATTTTTAGCAGGTCTGTTGCAACAGGACAAAGAGTAATGGTTTAAAATGAAAGAGAAGGATTCAGACTAAGTTTAAGAAAGTTTTTTACAATGAGGATGGAACACTGGAACACACAGAGAAGTACCAGATGCCCTATTCTGGAAACACTTAAGGCAAGGCTGAATGAAGCTCTGAGCCATCAGACCTGGCTGAAGATGTCCCTGCTCATTGCAGGATCACTGGACTAAATAGCCTTTAAAGAACCCTTCCAATCCAAACCCTTCTACTATTATAGTTTAGAATTCTATTAGGCTTTTCATGTTTCATGTGTTCTTGATTATTCTCTAACATATAATCTACAAAACCAGTTTGAATGCTGGCAAGCAGGCACAAAAATGCTCCTTGGGTTGAGACATAGAAGGTCTAAGTGGGCAGAAGGGAACAGCAGGAGTGTTCCTACAATGTTCACTCAGAACATGCCATAACAGATGGCTGTCAAGATGTTTCTTTATAAACAAAACAAACATCTTCATCAAACTGGCCTTACATGTGATTTCCACATAGGTTTTCATATTTCTTTCCTTTTATTTTTTCTCAAAAGTAAAGCTTAACTAGAGAACAAAATCCCTTTGACTTCACAACAAAGTGAAGTCCATCAGAGCTTGGAACCAGACTAGTGTACACTGTAATTGAACAAAATAGCTGAGTCTTCCACTAAAATGCAAACTACAATGTCTCTGCTGGCCCATAAAGCACTGAAATGACTTCCTGAACCATGCCCATGTTCCAACATGTTTTCAAAAATGTGAGTTTGCAACTACTACTTCAGGAAGATGCCTCCTAAAGCCACAGTCAAGAGCTCTGAGTCAGCAGTTTGATCAGCAGCTTGCAAGAACAATAAGCAGAGAGAGAACCCTGCACAGCCATGACACTCATGCAAGGAAATTGATGGGCTTTAGGCTGAACCAAACAGATGGCAGCTTCTCCACTAAACAGTCTGGCTTCAGGGAAAACAATCAAAACCAGAGTCCCAAAAGAAAACAGAACGGTGCAAGTTCTGCTTTACTATCTTATTTTAGAAGCCAACATTATAATTTTAATAGTTCTGTTGAGGAAAGAAGGTAAGAAGCCTTGAAGCTATAAAATATGGTATTCTCATGTTTGTTGCAGTGCAACACCTGTTCAAATGGGACACTATTGGTAAGGTTTTTAAAAAATCTCCTGAGCTCATCAGTTGCAAGTCACTATGCACACTGCACATTCTCCACTGGTTGTATCTTTAGCTTTGTTTTGTTTGAAATTCTTATGTTACCACATTATCTATAGCCTTAGACAGCTTCTTGGCCCAGGCTCTGAGACTTTTGGAGGGTCAGGGCAGAGCAGTAGAGCTCTCTATGATTTCATGACAGACCACAATAAACACTGCATGGCTCCCTGCTGGTTCTGTTTACACACTCTTTTAAAAATGCATAACAGCTCCCGTCTGCTCTGCTGCCTGTGCTGCCAAAGGTGTGGCTGGTGTCATCCCACAGAGGCCAGGAATCCCAGCTGGGACCTCTGAAGTGCTCTTTCCCATGCTGGCAGAGACTGTCACAACTGGAATTGCAGCGGAACAATATAGGATTACAAAATGCGTGTTTTGTGGTTGATTATTCTAATATAATTCCAAATTAAAAACAGGCTGAAAGCCTGGATCCATTGAGATTGCTTAAAGTTTTTGTCAGGCTCTGAGAAGGACCAGGCTTTCACAGACAGCATTACTTTAATTCACCAATGCAAAAGGATATCTACTCTATGGGGAATCAATACCATGGAAGATTTAAGAGAGCAGTAATTTGAAAATCCAGTGTAGCAGTGTCTCATGTCCTTCCTCGTCTGAAAACATGTTGCTGGTTGGTTATTGGCATAGCCATACCCTTTAGGCTAGGACTGGGCTCCTCACAGAATGGCTTTTGGCACACAACTCAGAATGCCTAAAGTCAGCAGAAATGGCCCCTCACCCCTAATGAAAACAACAAAATGCCAGAACACTGTGACAGAAAAACACCCCTGCAGCATGGATGAGAAAGTGTAGCAATTGTCATTCAGAGTCATTCAGATGAGCCACAGGAATGAGAAATAAGTCACACCTGAGAATGCTCAAGAGCTGTGCTGCTATAGCAACTCTGCTGTGAGGAACTTGGAGGGAACCAGCTGCTCCCTGCTCCTCTGCTGATGGATGGGCATTCCCAAAAGGATCATGGGTGTCCATTGTCCCCATCCTACACACTCAGCAAGGCTTTCCACTAAGGCCACTTCTGGCAGAGGGTTGTGCTGATCTGGACAATTGTGCAGAGCAGAGTGAGGAGGATCAATCAGCATGGAGAAAGGAAAAATCAGGGCAAACATTAATAAAAATTAGCTGCTGAAGGAGAGAGTTGCAGACAGAGCAGCTCTAGACCAACTAGACCAAAGGCATACATTGCTGAAAAAGCAAAAGGAAGCTTGGCTTTGCCAGAAAGGGCTCTGTGTGTGAACAGCCTGGAACACTGCTTGGAACAGCCTGGAACACACCACACTGTGCCAGGGAAGAGGGAACCACCATGGAGCAAGATATTTCCGTTGTAACACTGAATAACCACTTGCCATGAAAGGTTTATTGGATAGTTCATAGATGTGAGCTCAGTTAATATCACACAGGTTTGCAGTTCTAGCACTGCCACAGCTATTAGAGGCAGAGCTAATAAAAAGATGGAAAAAATCATTCTTTGGCAGGTTTTGATTCTTTCAATTTTTGTGAAGTTCACTTGTAACCAGAAAAAGGAAAAGCCCGTTTAAAGATGAAAACTTGGCTGTTTGATTCAGAAAACATGAAGATGTACCATGTATGTCTTACTGCAAGAATGAACTCAGAAAAACAACAAAATTCAATGGCACCTGGGCTGACAGTAATTTTTATGGAAGATCAGACCTTAAGAACCTGCAGATTGTGACTTGAGGGGGGAGGAAATCAATGCAGTTGGGATGTTATTACAGGGATGAAAGACATCTAGAGATCCCCAAAGTGATGGGGGCCCACTCTGCTGCATCAATGTACCAACAAATGCAAACCCCAGGTGAAAGGGTACCAGCTCAGGCTGGCTGGAGCAGTGCAGGGGGAAAAGAAAAAAAATTAAAGCCCAAAGTAATGGCAACAAAATGGGATTTGCTTGAGGTTGTAGGACTAAGCAAAAGCAATATTCCTATTCTCTTTGCCAAACACATGCTTGCAGGAAGCTGGTTGAATATACCTAGAATCACCTCCTGGTAAAAACAAATATATTATTAAAAATTATACTTTTTCACCTTTGAGCCTTCAAAGGGATACAAAACCAGGCAACAATGTTAAGTATTCTCAGATATTGTTATATTACCTGTCTGCCCTTTGAAAGAACATACTAAAATATTTCACCATTTTTAATGCCATGCAGGGTGCTCAAATTCTAACAGGTTTCTCTGAGAGGCCATTTTAATGACTGAAAAGCATGGAAGATTTACTACTTACTGCCTTTCTTTATGTTCTAAGAATTAATTGGGTGGGGGTGTCTTGCCCATTTTCAAATGTTCCTTTTCTGATTTACGCTATTTGACTCCCTTGTTTCAGGAGATTTTTTGAATATGGGATCTCATCAACTTTGTGGGTTCAAAGCTGTAATTCTAACTAAACTTTTGTAAAGGTAGATGTTAAGTTTTACAATAGCTATAAACTAGAACATGAGAAAAAAATATATTTAAAAAAAAGAGATGAAACTATAAGAAGAAAGAGCACCTCAATCATTTCTGGAGGATGTGCCCATTTCCACACTTTGCTTCTCTTCATTTGACTCCTTTCTTCATGCAGTAAGAACGACTGCTGATTACAGTCAGTTCTCCTTTGTGCAGTTTCATGGAACAAGGCTACCCAACATTGGATGTCTCTTCCATTTTATCTGAGTTTTTTCCTACACACTCAGGACTGATTTCTGGGTGGGCTTTTGGGGATTTTTGGGGGGGTTTGTTTTGGTTTGGTTTGGTTTGGTTTTTTTTTTTTTCCTGTGGCTGACAGCCCAGAATTCAAAGCAGAGCTATTCCTGGGTGGTAAAGTGGAACTCACACTTGAAAGGAAGATTCACCAAAAGATTACTACCTCATCCAGCAGTGGTGCTATCAGAAATCTTGTATAAACTTGAAAGATGCTTACAGGCCACACACAGCTCCTGTTTAGAAACAAACAAACAAACAAACAAAAAACCAAACAGCATTTTCTCCAACATGGAATAAAAGGTAAAGAACACAGGAAGGGGTTTTCTTAGCCACTGGGTCTCCTCATCTGTGAGGTTACCAGTGAAGTTACCAAACCACTCATCTGCAGGTTTGGTAACTTCACTGATGAAAATTAATCACTCTTTAGCTTTCAGACTTGTTCCTTTGTTTTGTTGTGGGGTTATTTGTTTGGTTTGGGATGGGGGTTTCTTCATTAGCAGAAATTATGTCAATACTTACAGTTAGGGCCTCCAACCACTTCCCATACTTCAATTTCATTTCCACATCAGTTTCTGAACCTCTTTGTGGAATATTTTCTGCTCTTGTTGTGACACATTTGCTTTGTTTAAAGAATCCAGATTGAGTTCAGTGCTTACTGCATCATTTAGAAACTCCTCCATGGAGGCTGACAGACAACACTGACTTGCTTTTGCACTCCTCTCATCCAGTGGCTTCATATTTAGGACATGTGAATCTTGCCAGTTTATCCTGCTTGCAAAAGATGGGAAGAAAAAAAACTCATTTATGGAAGAGTTTTACTTCTTTTTCAGAGCTTATTTAAAGTCCAACAGTTACATACATCACCCTCAAGCCTCACTCTAGAATCAGAGTATATTTTTCAGCTCCTTTCTTTCCAACCAGATATTCACATCTACATATTATGATGTTACTTTTGTATGTGAGATCCAACAAAAAAGCAGAAATTGCCCTCAGAAACATTCTTAAGGAACATTCCTTTTCTGGATACTTCCACCAAATGTGTATTTCTTCACACAAGTCTCATGAAGGAATTCCATTAAATATTGTCTACAGATGTATGGGAAACTCCCAAAAATGCTGCATGAATGGATCATAGATCTCCTGCATGAATCAAAGATGGAATTTGTCTGACAGGCCCAATTTTTACTCTTACAATTCAGTCTCACAATGCTGCAGAAACCCCAACATACTTTTCCCTGTCTGAATCAACCTCAATGTGACTGGTACAAGTTAAACTTCTGTAAAACATAGTGACAAACAACCAGATGAACCAACTGGTCTATGAGTAATGTCCAGTTTTTCAACCCACCTGATGCCACTGCTCCTTGTAGGGCACTCACCCAGAGTAAACTGAGAAGCCTTCACTAACCAATCACCCCTGCTCTTGTGTCACCCAACTGCTGAAAGACATGAGAATGGAGTCAGAAAGGGGAAAAAAAAGGTTGGAAAAGCCTTGAAAGGAAATAATAAAGCATCAAAATCATCCTTCATTTCTTTGATTGTTGTATTTCACTTGAAAGCAAGTCTGTATGGAGTCTACCTTGTCAGCACACAAGGATCAGCCTGAAGTTAAAAAGAGGAAAATAATTTTTTCTACTGCATACTGGGAATAGCACTTCCACTTGGGATGGTAGTAAGTCATCTGCTCTCTAGCTGACTGTGCATATCCTGTTGTGTTGAAAACTTTAATCAGGATACTTTATTTTTTAAATAATATTTGCATTCATTTTCAGCACTGTTTCCTCTTCTTTTATGCACTTCTCTGGGCCCTAGAGAAAGTGTTACCAGGCATGACATACTCTCGAGGTTTGTGTTTAGATATGACCAGCCACCTTTTTCATGGCCAAGGGACTGCAGGAAGGCCACTTTGGGAATCGAGGTGCATTAGACAGACTTGCAACATCTGCAGTCACCAACTTCCAGGTCAGCCTCCAGCAGACAGTGTTGAGCAAGCAGGGAGCAGAGCCAGAATAACCAGTCCATGCTCCCCCCAGAAATCTCAGGTACCTCTAATTCCTATGATACTACACCTGGATTTCCAAGTGCTTTTCTCCCCAGAAGAGTAGGAAAGAAAGAGATATTCTTGTCCAGTAACCTTCCCACTTGCAAGGGTAGGAGAGGTGAGAACAGCCCAAGTTTCACAGCTGATATTCAGGTGCAGTCAAGTACTGGTAGGAACAGTTACAGAATCCAGAAAACACTCTATCAAATGGGAACACAGAGAGAAGCAAGGGAATAGAAGCTTTTAAACATTATTTGCTTTTCCCAATGACCACAGAGGTTTGTAATAAGGCAGATCTACCAGTCCTCTTGAACCATGCTACTCCACAGACAGGTTACAACTCAAAGAAGTATCAGTCTTGACAGTGTGACTAAAACCCACTTGTGTTTAGAGGCTAGTTTGGCAAGGAAAAAAAATGGCAGCTTAGTCTTCTAAACCCTGCAAGGTTTCAGATGTAAACAATATTTTTTCATGAGGGAGACCTGGAAAAACATTGCTCTTATAGTAAAAAGTTTTTCCATTTCAGCTTCAGAATGGTTCTTGGGTTCATAATTATTCTAAACTCCTTCCAGGGATGGACATTTACAGAGCAGAAGGACTGGATGTAATTAGTGCTGATGCAACACCTTGGTTATTAAAGGATCCAGCAGTTGACTGTGCTGCTATTTCTTGATGGATTAACTACAGCACACAGCATTTTGTCCCCAATGTCACACATGAATTTTAGACCCCCACAAGTTATGTCTGAAGCTGTAGAAAAATCCATCATGAAACTTATCCATCAGATACAAATTGTTGCTCATCTCCAGTAAAATAAATTTGCTTTAGAGCAAGCATTTTCTTTTTTGCCTGCATCAGTCTTTGTGCAGAAAAGACAATATGAGAGTAATTGCAAGCCTTGGAAGATCAAACAGAAATCTATTTTACAGTAACTTCCAAAACATCTAAGCTTTGATGGAACGAAGAATCAGCCTAGGCCTTGTCTAAAAATACAAGCCCAGTCATCTTTGTCCCCTGGTGTACTCATTGAGTCAGATTTATTAGCTGAGGTTTGGAATTTTAAAGGCTGCATGAGAAGTCCCTTACAATTGAGAAGACCCTCCAAAAGACAGATGCACTGAGGCTTTTGAACATTTTACTGGTACTCTGGTGTGAAGGCATTTTTAAGCTGCTTCTTCTGATAGACAGTACAAGTCGGCCAGATCAAAAGTCCACTGTCTACTAGGAGAAAACTCTTTGAATTTACTTCAGTAGAATTAGGAAACCTAGCTTGGTTTTGGGGTTTTTTTTCCTTTTCTTTTTAAATATCCTCACAGACAACTATGAATTGTTTCACTATTTACAGGAATGTGCATATAAACTGAAGAAATCTCTTGACCAAAACTCTCAGTAGCCCTTCAGAAAGTCAGGTCAATAATCAGTATTCATCAGGGAAGAGGTATAACACAAAAAAAACAAAAAAAAAAAAAAAAAAAAAAAAAAAAAAAAAAAAGAAAGAAAAATTCACCACCTGAAAACTTTCCAAACATTAGAAAATACTCTTTAAGAAATAATCTTCTTCCTTCTGCAATTTTCTCAACAGGCATCCAATTGTTTTTTAAGAAATTAATCTGCTCTGGTGACACAGCAGGCATGACTTTCAGATGAGTTCCAATCCTCCTTGTTTTTAATGACTCTCTAGCAATATGCATTCCTCCACATCAGCTTGTCCCTGTGGCCACTAAGCCAAAATGTAAATGTTAAGGTCGGTCATATTTACATGTCACCACTTATGCTGATCACAATCACAGTACCTCACTCTTTAAGGGGTGTTATCAATCATCTTGAATATGATTAAGCAATAAAATGAGCAAACAGCTCACAAGGTGATCTCCCCTACTCCTCAGTCAATTAATGCTGCCTTGTACTCCATCTGTTTGGAGAAATGCTTCCTATTGAGTATTCCATGCCTCTCCTCAGCACACAAAGAAGTAAACATGAATAGCACCATTTTATCATTATTCTCAATAGCACAGACATGCACCTCCAGCAAGCTGCAGTTCCCTGAGTGTGTGTTTTCCCAGATGTAGTCCAGATGCCTCCTCAATGCATATGGCAGGAAATTCTTAGCAATCTTTTCTGTTTCCCGTATATTATTGGTTTATAATTGCTGCTATCCATCATAATTTTTTTTTAACTACTGACTACTGCCCTGCTCTGCAGGTGTGTAGGAGAAACACAGGTCTAGCACATGAGCTCCTTCTGTCTTGGTGGGCAGAAGAATAGGCAGTCTTTAGTGTTAGTTAAAGGAAGTCTTTTTGGCAAAATCTAAGATGAACAAGATTAACATAATATTGCATAGAGACCAGAAGAGAAATCCAGAGTACCTAAAAGATAATTGGGCTGTTTTCTTGACAACTGAGTTTATTTGACTGTTGTTTGGCTGGAGTTGTACTATCCAAAGCTCATACCCAGGGTCTGACAGCACAGCACAAAACCACTGCATAGATACACATCCCAGCTCCACGAGAGCACACTTGTCTGTGGTACAACACACAGATTTCATTTCTGCTCCCAGCAGCAGGCTGTCTGTGTCAACAGGATGCTGTGCTCTGACTAACTAGCCTGGCTCTAGGGCTGACTCAAGGATTCTCAGCTGATACTGCAGAATGATATCTGTCCCCAGAGAACAAGGATGTTCTTATGGCTGCAAGGGGCAGGGGGAAAGAGGAGAAGGACAGAGGTTCTGTACAGGTACACCCTGAATGTAGAGTCCTGGAAAGCAAGGCTGGGCAGCACTGGAATTGGGAAACAGAGGCAGAGTTTACTGATAAACCCACCACAGCTTGTGAAATAGAGGGTTACATGCTGAGTTGGATGTTCCCAGCAGAGTACACTGAATGTTGTCCTAATTTACCTTGGGCCCACTTGCTTTGACTGTTCTGACCCTGCAGTTTCTAACACTGCTTTGTCCTAGAGCACACAGAACAGAAACACCATGCAAGTTATAACACATGCCATGATCAGCCTTGAGCTACTGGAGTCCTCAGGTTATTCTATGACCTGCAAAGTTTCCCATGATTTCTGCTGAGCTTTGCTCTGAATTGGTAAAATCAGTGTGTTTCTTGGGCTTGGAACCAAAAAAACATCTCAGATAACAATTTTACTGTGGTCTCTTCTGGAATGTTTCACTAAATACCCCACCAATCACTAAAACTTGTAACTGTGGATTAAGGGGCAGTTCTTCCAGTTTTAACTGATCACAAAAGACATGGAAGTCTCACCAGGTCATTCTGAAATTCTCAGTAACTGACACTGCTAAACACAACAGGCCAGCCCCAGTAAAACATGACAGAGAAATAGTCAGAAAATAATTGGCAACAATACACAGTAAGACATCCACTTTTCTCTAACTTTGTATTTTGTATAAAATCCTAAACTGGCACCAGCAGATAGTTCTGCCTTATTATCTGGGGGAAAATGTACATCATAAGGGTTTGGAGTGTTGAAGTTTATATTCCTTTTCCCCATCACTTAACTCTAAAGTTTGGGTACTCTAAAATTTGGGTGCTCTAAAGTACCCTATTGACTTGTAATTGTGTCTGCACCTCTTATGAATCCTTCTCAGGCAACAGATTTGATAAAAACTGAGTGAGGACATGGGACCACTATCAACCTTGCCAGGACCTTTAACCTGGCATGAGCACAAAGGTTTGGATGACTAGTGAAGATGTACAGCTTATTCACCTGTGCCTCTAACATCTTCCAACTCCACCATCAGATCAGCAAGGACAGCCACTCTGCCCTGATTTTTTTCTAATCTATTTCAGTTATTTACAGACACTTCAGAAAGTCACATTAGGTATACAATATGTTTTTTTAAGTTGGAAAGAAATCTTAGAGTTTATTAAAATAAAATTCCTATCCTTTCTACTTAGAAGTGTATTAAGAACTGCACCAAAACAAATCACCTTCCCTACCATTTCTCAAGTGTGACCTCTACAGCACTTCCATAATTCAAGCCATGCATCTCCCTGGAGCACAGTTTTGCTCACTGTACTTATTCAGAGCCAAGATCAGACATTTATTGGTCACCAGCTCCTGGATGAAATTATTAAATCCTACTTTATACCCTGACTATGCAAAGTTCAGTAAAATAGCATGCACTTTTTCACATGGATTATTTTGAAGACTGTTAATCCAATAAAATTAAAAGAGACTAAAAATAAAATAATCTCACTCCATAGAAAATCAAGCCCTGAAAGCTTCACAGAGTCCTCAACAGAAACATTGAACCTCTTAGTTTGTCCCTGAGTAGTGCAGATGTGGATGTCTGTACTCATGCACAGGGTGGAGAGGAAGGAGTTCTGTTTCATAAATCTCTTGGCAGAACACAGATAGTAAATTCATGTAGTAAATGAATGGAATTTTTAGGAATATATATCAAAAATTATTTTCTTGAAAGAGAATTCTTATAGTTTGGATTTATTTGCACACTACTGTTTGCTTTAAAAATGCAGCAACCTCTACAGCTCTGCTGCCTACCAGAACAACATCTGCAGAAAACAGGCCTTTATGAATGACCACTGTCATAGTTTATGGTTTTAGTGATATTGATTTGTTTCAGCAATCAGATAGGATGGCTTCAGTACTCAAAAAAGATCATTTATTCTGGCAAAATAATGCTCATGAATTATAAAGAGAAATAAATTGATTGACTGCAAATCTTTATGTATTGTGGATGTGTTTGTTACAATGAGTTTGCTCCATATTGAGTTAACATAAGAACATTCTCCCTTTGGGGGATCAGAGAGTAAGAATGACTTATATCCTGCTCCTACAGGCCTAAAAGATAATGAAGCCAGCCAGCAGTCCCTCACCAGCACATATCCCTTGCTGGTTTATGCTGTCACATAGGACTTGCTGCATGACAGCAGTCCAAGAAAGCTCCATCCTCCTCTTTTGCCCCGTGGTGAACTCTGTTACATCAGTTCGAAAAAGAAAAATTAAAAATCACTGTAAGTAAGAAGCATCTTTGTCTATAGATTCACACACTCTTTTAAGGTAGCACTGCCCTAACAAAAAGCAGATTTACTAGACAGCTGCCTCTTTCTGTCCCTAACAACCTCATTTCTCATCCCAGCAAAAGCATTTGTGGAGCACCATGGCAAAACAGATTATGTAGCAGATGGAGAATAAAATCTGACCAGTCAAAAATAGCACTTAATTTTAATTCAGACTAGTTTCCAGTAGTAAATTCCAGCTAAGACTCCATAAGAAGTGACAGCCACAGTCTTCCAGCCAAAACATACAATGACAACATAGGCAGTTCTTACCAGCATTTCCCATGAGTTAAGGCTTTCTAAGGGAAAGAAGTAGACAAGGAATAGGGAAAAAAACTATGCTGATTCTCACTGTTCATTAGAGTGGTCCCAGTCCCCTCTCCTGAAATCTAAGTAATCTCCCTAAAGCTGTACTGAAGAGATCACTTCTAGCTCCATGCTCTGAGGATGCTGTACCTCATGACCTGGGAGGTTTACAGTGTCTAATCTAAGGGAACTGATTTCAGTGCCAGATTAGGCGCTCACATCTCTCAAACTGTTCCTTAGGCTTCCAAAGTTACTTCAGGAAACACAAATATATGAGTACACCACAAGCTCTGGAGGGTCAGCAACCAAATGCCATAGGTGGGCTCTCAACCCAAGCTGCAAAGTAAGATCATAAGAAATATGCTTGCACATCCATCCTCAAAAATTTCTCTGAACAGCCCCAGAAGAAAAGCCAGCTTCTTCAGAGGCCATTTCAAAGCACTACGAGATTTGCCCTGCCACACGGGTGTCACTTGGAAGTTTCCCTGAAGCCTTTCTCTGCTTTCTCCTTTCCTTAATTTTTCAGCAATGTTCTCCTGGTCATGCCACTCTAATGTTTGCCAGCCTGGCTGCAAATGCCCTTATCTTTTGAGTCCTTTATTTAATCTTTATATCCCCTCAGTCTCTTTTCCTCTTTATAGCTCCTTGGAACATTTCTTTATACCCTAAAATGCATTAGGTTCTGCCTGCCTGCCCAATCTCCCATCTATCAGCTCACACATTCTTTAATTCAGCTGCACATTCCCTCATCATTCATCAGTCCATTTACACATTCTTCTATCTGTCCTCACGTTCTCCCTCTTTCTCCCTCTCTCTTCTTCTCACTTGCTCTTCTGTCACCTCTCTCATTTTTACAGAGCTCTCCTGGCTGTCTCCTGTGGGCCCTGCAGGCCTGGCTCTCCCAGAGTACCAAACAGTGTGTTATTGTATACCATCCTGCACTCAAAACTGCCATCAAACATTTTACAGCTCATCAGAACTGCACACCCAAGTATGTTTTATACATTCAGTGGTCCTGATTCTGATTTCATTCACTTTACAGTAAATAAAGTCAATGCTAGAGGGAATATACAGGTGTAAAATTAGTTTAAGTAAGATGAAAAAGAACTCTCATTTTCTACTAATAACTTAACTATTAAAGGGCTAGAAGGGAAGTTAGGTAAGTCAAAATCCAGCCACTGATCTTTTGAGGAGACCAAAAGACCATGGAAGATTGGAGAACTGTTGTTTTCTTAGCAGAAGTGTGACAAAGAAACAGTCCCTGAGCTCATGGTATTTAGTCCCAGAGATTGTAATACAATGGAACATGTCTTTCTGAGCACAAAAGGCACGAGAAAGAAACACTAAAACAAGTGCAAAATCCAGTACAAATACAATTGGCTCCACAGAGGCCCCTCTCAAGGTTCACATGCAAGCACTCCAAGTAATGGAAGTAACAGGCAGAAACAGAGCTTGTAGCAATCAGGAAAATCCATGGAAGCAAGTGAAAAACAAAGCAACATGTACTAGTTCAGTTGTCTGCACAGACCCTGCTCTGGTGACAGACAAGCCATGGAAATGTGGGCAGATTCTCCCAACACTCACAGATCAGAGCTCCTAAAATGCAGCTGACATCCACAAGATGTGAGAGACCAGATGATGATTTTCTTTGGTCCTAAGGAATCAGATCTGAAATGGGCCCATCTAATGGTCTTCAACAAGGAGATAGCCACTGAATTCCATTATAACCAATAAAATTAATCAGGGACAAGAATATTCACTGGAAAGTTGCAAAGAAAAGAGAGTTCTGTGTGCCACCCTCAGGCAGAAGGAGGAAGATCTTTTGAGGGAGATGCTAGAGGTGTGGCCGGAGAGAAAAAAGGACAATCATCAGACAAAGGGGACTGGTGACAAATTAAAATCCAAGGAGGAAGAGAATGCAATGCCAACATCCAGAGAATAACAACACACAGGAGAAGAAATGAGAGATGAAAAACCAGAACATAGTCTTAGTCTAAGGATGATCAAGGAATAATATGAGAGAAAGGCATTGAGAACACATTAAGTTCTATCTCCCAAATGTAGAAAAGAAAAAAAACCCTCAAACTACCAAGAAACAAAAACCTGCTCATTAAAAAACACAGAAAATGCCACATGATGACAGAAAAAAATAGATAGGCCCAGAGCTAACACTGCAGAATCACTTATGATCAGGTTAAGATAAGAGACATGAAAGGACATTACAGATTAAACGCCAAACACTGACCATAACATTATGCAGAAATTCTCCCATTTTACTAATCTCAACAGTTTCACTAAACTGAGCAGAGTTTGGTGAGACAAAAGAATGAAATTCAAGTGGTTCTTTCATAAAGAATAGAGAAAAGAAAGCCATCAATTCCAGAAACACTGAATGGGGAAAATCAAGATCTGACAGAAAACACTCAAGAAGGCAGCCATTATCACAAAAGAAGAAATAACATTATTTTGCTTTCCCAAATAGCTACCACATCTTGGAGAGCTTGAAATGCAGTTAAGTGGAACCCAGTGGAGGCCACAGAGAGGAAGAGAGGGCAGTGGAGGTTATTTGAACCCAGGAATATGCATCTTAACTGACATAGAATCATGTTCAGCAAATGTTTTAGAGGTAATGGAATGCAGATTTAAAGATTATAGAAGAATTAAGGGGCAAATGAGTTCAAAGAGACCTCATTGACCCTGCCATTCATTCCTAACCTCTGAAATACTTCCAGCATATGATGAAAGCAGCAACATAGGCCTTGCCATAGCCTTGTTTATTAACTAATTATTTAAGGCCACAATCATAATGAGAACTACACAAACAGCATTGAGAACATATTGTCATTCACCAGATTAAGTTACAGTCACAGAAAACTATTTTTGTGGCTTATTTCCCCCCATCCAAACTTCTATAGTATTAGGATGATGTGTTAATGGCTTAAAAGTACCTTTAGCAAGTTGGTACAAGGCTCAGCTTTCTCTGATAATCAGCAGCCTGAATGAGCCCATAATGATGCTTTTGATTCAGTTCTGGGCCCTTCCCCTCTCCAGAGCATTCACATCATTTTGATCTCATTGACTTCTCCAGAGGAGACTACCCACAGTGTGCAGAGATGGGCAAGATGGGGAAGAAGGGGTTTAAGATGTAATTTGCATTTCCAGGTGGGAGTTTTCTGGGCCTGCATTTGTCCTGCATTAGTTTCCTAAGCCTGCACTTGCCTAATGCAGTTCAACATTTGTATAACAGAAATGGATGGGTTTTGAAGTAACTGCAACCACTTGCAAGTAAAAAAATCCCAAACAAATAAATCAAATCAACCCCAAAACTACATATATCAACTCATACCTTTGTTCAACATGCATGAGTGTTTAACAAAGCAAATCTGAGGCTGGCTAAGGGACAATAGCAATATGAATATTAAAAACATTGCATCAGTTACCATTTATTTTACTGAGGAACACTCATGTTCTGAATACACTACAGAATAAACAGAAATAGCAGTATTGCAAAGCCAGTGATGGGCATAACCACAGAGATGGACAGGTTCCTAAAGACAGGTGAAAACAACCAGAGGTGCCCACACCCATCTCTCCAGTGCAGCTCTTCCCTACCACAGCGCCAGACAGGGCTGCACGAGGCCCCATGGAGTGGGAGTCACTTCTGCCTCAGCATCCCTGCAGCTCAGTTGGCACACACAGCAGGGCAGCAACTGGGCCATGGCCTTGGGACCTCTGAGGGGAAAAGCCACAGCACAAAGCAAAGAAGCTTGAACTCAGACAGGGAGCAAACAAATGCACACTGGAAGAAATGGAGAGAAAAGTAATAAACTTTCTGAGAGACAAAGGGGCACTGCTAGAGACATTTGCAGTCCACAAAACAACTGAAATGAGTTAAACTAAGCATAGAAGCGAAGATCTACCTACTGCCACTATGACAAAGCTGGGAAGGGATGGGGAGTGAGGAGTTTATTTAAACTCTCTGGTTTACATCCTGACACAGACATTATGAATTTTGTGTATTTATACATTATCCTGGCTTATGTTGCAACAGAACCCGTTTGTTGTTAGCTAAAGCCTTTGAGAAGGGATCATGACAGAAGGTTCTGGCATCTTTCTCACAAAACTTTTACCAACTTGGGCTCTTGTCACTTCTCTTTACAACAGGAAAGATGTCTGTAAGCCTCCTCCATAAGGTCTATGGCATTTCAATTTTCTACAAATCTTCTATAACTGATGTCTTATTTTAAGTGTTTCTCTCTGTTGTATTTCATGGCAGAGGCTAAAGTTGGGGGGAGGGGAGCACTTTCCTAGAATTATGTTTGAAAACCACTCTCAGATTTCTACTGCTGCATGTGACAGATGAAATAATGGAGATGAAAGGAGTGTATGGAAATTTTGACTAATAAGGAGAACATGAAATGGAGTTAGCCTCTGGAAATACCTTAAAGCAATGAGTCTATATATTACCCAGTGCTCTTTCCTATTTACACACAGTTTTTATACAGGATTCACCACCTAAGCATTTAAACACATCATTTCCACATCATTTTTGTGGGGCACATCTCACTTTACTTGTCTGGACACACCTTGGACATGGAAGCATTCTAAAAACAGAGTCTGGGCAGGGTGTCTGAAGAGAAGTACAAATTGGGCCCCACTGGGACACCCTCTCAGGGTAAGCAGAGCATGGCTTCCAACACCTCTCTGCAAGAGACACAGGCACTTGCCTTGAGACATTCAGCATGCACCAAGCATGGCCAGAAATAAACCTCCCACAGATTTAATTAGAGGCTGGTGGTTAAACTCTCATTTCCCTATTGTCTTCCTGACCAATGGCTGAAATCAGGCATGGACAAAAAGAGCTTGAAACTGGCTTCAGGTGACAATTAACAAACTCTCACTCTGCCATCTCTCTGCTCGGCTAAGGAGGCATTTCAGTAGCATAAATCTATCCAGCTCTCATGCTCTGTTTATCACAACTTCTATAATGCTACTCAAATCACCTTGGGAAGAAGGCATGTTAAAAAAAGATTAAAACAAAAATAAAAAAATTATAGGTATTTTCTAAGAGCTGCATCTTTTGTGCACAATGAAAAGAATTTGGTCTCCTACAAGTTGTCAATGCAGCAATTCAAAATAAATGTTTGTGTTATTAAATTCATATATGAGGCTAAAACTTCTGGACTGGAATTCAGAATTTTAACCTGAAGTGGTACAATACTATTTACTGTATTTCTGACATCTCATTTTCAGTGATTGTTGACAAACTCAGTTTTTGTTCTCCCTAAAAGTCAGACCTCTCAGGTGCCAGAACATCTTGGCTAGCCAAAGTCCTCTGCTCCTTTCTACACTCTACATCCAAGAACATCAGTACTAAATTTCACATTTCTACTCGCACAGGCCAGTGTGACTATCAGCATGACAAATAAGCCAAGGAGTAATTTAACAATCCTCTGAAAAGAAACAAAACTTTCATAAGTTTTTGCTCACATTTCTGGTAGAGACTTAGTGGAATAGCTAAAATTTTCTCACCAAAACAGAAGGTCCTTCAGGAGAATCAACAAAAATAGGGACTGTTTGAGAGGGACAAGCAGCTTCTCACTCCATTGCTTCACTCTCTTAACTGACTTCCAGAATTTCTCTCATAGTGACTGCTCTTGTAGGCTACCAAAACGTGCACCTCTGTCACTGGAAGAAAGCACTGCACTGTGCACCCTGGGCTGCCCATGATTAGACATCAAACTTCCACGTCTGGACACTTGTGCTGTAACACTGAATCCCTACCACACCACCCCCAAGAATACAGAGCCAAAATTACACAAAAACACCAAGCATGCAGACAGTGACAGAGAGCGGTCACAATGTGAGTGTAATACAGCACCAGTTGGTCTCTGTGAGCATTTTTTCATTTATTCTATTGCAAAGTTTGTATTTTTGTCACAGACCTGGGGATGGCATGCCAGTTGTACTGAATTTCCAGCTGCCACAGCCCAAGCCAGGGCTGTTGCATGTCAGAGTTTAGAATTAAACATGCAGAATGTAGAGAACAGTCACAATACCTCCTTTATGATGCTAATGAAAACATAAAAAATGAAATTAAAAAGCCCTCATCTAAAGTAAAAATAGCAGTCACTGCCATAGAGACTGTATGAGGCAAAATGAGAACTACATTTCAGCAAAACTGCACATGCTCTTGTAGCCAGACAAGAAAAACCTTCTCTTTTGCTCAGTGGGATATTAAGCTTTATAGCTGTACTTCTTATTTTTAGATAGTTCTTTGAAAGCATAGCTTCTGACTTCCCTAATTTCTTTTGTATGTAAAAAGTTTGGAATTTTTTTAATTGTTTTTTTTTAAGAGCTGCACTAGCATAAATCAGTCCAGTGTCTGGAGGTCTTAAAAAATGTAACAGTTACGACTAATATTCATAAATACTTTTATTATCCCTTCTAGGCTTTGTGGAATGCCTTGCCATTCCCATCTCTGACTGGGCACAGTAACCGCCATGTCTCTGGGTATGTGCAAGCACACACACACAAACACACACAGTCTCTCACTGCAGGCTGTTCAGCCCAGGAGAGCCTGAGCACACACCTGGTGTGCAGTAAGTGCCAGCAGTGCTAGGGTGTGACACAAAGCAGGACAGGAATCCCGAGCCCATTTCCCACAGGGAAGTGCCAGAGCTGCTAAGGATGGATTTTGTGTTACTGTGACCCCACCTGCACACAAAGTCCCTCCTCCCTCCAGAGGAGCAGGGCTAATGAGCAGAGAGAGAGAGACATCATCACACTTCCCATCACTATGAGGATCTTCCAGCTCCACCAGCTCAAGAAATGAACATGAGCCTGATCCACAGCCAAGGAGCCAAGCAGGGGGCTGAGGGAATGACCTCTTGGCTTAAGGTGTAGATGATAATTGATGGGTCTGTTTGTAGCTGTGAAAGAGGACACAAACCACTGCAGTACACAGGATTTGCAAGTGGTTCTCAGGAGACTGGAACCAAATCCCTGCAGGAATTTGCAGGGAGCACAGCCAAGAATTGGCTTTCCTCAAATGTCATCTTTTCCACTGGACACATGTAAGCACAGGAATGTGTGTGATACCACTGCAAGGTGAGTCTCTCAGCCACACATTCAATTAAATGTTAAGCTTCAGACATAAAACAGGCCCATGCCACAAAACCACATCTAGTTCTAATCCTTTTACTGCTACTAAACAAGACATTTCCCCAGTTTTCAATCAAGTTCAGTTGGTTCTAAGGAATGCTTTGCAGCTGTGGAAAGTATCTGAAAGAATTAGCTGTTGTTTTTAGGAATCTCAGATGGAACATTCCACATGTGGTCCTTTGGGACTGCCACACAGCAAAGGCTGGGAAAGCCAAAACACAAAAGGAAAATCCATGGGGGTCTATGTACATGCTCACATAGCATGCAAGGTCTGTTGGCTGTTTCAAAGCTCAGGGAGGGCAAGGATCAGGTCTAGCAAACAGAGCTAAAATCAGCTGGAGAAAAACCCAAACACTGCATACAGCATTTGGAGAAACAGCTGAACCCCAGCTGCCAAGGACACAATGCACAAATTGAACACCACACACACACTACCATCAGCTATCTCCTTAAAGCCAAAGAGCTGAGGACCTGAGCCTGGATTTGATTGCTACACAATTCATGAGACAAGTCAGGACTAGTGCTTTGATTCAGGTCTAATAATACCAATTTAAGTTACTTCCCTGACATCTGAGCACCAGAGGACCGAAGTCTTGAGATTATTTATTCTTATGAAGTGAGTCAATGGAGTAGAGACAACTTCCTTGGACTTATGTGTATTCCCCCAAAATCAACATTTACCACAGCAAAAGAATAACTGCAAATTCTGCTGAGGAGGCATGAGACTCTTCTAATTATATTTAGAATGCTCTTGCAATATAATATTGATTATATTAAGCCTCCTATGATGCAAACAGTGTTAGTACATATAAGACTATCTATAGAAGACTATCTATAGAATTACATAGAATCAGGGGGAAAAAGTATGAGATTAGGGTTCCCAGACTTTGCTGTATTTGCAATTCATGCTGTGTTCACTGTCAAGCTGTCATTTTACATTAGGAGTTAATTTTCCTGCTGTTGATCCTCTCTCTGCTTATTCTTTTTCTCCTTCTTCAGCTGCCAGGGTTTTGGAAAACAATAACAACCAAAACTATAACAAAGAACCTGAAGTCCCAAACAAATTTTGCACACATTGATTCCATAACCATCTGCCAGCCTGACTTCTACAGCCCCATGCAAATTTCCATTAAAGTTGCCATGCATTTGAATAATGAATCACTTTAGAGAGAAAAGAGGGAAAGAGGCATAGTGCATTCAAGTTGAAGAGGAGCTAAAATCAAATAAAGGTATAAACACAGCATAGGTGTTTATAACATTGTAGTTGCTGTAAATAAACTGAAACTTGTTTCTGAAAACAAAATCTAACAAGGACAGAAATATGGCCCACAAATTAGGTGCTGCATTCTGGTAAGGAATGAATGAAATACCCCATATAAGACAGACAGTTACAGAAACAGAAAAGGAAAAAGGATTGTGATGGGTACAATTCCCCCAGGACATCTGAACTATATTCTATGTTCAACAGCAGGATTTGTCAATAGTAATGAGCCTGAAAGTGAAAGAGACATATGTGGAGTCTTTCTCCTTTTCTAACACATTATTCTTTTTTAACACATTATTCTTTCCATTCTTTTTTTATTTACTCTCTTTGCATTTCTCCAAGATGGTTTTGGCTGAGAGACACAGCATGGGAAAAAGCAGAGCAAAGTGTGTGTAAGCCTAAGTGTAAGATCTTTCTGGCATGCAGTGATGGGACACCCTCTCCTGGAGAAAGAGACACACTTCCTCTGCTCCAGCAGTGAAAGACTACGAAATTAGTGATATTCCTGGGATCTGGAGACAAACTACCACAACAAATCTTGATATCATGACAATAAGTAGGAATGCTTCCCCTTGATATGCACAACATTCTTCTCTGGACTGACAAAGACACTGTCAGATGCAGCACCCTTCAGAAAAATCACTCATTCACATTTAACTATTTACAGCTATATTAGAAACATAAAGAGAGGAACCTCTAGATTAAATTTGTCAGGACTTTTTTACTCAGATTCAGATCCTCCACAAGGGGGATCCCAGTGGAGGACTGACTCCCTGCATCACAAAATACATCACTTTGAACCAGGCAGAATATCACCATTGAGGTGGTTACCTCCTAAAGGTAAAAATTCAGTCAGCTCAGATGGAAACAAAGGGCCATCTTGCTTTGCTAAAAGTCCAAGTTCTACACATTTCCTTCACTGGCTTCTTTAAGATGTCATCGTTTCACATCATTATAGATTATGGCAGTTCTCACTATTCCACTCATATTTGCTTAGGATCTCATTTGCAAAATGTATAGAAGAAATTATGAAACTTCTCAAAGGAATGCCTCCAAGAGACAAAATATTAATCAGCATGCTACTGCCTATGGATGAATAAGAAAGCAGGGAATAGAGCAGGGATTTGTGGTGCCAGTGAGCAGGCTACAGGTGGCAGTGTGCTAAGTTCCTGACTGCCTGTAGCCTTTAAAAATGAAAGACCTTTACAGGTACAGGGCTCCCAAATGAGCAGCCTGGATTCCAACATGGCATATTCACACTGGCAGCAATACCTCAGACACCACAGCGGGGATTCATTTTCCCCCCTGAGGTGGCTGGCAGCTCTGCTGTGTGCAGAAAGCAGGACAGCTTCTGAGCTGGACACTGCTGACTTGTATCTTAATTAGATGCAAAGAGAGAGAAAACCACAGGTCAGTGTGGTCACTGATGTGAATTTTGAATTTCATTTGACATTGCTAACATTGCTTTCATTTGCAAAGCCTCTAACCATGGTCTCCTGTGCTATGACAAGTTTGTAATAAATTACAAATGATCAAACTGCAGGTACTTCTCTCAGTTTGCAGCCCAATTTAGAAAACATCAGTGGAAGAACAGCAGCAGCACATGGCTCAGGCTATGCCTGATCAAAGGGGAATTATTCCCCACTGCTCCAGGAGCATTCAGGCACTGTTTACCTCAAGGCAGGAATGAATAGCAGGGATAAGGCACTGAAGCCCCTAGGAAGTTCTCACAGCCTGAAAAAGTCTGCAGAGAAAATTTCTAAGATGCACTAAGCACAAAGGTTCTCAGTGCCCAAGGCAAACTGGAAAATATTTCTTCCCTCAAGTTACTTAATATTAAATCATCACCTGCAGGCTCAGGCTGCCATTTCACACTGAGTCACATCCCACAGTGTCAGGAGTTCTCCCCAAATAATTTACTCTTCCCCTCCCCAGCCCAACACACACAGTGGTTTCTCATACAAGCATTAGCAGAATATGAATTACCTCTAGGAAGGAGTGAGACTTATATTCATATATAATATACATTAAAGGCCTGATTAATTCAGCCACAGCCTTCCAGTTACTTCAAACAGTTCTACATTCAATTATAGTTTGGAATTTATAAAGAAAAAGAAAATTCTCAGCATTTCCTGGTGTTATATGTATACACTGATCTAGTGCATTTATGCTTTAAGTTTTGGCCAAACCCACAAGTAAGTATAACAATTTAGCCCCCCCAGAAAGTTAAATAATCAGCCAGGTTCATAAAAATCTCTTCAAATAGTATCTAATTTCTGCTGTGCATTTTATGCAGAGGAATCTTGAACAGACTCTGAAATATGCAACAAAGCACAGTATAAATTATACAAATTATATTATCATTTCCCTCTCAGATGAGCTCTAGCACCTGTTTGACACTGAGCAGCATCACTGCACAGTAGGCTGCAGCTGGAAGCAGAGCAGTTTTTATATAGAAGCTGCAGGTGGAGTTCAGAGTCAATATAATTACAGAGTCTGGAATTTCATCAGAATCCTAAGGATGACATTCCTTTCACTGCTTCTTGTGAAAGTCAGTAAAACTTTAATTATTTAAAAGGTTTTCCTCCAGCCATTCTTATTTTGGATTGACATTTCCTCACTTGACTCTCAGTTTCAGTGATCAGTAAAATCACAAAGGAATTGTGCTCTGGTAGAGCTTCCCAACAGGTATTGCATATTGGAATGAGACCAGGATTTTCAATGAGGGTGCAGGGGAGCTTTTCTAAAGTGTGGTTCACATCTGTGAAGGGGCCATGCTCATTACTAATAACACCCACCAGGGAGATGCATGTATCATTTCCTAATGCAAATGACATGCTAACATTTCTAGCAGATTCATCTGAAATTGCTTCTCTTGGCATCAAGAAAGCAGAGTGCCATGGCAAAAAAATAATTTGGAACTTACCTTCCTGCCCTCCTTTCAGAAACCTCTCTCTTCAGGCCAGCTCTGTGGGAGTATAAGCAGAACCTGGAAATGGTGCCTGTTGGTGGAAAGTGTCTATTGATGGAAAACAACAAAGAAAAAAGTAGGCTCAGGATTTTAGAAGCCTGTTGTCTGTGCATTTTTATCTTACCTCTGATCAACTTCAGTGTCTTCAGAACAGTCTTTAACTTCCCCTAGAGAATCTCTCCTCTGCTGGTCATGTATTTTCACAAAATCTGTAGAGCTTGGTGACTTCTATATTCTTGACAAATAATTTTGAAATCCACCCAGGTTCAAAATTTACCAAGGGGAAACCTCTCCCCCAAACCAGTGCCAGGTTACAAAAACCCTTCTCTCCTGTGCTAAGGTACTCCCAGCAGAACAGATTCAGTCGAGTGCCAGATTAAAGAACCAAAGCTTTGTGCTCTTTTCTCCCACACATCCAACAAATCAGTGATTTACAGAGCTGGCCCACCAGGGTAACAGCAGATATTGGCATTCTGTCAGCCTGAGAAAACTCTTCAATAGAGAAGACATCTGCTGAGAGTGTTTGCTAAGGACACTTCACTCTCTTCCACTGGCAAAGTCATTTTCAGAAGGAGTCAACAACCAAAGTCTTTGCCTATCTCTGTCCAGATAAACTAGACAAATCCCAGAAGTTTTGATAGAAACTGGATTGATAAATGCTGTAACAAGCTTTAAATTTTAGATCAATATTTAACAGGACTGTAATCTCCTCTCACAGGAAAGTGTTCTCATTAAAAATACTCCATTCCATTCAGGGAACCTTGCTGGAAAATCACATAAAGAAATTTTGAAAATTCACATTTAGGAGGGCCTGAGGAAAGAGAACAGTGCACACAGAGCAAAGTGTTCTATTCAATCCCAATTCTGACTTGGCAGATTTGACATCTGAGTGTAAATAAGAAACAATGAAAAAAGCTTTATGAGAAACCCCTGTAAGATATTGTATTTATATGCAGGCACACAAAGAAATGCACATGAACTCATAGGCATTCTTTGAATTCTGGAAAAGCCAAACTTTGCAACAAGATTAAATAAGAACTTCAAAATCATAAGTTTATAAGATTTCTAAACAGAGTGGCTCAGAGATGCAATCAGCCCTTCTCAATTCTGTGTCTGGAAAATAATTGAATTTTCCACCACCCCCCCCAGTCTCAATATTCCCATCCCCCCCCCACACATCTCAATATTTTGGGGTTGCCTGAGTGGTCACTGATTTTAAAAGATATCAGCTTCTTTAGAAAGAGAAAATTGTGAGGGGAGGGGATGGGAACAAAGGAAATAATGAAAGGTAACAGATTAAGATGATACAGATTTTTCCCTGAGGAGGCTCTTGGCAGAAAGCCAGCAATGAAATCTACATTTGCTCCAGTGGGAGCTGAAAGAAACCTCAGCCCTGCCAAACTATGTGGCTTCATTTGGATGGATAAAAAGGCTTTAGATAACTTGCTGTAGATTGGGAGAAATGCACAGCTTCCAAACACCCAAATCCATGAGCTGTTGCCAGGAGGCTGCCACTGTACATGCCAGAAGTAGTGGGCATTAGGGAATTATTTCCATACAACCAAAGAAAAAGAAAGGATGAGAGAGACTTGGAAGTCACCTCTTCATCTCCTCGTTACAAAACAAAATAAATGCTCAGGGAGGTGTTCATATCTCCTGTTCCTAAAGACACGGAAGGTCTGTGACTTCAAACCTCTCCCACCAGCCTATCCCACCATTCTGCTAGGCTTACTCCCACAATTTCTTTCTTAAATGCCCAACTTGAGTATTTTTAACTATAATTACTTTTAGCCCTAACCACGAGGAAGAAGAGACTCAAATCCTTTTTTTTTTTTTCTTCATAGTAACCATATTTGCATTTGATTGAACCCTTCTCCCCTTCCTGATTTCTCCCTGTAATCTCCCTCCAGGTTGTTCAACCACAGTTTTGAGCTTTCTCACTGTTCTGGATGTTCAAAAGAGGGCATGGCACTTGAGGCAGATCCTTCACCAGCTCTGAGGGAGAGGGAGGATAGCTCCATGCATTCTCTGGGCCACAGCACTGCCTTAGTGCAGCATCCTTTCCTTCCTTGGATCTCCCTCCTGCAGTCCCAGGCAGCAGCATCACTTGGCTCTGGTTCTCTCTCACACAACCCTCAGGAACACAGCCCCATCCAGGCTCTAAGACCCCCCTTCCTCCCCTGTCAATGCTGTTGCTAAATAGTTGTATTTTGTCTTAATTAGTACAGCCTGCAGGGCACTTATTCTTTGAGCTATCCTGGGAGTTATTTCTAATAAATATAGATGAGAGGAACCTTCAAAGGTTGCACCAGGTGTTTTAACACCATTTCCTACTGGTGAAATAATATGTTTCAATGTGCCCAACAGCTCCAAGAGGGCAAAGAATTGTGACTGCTTCTGTGATAAATTGAAAGCTTAAGAGAATGAGGATGAAACATGTTTTATACTCAACCCACATTCATTATTTAAAAGTACACAGGATTAAAAAAAACATGACCTGGATTCTGTAATGATGAAATGATGCCATTTAAAAGAGAAACTAAAGCAAATACTACATTTCCTATTCCATAGCAATAAGTAAATTGCTCATAGTGTGTTTAGAGTTAGAGGTGTGCACAATGAACCATTTAATAATCTACCATTTTCCATCCACAAATTAACCACACAGGATTACAGAACAGTCTGGGCTGAAGGATCATCAATCCAACTTCATATTCTCAGTGCCACATCCAGAAATATTCAAAGGGATTTCATAACATATTTCAGTTTTTAGTTTGCATGCAAAGTGTTCCCTGCACCTGCTGTTACCAGTGGCTAATATTTGACATTCTGTATTTTTCTTATTTCATTCGCATACTTTCAATACTTATGTTCTCTGATCAGACAGGTTCCAAGCCCAACATATAACTACCACAATATCTTCACAACAGCCAAAGGTGGATGAAATCTATACCATGTTTATTGGGATATAAACATTTGTGCAACAAGTATGACTATCAAGTATGCCAGTGCTAATTTACTCCCTCCATAGATACATGAGAGCGTAAATACAGGAAATTTAAAAAGCGTTTGAAGCTGGGGTACAACATCAGCACAGGGCATGAACTCAACCTCCATCCAAATTTTCTGGATGAAGCAGGAGGCTGCTTAGGGTGGCATTCCAGTTATTTGGAGGAAATACTTTGTGGGTATTTGCTGGAGGGAGAGGAGATCCTGTCTCCAGGGAAAGCCCTGGCTCGCACATTCCATCGGGCTGTGCTGCTGCTCAGACGCTCACACACACACAGACACACACAGGGCTGCGCGGAGGGCAACGTGGGCCTCAGCCTCGCTCACACGGCCGCACCCCACCATGCCTCAGCTGCCACCACTTACACACGATCCACTTCGGAATGTGCCCTTTAGAGCCATTTCCATACCTCCAAATCAGCTCCCGGGTGACCGCAGTTTTCCTGCTGGTCACGTTTTTGGGCAGCCGTGCGGATCCCTGCAGCGCGGCCCGTCCCGGGCCCGTCTCCAGGAGACGCTCCCCGGGAGAGGCAGGGCCGGCCCGGGGGTCCCTCCGTGCAGCTTCACTCCGTCCTGATTTCACAGCACGTTCCCCGCTTTGGGTGCCGCATCCCGGCAGTCCGTACCCGAACGGAGCCGTAGGAGCGGGCAGGACACGGTCCCGGTCCCCTCCTCCGGCATCCCGGGGCTGCTCCGGCTCACCGGAGCATCCTCGGCATCCTCCTCCTCCTCCTCCTCAGCGCCGCACGGCCCGGCCGGCACCTGCAGCCCCGTGTGCCCCCCACAGCCCCGTGTGTCCCCCGCAGCCCCCCACAGCCCCGTGTGCCCCCCACAGCCCCGTGTGCCCCCCACAGCCCCGTGTGTCCCCCGCAGCCCCCCGCAGCCCCGTGTGCCCCCCACAGCCCCCTCACAGCCCTGTGTGCTCCCCACAGCCCCTCACAGCCCTGTGTGCTCCCCACAGCCCCTCACAGCCCCCCCAGAACCCCAAGTATGAGAGAACCTTGCAGGTGGAATTGCAGGATTGAGAATCTGGACCACTATTAGAAAATTCAAGTTTTTGCATCCAGTGAAGGAGTTGATGGTAAAAGGGTCTATTTCCCTGACAAAAAATGAGGTGTACCATTTGCATTGTCATCTGATGTTGAGGAAGTAACACTGAGACCCCTTATTAAAATTGAAACCATCAATGATGGCCAAGGTCAGCAAACTGCTATTAAAACCACGGGTGTGCCGAGTCACTGGCAAGGCCCCAGGCAGCGTTCTTCAGTGTTGCTCCACAAACATCAGAGTGGAGCAGCAGTGAACAGGACAACAGCTCCAGAGCAGGAGCAAACCTGCAGGACTTAACCTGCAGCAGGGAGGGATGAGGCAGTGGGGAAGGTGCAGGGCTGGAGCCACCGGCACAGCAGCACCCCACGGCTTCAGCAGCTCCAGCCAAGGGCCCAAAGAGCCCCCAGGGAGCTATGGAGGACACAGAAGGGCTGCTTTCGATTTGCAGGAAGTTTTCCTCCTGGCAAAGCAGCCCAAGTGAAGGTCTGTGTCCCAGCGAAGCGCTTTATGAAAATTACAGATGGCAAGCAGTCAGTCCTTTGTGAAAAGGAGAGATTCAGTCAAATCCGGTGGTTTCACAGGGACACATGGGTCCTGCTGTGACAATCACCTTCCATTCTCTGCCAATCAGAATAAGCACTGCCAGGAGCGGCCCGGATCCCAACAAGGCCTCACAGCTAATGAGCCCCTGTCTAGCTGTGTTTAAGCTGGCTGCCTCCTCCTTGTAAACACCACTTCAGAGCAGCACGGCCTGCTTCCAGTCCCCTCTGAAAAGCAAAAGTATCTTTATCACTCTTCAACAAGGTGTAGTGCTCTTTCTTACCAAAACCCCAATTACCAGATTGCAGACTCAAGTTAAATATTAACAGGTAAAACTCTCCCTAAACCTACTTACCTCTGGGTTCACAGCTAGAGGGTTAGGAACACAGCTGAGAGCACACTAATTGCTGACAAATGTCATATTACACTAGTCCTACTACATAGTCATGGACATCATTTAATCCCCCTTGGAAGAGGTTTAAGCAAAAAGACGCCTCTCTGGTGCTTGAGATAGGACTCAAGCCATTATTGTTGTCTACTTGACAGCTAAAGATGACAGTAGCTATTAATCATCCTTCAAGATATGTTTATGCATGCATGAGCAAAGCAGAAAAGCACTGCAGCCTGTTACTTATAAAAGTTTGGTTGTTGAAGTTGTTTTTTTTTTTTTTAAGGCACTGAATTGGTTAAAAGCTTGTTATAACTGACATAGCTAAAGAAGAACATTCACTATGCAATCAGTTCAAAAAGGCAAATGAAATTAGCAACCAGTGGATCAATACTGATTCGTTGGGAACCAGACTTGATTCCATCTCTGTTACCACTTTTGGGGGCAGACAGACTTTTAAGAAGATGAAACAGTATTACAATCATCCCTCTCATCATCTAAATTTGCACAATCCCCTCTTAGGTCACTGCTTCTGATGACAAAATTGTCATCAGAACAATGACAATTTCTACAATGTCCAGCCAGGAGTAGGACAGCACTCAATGTGTCCGGTAGCTGGCCCTGGACTCTTTAACTTCAGCCACTGCTGCCTGCAGCCCAGCAGTCACACACACACCCTGCAGACACCCTGCAGCTGCCCCCAGACATTCCTTCAGTCCTGCAGCTGGCCATTGGTCCTCAGACTCCTGGTTAGGAAAAGCTTCAAACCACTGACTCGGTAGGAGAGGTGGATGCAAGAAGCCACATCCTCTATTTGCTATTTTCTATTTTTCATCCTTTATCCTATTTCTGTTTTGTAAGGACCGACAGCAACAACTTCTGCTCAAACTTTCCCCTCCCCTATCTTCCCATGATCATTCTACAATGGCATCTGTAAGGCTGTGTCCTGGGGTGATGTCCTGCATCCCCTACCGTGGGCTTTATCCCCACACACGGGTCCTGTGATTTAAGGCTCAGAGGGGGAAGCCAGGGGAATTCCTCAGCGTGCAGTTTGTGTTCAGTTCTCACAGATCCCCGGCTCTCTGCTGTGCAGCCAGGAGAGCTGTATCTGCTTTTAGTTAGCTCTTGCTTGATAATTGAGGCACGAAGTTTCCCTGGGGCTGTGGCTTCTTCGGGAACTGTTCAGCTCTGCTCCGGTCCAAAATCCAGGCCAGCATCGGGAGCCCCATCCCGCGGCCCGGCGGGGGAGGCTGCAGGGACATCCAGCTCCGGACCCCGGGAGAAGCCAAGCAGGGCTCTAAGATACCACCTTTCTGCACAGTGAGAAGGCTTACTACCTAACATCATTCATTCTTTTTTTCCCGTGCCTGAGTGCACTCTGCTTGTTAAATAACAGGGTTTTGTTGTTTTTTTTTTTTTTTTTCACTTTCCTCCAAGAAATTCCTTTCAAACCTGTGGGGAGGGTCTGCCCAAACCTACCTTTCTTTAGAGGACACCTTCATTTTAGGACGTTGCCTCCTAATTTGTCTCAAACTGAGACGGCTGACAAACAGTTGATTTTTTTTTTTACACTGACAAAAAGACTTTTTAGAATGCAAACTGGACTGCTTTACATTTCAAATGCAATCACTTTCACCCTACATTTTTACTTTCAACAGAAGAAAAAAAAAGTTATTATTTTGGTCAGGGAAGCCTAAAATAATAGCTTAAGTGTAATTCTAAATCACTTTTGAAAATAGCTCTCCAGGACATTTGGAAACAACAAGCTTAATGGTGTTTGATTTCAGTTTGAAGGAAATTTACGAAGTTCAGACTCTGTCACATCTCAACTGCTCGAATAAGGTCATAGTACTAGCACAGCTACTTTCATGTGAAAAAGGGGGAAGGAACAAAACTGCAAGGCAAGCAAACTGAGACCAAACCAGAAAAGTGACAGGAAAAAATAATAGTCTGTCTTATACTTCCATATAGAACAGACTTTACTAATTTCAAAAATAACTCAGCTGAAAAGTGTAGGGCTGATTTTAGTACACAGGCTAGGTAAACTGTAGAATACCTGCAGAATCCACCTGTGCTCAACAACATGAATGACTCACTTCAAAATTACCACCACAGCTGTCGTTACTCCTTCTTCATCCCAAGGGTTTGAGCATCTCACATAGACAGCTGTTCACTTAAACCGCGGGTTTCTCAGACTGCAGGATGAAATCCACCCAGAGATCCCCTGGTTTTAACTCTTCCTTTCCCGGTGTAATTCCCGCAATCCGAGCCGCAGCGCAGGGAGCCGCCACGCGAGGGCGCCGCAGCCCCGCCGCGCTCCCGCATCTCCCGGGGATCCCGCTCCCGGAATTGGCCTTTAGAGCCCTTCCCTCCCTTTTTCATGCACAAATACACGGCAGCTCAGGCCAAGCCATTTGGCACTCATAGTGTGCAAGGAGCGTTTGGAACTAAAGCTGTTACGGCTTCCTAGAAATGGAACAAACAGACGGGAGGAGTGGGCAGGGAGAGACGGGACATGGGCACGGCGCTGGAAAATGAGCTGGATCGGGTGAGGAAGCACTGCACGAATTTCATTCACAGTACAAGCACTCAACGTGTTTCAACATCGGTTTCTGAATACCCTGTTTAGAACACAACAAAAACAGCCCGCTCCTACATAGGTTTCAAGCCAAGAGTAAGATCTCAAGCAGCATTCCTCAAAGCAGCAGCTTTCGGTCCTCCTCTACCACTTGATTAAACTGCAACTGCTCAAGCCAGTGTGTCCCAGTTAGTACAGCTAATTCATCAGTGCACCCCTACAGAAAGGCTATTTATCAATTCCAGGATAAATAATTCCCACCAATTCCTCTTTTCATTGCTCAGGTAGTCACATTTGTTACCTTAGTCCAAATATAAATCCACTTGAAATTACAAATTATATCATAAATTAGGTCAAACTTCAAAATGTCACGATTAATTGACTTCAGTGATGAAGTTTGCTTATCACTTTATTTCCGTAGCCAGGTCCAAGGTTTGTGAGAGTGATGTCAGCCCTGCAGCTCTTTCCTTTATCTCTTCTGGTGGCACTGGAGATGGATCAAGTCTTTCATTGCTGCAGATCCTCTGTGTGTATGGCTCACAGGAGAATAATATATCTTAATGGACTGTGCATACACAGAAGAATAATTAGCTTTTGCCCTTTTTAAAAAAAAATTTATATTAAAGATTTGGTTCTGCCCACCCAGTGACCCTCAAACATACAGGTGAGCAGATACTGACAACCTGAAGCTGCAACTGAAATTTAGTTCCAAATTTCCTTAAATTCCCCAATCCAGGTTTCTTGTCACTGCCCTGACCACAGTGGAGGCTTCTTTGGCTCAGCTATCAGTGCTCTTTTCCAGATCAGGACAAGAGAGATGGAGCTGCTGGAGAGTCCCCACTGACAGCCAAGATGATCCTGACATGAGGGTAGAGCTGGGTCTGGTTAGCCCAGAGAAGAGAAGGCTCAAGGCAATCTCATCAATACCTGGGAAGGGAACTGTAAGAGACATCTTCACAGTGTTCCCCAGAGACAGGAGAAGAGGTAGTAGGGGCACAATCACAGGAGGTCCCACCTCAACATAAAGGAAAAGTTATGGGCCTTCACTACTTGTATTGGGCAAAAGGTCCCCTTCACATAATTTCTACAGTCAGCTTAACTTTCAGATTCTCTCTTCCTGTTTGCCCTCCAGCACACAATTTGATCCAGTCTCTTAGAAAGGTTACCCCTCCAATGTGGTACAAAAGCCCCAAATATTCTACCAGGATTTCTAGTTCAGTGTTCATGAAATGTTTACTTGCTCCTGCCCAGACTGGGGCCCAGGACAGATTAAGTGCAGAAATCAGAAATGAAACAAGCAGCTTAACAATATCCACCTTGTTCCTGCACACAGCTAAGGAAATCACAATGAGCATAACACAGAAAAACACAAAGAGACCCCAGAATTTTATTTAAAGAACCATGTTCAAATGCAGCATTGAAAACAGAGAGAGTGGAATGCCAAGAGTCAGAGAACTTATGCTGAGTTATGTTTTCTTTGACAAACTAGCACCATTGAATCACAACTCACAGACTAATTTATTTCTAGAGGTTACAAAACCTCCATCATTATAAAACTTCTAGGAATTCTATTAAAAATTTGTTCTCAATTTACTACTCCTACAGAGATGAAAGCAGTCTGAAGTTTTCATATCTACATTGTTCAAATTACCCATAAGTTTATTCTTAAGTCTAAACATCCTGATCAAGGGAAAAAATGTCTAAAAAGTGACCTCCACAAGTCTTTACAAACTAAACAAGTAAGAAAGATCTACTGTGTTATAAATATACACAGTACAATATGTACGAGTCTGGTCTTACAAAATAAGAGCTTCCTAGTCCATAAAAATACTAACTCAACTACAAAGTTTTCTCAGTATTTAGTCAAGCTGTCCCAAGCAGTCACCATAGCAAATTCCTAAAATACTGATGTGTACCATAGCACAACAGCTTGAACATGTTCACAATGGGAAAGAGCCCAACACTTCACCATAAAACTGATTTCTAAGCCTTATTTCCCACTCAGGTTTAGTGGTACTGTTAGTGTTTGCTACCTATTTTAATGTCACAAGGCCTTCACATGTTTCTAGACTGTGTTTGAACTATTCAAAGTGCTGAAAGTGCAATCAGAGAGTAGAGTTTTGTATCCCTTTTCCAGTACACCCTTCTCTGGCACTGGCAACAACAGCCAAGGGTTTCTAGGTCTGTGAGGTGCAGAAGGCACACACTCAATTGTACATGCTCAGGAAGTATTCACACACACACACATGCACTTTGCTTTAAGGACCATAATATTCTAATATTATGGCTTCCTCTGAGTAAAGAAATTCAAAAATTCCTTTAAAATGCCTTAATGCAGACACCTGGAATTCATAATGACCCTGACATGAAGTGCTTAAAATGACTGTGAGACGGTGTTAGAAAAAAAATGGAGTTTTGGCTTAAAACTTAGGCTATCCAAGTATTGCTCTGGAACAGAGAAACACAAAGCCTATGTTCTCTCACCCTATCAAGCAAGGGCCAGGTTACATTCACCACATGGTTTATCACAACAGTTAGTTAACAGCATTTGTGAGCGTACACACACACATAACCCTTGGCATTTGTTCTTCTACTGAAGGCCATCTGCAGCCTGAATGAAAATAAAACTATTTGAAAAATGTTTCAAGCATTACCCTTCTGTACTTACACATGAAAATACAAGTAAGAAAACTGAACTGTGCCTCTGCCAGAAAACAGATCGCTGACAAAAGTTAACACTGCCTCCATTCCTCTTCCCTTCTCTACAGTGCTCTCCTACGACATGCATCATAGTAGCTTGTACTGTTAAAAATTAAGAACATATCCCTCTTGACAAAGTTGACAAGTTTTTCTAGTGGGCACATTGGCTTGCTGGAACGTTTGTAATGATCCTTGCAAAAGGAGGTCTGGAATGTGACATCAGCACCGTTGTACAGGATGCGGATAAAGTGTTCTTTGGGCCTCTTCCCATCCTGCCACAGCTCAAAAACTAATCTGGCAGCAAATCTGGGAAATCTGGCCTCTGTAATGCCCAAGGCACTAAGAACAGGTGACAAGGTGACATCATGTGCAG